>NC_133203.1:33018380-33080880 GCF_958299795.1 Porites lutea | reverse complement strand
CCTGGTCAACGTCCAGTGAAGCCAACCTGCAACTCTATACATGTAGCAAAATGCAAAACTTTGCCTTTGATGACATTGATCATCAAGAAAAAATCTGCACTGTTCACTTACTGTTGTGTCTTCGAGTTTATTAGTTTTTAACAACAATAACCGGTAATAATGAAAGGGTGTGTGGAAAAAAAAATTGGTAACATTTTTTAAGATTTTTAGGTATTTTCATGTTTTCATGCCTGTGATTTGACAGACTGCAATTTTTATTAACATGTATATAACACTAAAACAATCAATGCATTTGGTTTGGGACACAAATTTTCAATATCTAGATTAACATAATCAAGAAGCCAATTAAGAAGGTCTAAATTCCTTGTTGAGCAAGACAACAAGAAAATGGCGGGGTGATTTTATTGAATAGCTGATGTTAGTTTATACAAGTGCCAAACTTTCCAATTACTTTATAGGGGCAGTGTCATCAAGGTTTTGTGCTTCTTCAAAATCCAACAAATGCATAATTATATCATTATGGAAATCCACTGATTCTCTATTTTCACATAGACCATAATGCACCTTGTTTGCCCCCAAAATTTTGCATCAACATTCTTTTTAATATTCAATATTTCTCTTTTATGGGATGACTGTAATACACAGGAGAAACTGAAAACAAAATGCAAACTTTTCGGGGTAAACAAGGTGCATTTTCTAGATTTGAGCGAGGATGGTAAAATAATTGCAAAATCACTTAGAATGCCAAAGGTCTGTTATTAAACACCACCTAAACTTTGTTTTAATAACCAGCCTTTAGTTTCAATCTCTAGATTCACATTACCTAAAAATTTTAGAGTCTACATGTGCCCAAAGCAAAGTGGCCTTAAAGGGAACAGGTCGTAAGTTGGTTTTTGTGTCCAGATTATGCAAACTTTTGTACCACAAATTATGAGTTAAAGTTAATTTGCACTTAGCCTTTGTGCGTTTAACAGAAAGCTATATGTACGTAATTAATTTACATGTACGTAAATGGAGTTAATATTTCTTATCTCTTAATTAGTGTTAGCCCTTTGTGGGTTTATAAACGGATAGCTTTGTAAATATGCCATGTTATTAATACTGCCCAAGCGTAAGTAGGTCAAGATGGCTGGAAATTGTTAGGAGTTTCAATGTTTTAATGAAACAATACAAAGTTTGTGATCAACAAGTTCTTTAACCTATGTAGACTAGCTGGCAGTTTCATTTGGGGTGTTTGAGAGACATCTCTCACTTTACAAACTACAAACGAAAACAACACCCTGCACACAGCAGACAAACCGCCAGCTGCAGTGTGGGCTACAAGTTCTCGGAAACTCAGTGTTTTGTGGCAAGTTTTCCTTGGTTGTAATATAAAAGTTTTTTCTTTCTTAAATGAAATGAACCAAGGATGAAAATGAATTTCTACATAGGCATACCGATAATTTAAAGACGGAATCCACCAGGAAATTGAGTAATTTTAATTTTCAGTGGACAAAAACATAAAAACCAGGATAATTTAAAGAATTTTGCATTCTTTTTTTACATTTTTCAAGGGCTTAAGATGTAATAAAACATCTGTAGTAACACCAAAAAAAAATTTCTCATGGAAGTCCGAGAAAATTAATGTCAAATGTTACGAGAATTGTGATTACACATTTAAAATTCTGAAAATTTCATGTGTAAGATGTAATTCCGTGAAATTTGACATTCATTTTCTCGGGCTCCCATTTTTTTTGGTGTCACTACAGATGATTTATTACATCTTTAGCCCTTGCAAAATGTAAGAAAAAACGCAATATGCTTTAAATTATTATGGTACAAGATTTTTGTCCTCTGAAAATCAAAATTACTCAGTATCCTGGTGGATTGCGTCTTAATGTTTTTTCAACATTTACATTGTATCTTTATTATGACTGAACTGTAGCATTGTAATAGCATTGGTATTTTGTTAATTCCTATGTTTTATTTGCAATAAAATTAGATGTGTTACTGGTTTCCTTTTTTTAGAATACATGGTTTTTTTGTTTTGAACTGAACACAGGGGGGAGGGGTGAGGCAGTGGTCACAGCACTCGACTCCCATCAATTTGGCCTGGGTTCAGGTCTTGCTATGTACGCCATATATGGGTTAGGGACTGGTCATTATTTATCGCCTGGGGGTGGGGCCGGAGAATTATAGGGGGGCCCACTTGATTTTTGGGAGAACAACAGGGGGGATCAGTTGTAACTGAGAACCCAAAAGCGGGGATCGCTGAAAACTTTGGAAGGATTCAGAATGGGGACCACTCAAATTTGCTTGGGAAATGAAGACGGGGGGGGGAGGAGATCGTGAAAGTCATCAAAAGTAACAGAAAAGGGTGTATAATGTAAATTTCACTGGTCACTAAATTTCACTGGTCCCTTAGACCTGGTCAGTTTCGCGAACCCACAAATGAACGCGCTAAATTAATGACAATCGCCACTCGCGAGGAAGGTGTCCCGCGCGCGGTGCTCTCTTTCTTTCACCCGTCACCTTTCTGGCGGGTGGTGAGGAAAATGACAGAATACACGTAGTCAGATTGTTAAGGCTATTTTCTTTCCTGATTTTTTTACCGCAAAAAAAATAATAAAGCATTGTTATGGAACTCTGGCGCCGAGTTTTCCCTGGAAGCAAAGAAGCTAAGCAACGTATAAGTTTAAATGACAGATTTTTAAGGAGTGAGCAGATAAGCAAGAAATCCCGCAGGAAATCCCGAGCGGGCTAGATTACGGTGAAACTCAGAAAACCGTGAACACACGAAAAATTTCAGAAAAGTTGATTGTGTAGCGGCCAAAACAATGCACTTTATTTGAGTGTCATTGTATTTAGCAGGAAAGTACTATTTGGGGACATTATTTTTACACGGGACCGCCATTTTACATGGTCATCTGAGCCACGCGAAGGTCCAGCCGCTTACAGGTTAAAAGAGTACCCTCATTTCTCAGTTATTTTAAGACCTTGAGTATTGGTCCGCCCCCGGGAATCGAACCAGCGACCTCCCGCTCCGCAGTTAAGCGCTCTGCCGACTGAGCTAACCCTGGGCGGCCAATCACAATAAAGTTTAGGATACGAAAGGAATCCTCAAAACCACAAACTTATTACCATTGGTGTTTGCGGTTTAGTTATCTCGCGCCTTATTGGGTAATTTCTCGCAACACAATAACATTCCATAAATATTTCTGATGTTGAAATTGGAAAGGTCTTCCCAGAAATGGGACGAGGCATTATCAGCTCTGGGACGAGGTCATTTTTAACAGTAACTGAGACCCTCGCTGGTACTCTCGTGGGGGTTAAAGAAACACTTAACAGCATCAATAGGGACAGTGGAATTGAGAATCCTGATACGAGGATGCCTACAGTCAGACACCGATCAGTACAACAGGACAGCGGACCGCTGAAGGAACAGTCATCTCCTCTAATGCCAACAATGCTTTAGATCGAACCCTACCAACCATGTCCCAGGTGAGATTCGTGATACACCAATCACTAAGAACTACTGTGGTTTACTAATAGTCCCGCTCGGAAAATCGTAATTCGACTATCGTGAAACAAACGATAAAAGAAAACCTTGAATAATATTGATCTTCAGATATTTCACAATTTTCACCACTTGAAAAGGGGTATAATGTTATATGTGCAATAGTTAAAGGTGAGAAATAAAGAATTTTTACTGTGAAACTTACAAAGCCGTGAACACCAGCAATATTTATGGAATGTCATTGTGTTGCCAGAAATTAGCCAATAAGGCGCGAGATAACTAAAACGCAAACAGTAATGGTAATTAGTTTGTAGTTTTGAGGTTTGCTTGCGTGTCCTGAACTTTATTGTGATTGGCCAGTACACAATCAACAATCCTGTGTGCCAATAACACACATGTGCTACGGCGGCAACACTAAGTAATTTGCATCAAAACCTTTATTAGGTAATTTTCCAGGAAGATCATTTTGATAAGCAAATTTACTTGTATCGAAACAATTTTGTATCGAAACGACCGGCCACCGTCATAGCATAAGATCTTGTAATCTCGTCCGTGTGTGGTAAAACGGAACCCGAGGCTCAGCCACGGAGGTAGGTAGGTAGGTAGGTAGGTAGATAGACAGGGAGATATAGGTAGATACAATTCATTACAGTTCAAATAACAAAACATTATAAACTATCTACATTATAAAAAACATTAAAGAAAAAGCTGCTTTCCATGAATGCCGTGCCCTTGAGCACTTGTTTAAGAAGACATTTGAATTTCGTAAGAGACTCTGCTTGCCTCACATTACACGGCAGTTTGTTCCATAGGATGACGCCACTATAGCTAAAGCTATTGTTGTAATAATTTGTCCGTGGTAAAGGGATGCAAAGTTTATTCTCAGAGTCTCTAAGGTTATATGCCGTTTCTCGTGTTGCGAACCTAGAACATAAATATTCTGGAGCCAACCCGTGTAAAGACTTAGAAACCATCGTGGCTTTTTCAATTTCATGCTGGGGCGCTAGATTTTTCCATCCTAGGAGTTCAAGCAGGTAACCTGCGTCTTCATCGTAGTCCAAAAATGTCAAAAAACGGGCTTCTTTATTTTGTAGTTTTTGAAGTTTGTTCCTTAAGATTATCCCACAGTTTCCGGCCCAAACAGTATTGCAATAATTGAAGTGAGGGTGAATAAGAGCTTGGTAAATTAGTTGTAAGGTCGCTTGGGGGACAAGGTACCTTACTCGCTTTATGACCACGATGCCAGAAGGTATTTTCTTTATTATCTTCTCCATATGGCTACCCCAATCGCGATTATCATCGATGGTCACTCCAAGTAGATTTAGCAGTAGCGACTTGGGTAACTCGAAAATCATTAATTGCAAGTGTTGGGGAAACTGTTACAGTACTTAGCCTCTGCCTAGATCCAATTAACATGAACTCGGATTCCATGAACTCGCAAAGTGCGCTTTATGAGACGAAACTCGCTCAAAATACATTTTAGCAAGGCTTTTCTTCTGAGAACTTCGACTGAGAATTTATCTCGGAGTTAAGATTTGAATTCATCTGTGAATTTTATCGTCTTTGCCGCAGTTGAGCCTTCATTTCTTGAATGCGGCTTACCAACGGACGATTCGAAGTTGCACATTTTCCGAGGACTAGATCCAGGCCCTCCTCGCTTTTCTGAGCAAAAGCTGTTCCGCCGCATCTTCGTATTTCCTGTTCCTGGGACAAAAATTAAAATGTCGTTTATAACTAGGTGGAATATGATTAGCTCGTTTCTCGAAAGTCCCGGTAACTTTTCGGGCCCGAAATCAAATATTTAAGTCAAAAACACGAGTCCTAGCCAACAAACCAGTCAATTTTGTTTTTACTGATAGAAAGCTACACGTCATATCTCTGATAGAAAGCTACACGTCATATCAGTATGGAATATCTGCAAACATTCTTCAGACCAGTTCGCGAGGAAACCAATGGCGGAATCACAAAATGTCAGCTATTTTCTCGGGGTAGCATCAATTAGCAGTGCAGAACTCGAGTTATTGTTCCCAATCACTTACGAATTTGTATACGCCCAGGGTTTTGTGGTCAGCGGATTTAGTGCGCCCTTCAGTTCTGGGGTGAAAGGATGAACGGCATAGTCGCACCACAAGTGACCACTACACAAGGTAAGTTTGTTTAGTCAGCGTTTGAGTAAAGTAAGAACTTCAATGAACTGATAAACTCACATAACACGTCACTTTATTTTCGGGAAAAACTCTGGAGACATATTTCTCCGCTTCTATTCTGTTGTTGGATTACAGGTATGCTTCAAAAAATGGCTATAAAAAAGCAATGTAAATAAAGTTTACAGCGTCTTCACACTACAATGTTATAGTCATGGGAACTCATGAACGTAGCCTTTAATAAAAAAGAAATAAATGCTTTTAGATAAATACCGACGAATCTTCCAATCGCCATCTGTCCAAGACGACCATGATTATTATTCCGCCAGACAATCCATACATTCACGCTAGAAACTTTTAATATCTTACACAGTGGGGTTAGGGTTTCTTTTTGTGTTTTCATTTTACTTACTGCCAGGTTCCGGGGGATGTTCCGGGGGGTATTCCGGAGTGTTCCGAGATGCCCCCTTATTCCTCACAATGGCAACTCCTCTAAAAAAGGCACTTTGCTCTCAAGGGAGCCGTTGTAGAAACCTTCGACTCTGGTACAAAGCCGTTCCCGGTTCCTTTTTTCTCGTCACAAACTTGTCCTTGTTTTGACCACCGCCGTAACAAGGCGTAGACCCTAACCACCCTAACTTACGATCTGATAACGGCGACGCCAATGGAAAAGGTCGATGAAAAATTGACTTCGCATCATTTCAATTCGTCTAGTTACTTAAAAGAAGGGAAATTAGGTTGGAGTTGAAGGTAGCGGGAGTTCCATTCTCAAAATTCTAAAATTTAGTCATGTCCTATCGTAGATGTGTGGGAAAGGCAAAAAAAAAAATTACAAAAAAGGGTGATGGACGTGTAGAGCTGTTGTTCCGCTCCTTCATTAACCTATTGTGTTTTAGGCCTTTCCGTTGCCGTCGCTATGGTAGTTTTGTAAGGTCCCAAATTACCTGCGTAAGTGAGTCCGGATTTTAGGGTTTAAAGGATTAGCTTTGCACGTATCTGTCCCTAGTTGAGCACATTGCTTGATTATTTCGGAAAACACTGTCAATGAACTTAGCTCGTATCCAATTAGAGATTTACAAGCTTTGGAAAACTTGTTGAGTTCCAGCCAGTTGTGACTTTCAGCCAGTAAAACCTAAAGACAAGACAATGCGGCAAATGAGCTAAACTATGAGGAAGGAGTTTGAAGGGGTAGGAAAAGGGGGAATAACTGAGGTGCGCGTGAACGCGATGTCCACGCGAGGAGGAAGGGAAGAAAACCCTGTCTGCTATTTTTCCTCGCGCGTCCTGATTCCCTCCCCGTGCTTTCACTACTCCTTCAAATGCCTGCCACACAGGCTACAAATCAGGGGTTTTAACTAGCAAACATAAGGTCTACGTGGTGCAACGAGAGGCTATTTCGAAAACGGGCCACGTGAAAACGAGAACGCGATGAATGCGCGAGGAGGAAAGGACGGAAACTCTTTCTTCTCTCCTTCCTCGCGCGCCCTTATCCCCACCCCCTCTTTCACTCCACTTCAAATGCTTGCCACATAGACTACGAATCAGGGTGTGACCAAGCAATCCTTAGCTCTACATAGTACAGGCTATTTTGAAAACAGCCCGTGTGAGAACGAGAACGCGATGGACGCGCGAGGATGAAAGTAGAGAGACCATTTGGGCCAGTTGTTTAAACGGAATTTAACCCGTGTTTAACAAAACCGCGTTCTTGGCCATTTTCAGTTTGCTCAACGCTTTTATCTAAACACCATTTTTAGTGAACAATTTGAAGAAAGTATATAGTGTAGACTGAAAAGCCACTTATTTTCTTCAATTAACCCCTTAAGAAAAGGATCTGGAAGTCCAATGTTTTCCTAAACGACTGCGTTTAAATTTCCTCCTCCCTAACGCGCATTAATTCCCACATTTCCCTTCCCCTTCAAATGTAAACCACACAGGCTACAAATCAGTAGTGTGAACAAGTAAGCCTTTGTTCAATATGGTGTAGCTGAAGGTTGTTTCAAAAAAGGGCCCTCAGATGTCAAAGGTCTCGTTGTTTACGATCTCTGATATAAAAAATGTTACAAACCTTTTATCTGGAACCTTGAACTCCTTTTTCAGTTGCTCAGCGGCTTTCAGGTCTCCTTGAAGTATGCACTGAAAAGCGTAAAGTAATCCTTAGAAACTAATGATAGTGTATGGGAATTAAACCTGTGACAATCATGAAGAAACTAAAGCTATTTTTAATAGTACTTTCCACCGCGGTTTACTTTGCTTTGGTTTTAACTACCAAGTCTAGATAATAGTTTAAAAATAACAATCCTAACAAAAGCTACTGAGCAGAGATCTGAGAGATTCCAGCGTATACTGTTGATTTCAACTTCTAACATTTGACAATCTTTAGTATGGCCATTCGAATGAAAGCTTGTACTTGACAAAGATTTCCAGCGGCACTGTTTATTAAGCTGTTAAAGGTAGTATTAACATTTGACTATATTGATGACAGCTTAATTTTGATCATTCAAATGAGAGCTACTTTTCAGAGCTTTTTGTATTAATTGACGTTTCTGAGTAACTGACTACCTACCCCTCCCCTAAGTTACAATTTTGCCCTAAGTAAGGAAAAAGTGTTACTCTTGACTTAACGGGGGAGGGTGGGCGGGGGAGCAGGGCTCAAAGTTTAAATTTGAGTTTGGGAGCACTTGTGCTACCAGATGTCATTTTTTAGGCGCATTGCCGAAATTTTAGGCGAACAGTTGAAAATTTTGGGAGCACAGCTTATAATGTTGGGAGCATCTATTTCAAAAGAAAAAGTAAAAAGCTTAACAGTGCCACGTTTAATTGTCATCTTCAGTTTGTTACTTTTACTTCAGTCCTGTGGTTGATAAAACACAGCCGATTTGCTATGCAGTAACACCGTTGGGATTTTTAATACTATTTTCTCTTTTTGACAGTACAGTTGTGACTAAAGAAAACTTACACTTGAAAAACAATTCAAAACTGTGACAATGAGTGTGTCGAACGAGAATGAAAATTAATCTTTCATGAATTTGTTAAATGCGCAATGACTTACATGTAACTGGAATACGACTTAAAAAACTTTCTTACCTGGAAAAAAAGGCTCTTAATCCGCACTGTTTTTGTTTTGATTGACGTTAAAACTGAACGTTCGACATGGTCGTCCATTGCGCAAAAAATACGTGTTTGGTTCGTAGCATATATTTGCATATGTCAGCGGTGTTTATTACAAAACAGAAGAGTCGGGGATGGAGTAAAACATCGAAACGAAAAAGAACATTCCAGTTCGTAGAATCCATTGGGAGAAAAGACCTATTAAACATACACCGTCTTTCTAGTTCGAGTTCGTAAGTATAGTCTGAAGTAAGTCAGTCGCACTGTGGTTTGGGTTTTACGGCGCACAGGTGCGATTATAGAAGAATTTTTAGGCGCACAACCAAAAATCCAGTCGCATATGCGACCAGTTAGTCGCAAACTTTGAGCCCTGGGGGGAGGGAAGTGGTCAGTTACCTAGAAACCTCAATTGATCCAGCTGCCCAACTGTACTGATCATTACACCTTAAAAATAAGCTCAGACCGTGAACGTTTAAAAATCCACGGTAAAGGCTAACACAGTTTAGTGTCTTTATCGCACCTGGTAGATAGTATCACTCAAAGACAGGTCCACAAATGTCTTTCAGTACTTCTCTTCAAGTTTGACTTGATATTCCATGAGTTTCATTTGTTCTTCTCTTGCCTGGAAAATTGAATCGTGCGTCCATACAATGCAGCACTGACAAGAAATGTTTTGTTAATATTTATAATATAGTTCAGATCAGTATAGAGTGTTTTCACTCACGTGGCCAGCATCTACGCAAATTTGTTGGAACAAAAGATAGCGTTTGCATATAAAGAAAAGAGTTCAACTCCCAGAGGATTGGTTTGGGACACCAATATGGCCGCCATGACATCATGTGAAAACACTCTTTTAACGCGCACTCTGATTGGATGACAAAGCGTGTTTATCAGGGTATAAAACACGGAGCTTCAGCTTTCACGCCATCTGCCAATAGTTTGTTTTGAAAATTAGAAAGTAATGCGTGGCGAATTTAACGGATTCTTTATCATAAAACCAATAAAGAAACCTTTACTGTGCTTTGTTATGTTACAAAGCACTTAAGAAGTAGGGATAACTCAACACTGTCGACTAAGTCTCAGGCTTCCCTCTAAACTCGGCCTTTTGTACCCTAGCCCGGCGCTTCCTCCTGCGTGATTTATATCAGTTCAGAGTACAGTCAAGGTATTTGTTAATCAAACACAGCTAGAGGAGTGGAGAGTTCCTGGGTGGTTTTGGTTCGACTATCGCAAGTTTATCCCGTATCCTAGATTACTAGACAAGACATAACGTCCGTCTTCTGTTTCTCCACATAGTAAGGAATGAGTGGCTCTAGCGTTGAAGGAGTTTGAAGTATTTTAAATCAAAGCAACAAAGTGAAGAGCACACACCTTCGAGTAGAACTGAAATCCTCCTTGCTGGTAAGACATCTGTGCTTTGGACAATGTGTTCATCTTGGATTCTATTGTCTAAATAATAAAAATAGAAGAAAATCAGATTTTATGTCAAGTGTAGTGACAAGAGATATCAAAACGATGATTCTATTCTATGGCCGGCAACATTTCATAGATAACGAATTTCCTCTTATTTCTCAAGGAATAATATGGTGAGCGCCAATCTCTTTTCCAAGGATGTGATCCTTTTGGTTCAGGACTAAAAGTAACCGCTCCGCCAGACAAGGTTAGTAAAAGCTCTGCGGAGCAGATTGGGAGAGAGACCGGAAGGCGTTACGCAACTAATAATTAACCCTTCGCGTGACGGCCTTTCCTACAGAGCTGCGATTTTCAGGCGCGCGCGCTTTGTTCGCTGTACGATCCCTGTGAAAAATAACACATAACTTGTAGTCTTATGTCTCCTTTGGTCACGTGGTCGCTGCATGCATTGAGGGCCACTATTTACAACGAAGAAATAGACGGGAACAATTAGCGCATGCGTACTAGATATCACTGGTTATGATTAGAACGAATTTTTGTAAAGGTTTCGAGTTTAAACACGAGAAATGTGCGAGTTAAATTACAAATAAGAGTTGCTCCACGTATTCTTGGCTCCTCCTGACGCTCAAAATAAACAAGATTGCTGCCGACCATTCGTTCACAGGGGTTTATCCCATTTTCCAACGGGGAAACGTCCCGGCAATGAGGTTGAGGGGAGCTTTGTAGTCACCTAAAGTCACGGAAACAAAAATAATCTATGATGCCATGAAGAAACGGAGTGAAGCGTACGCACCCCTTTGCTCAGAATTGAAATTACATATTAAAGAAATAAAATAATAAAACAACATTCGACCAGATCCCCTCCTAAGCATGATAGCATGCAAGCTACTTTATGTGATACCTTCTCACTGTAGCTGTCCTGCACAAAGGCATTACCACTGTTCATAAACTGGTCATCCTGGTAGAACAGGTCCACAAGTGTACGGCGATCCTGATCCTTGCAGTACTGCAGACGAATCACAGTCATGCCAAAGTGAATATATAGGTTTCACAATAGCCTGCGTGGTAGTTTGCGTAACAGGTGCAAAAACGAGAGAAGAGGGGGACGGGAGTGAAGGGAAAAGAAGCAAAAATGAAAAAAGGTGTCTTTTTTTTTCTCTTCCCTTTACCCCTCCCTTTTTCACTTTTTTCAATACCTCTTAAGCCGCCTGCCACACAGTCTAACGATTTACAATAACCGAGTGATTTACGCGCCCCGATTGGTCGAGAACTTTTGCTTATGACAGTACAGAGAAGAGAAACAGAACTGAAGGTTCTTCTCTTCTCTGTTTCTTGAGTGCGATTCTCCGGGACCTTGAAAAAAACAAATAGAAACGTCGCCATTTTTCACTGCCGCGACTCCGACATTTCAAAGAAATAAGATTAAAAATGCTCCACACTTTACCGTAAAACCTCTCACCCCTCCACTTAAGTTTTAAACATTTTAACGTCATTTTTATGGCCTTAAAGAATGAACAGATAAAGGAAAAAATGTCTCCTGGCAAATAATGGCGGATTTTCTCTTGGTTGAAGCCTTGAACAAATACGCACTCATTTACACAACTTTTTTTCATAGACTTACCTTGATGTAGAGGCTGAGTGCCACAGGATGGTAACGTATGGCCATCAAGAACTCACCAAGAGTTAGATTATCCTTCAAATGCATAACAACCATATACACTAGAAAGAAAAAAAAAGACAACACAAATGAAATGTCATCTAGATACAGGGGAAAATCAAGGAGGCGGGTTTTGGGTTTTTTTCTCAAAAATGTTTTAAGGTTTGAAACTCTGTCTCAGCTTGTAACGCCGCTGGTGTAACGCCAACTTTTAAGCTGAGAAAGAGTTTATTCTAAATTTTTGGAACCTTTGGTACAATTTCAACATTACGATAGATCTTTCTATAAGTCGGCTCTTGCGACTACCACGAAACAAAAACGCGCTTCAAAAATTGTTCCCTCCACTATACTCAAAGTTAGCTGTAGTTCTCAGCAGTGGTACCCACTTATAACTCACCAAGATCCGTGTCTCCACTCATAATGGCCTTCTCGAGCGCTAGGTCATCTTTATTCATGCGCATGAGCAGTGGAACTTGGTCAGCGGCTTTTGCTTCATAGTCCAACAGCTACAGGTAAAAAACCAGACCACGAAGATGTGAGTATCTTAAAAGATACATTATGCATCATGGCATAGCCTGTACACAGACGTTGTTTTATTGTTCTTTTCGTTCATTTCAAATATAATCCCATGCGGCTTATATTTTATCACCCGCGCTCGACGGACTTTGAACAGGCTATCATGGCATGGCTATGATAGGCTCGTTTACCGATTGTCAAACGACGAACTTACTTATGGTGAGATTGCTCCAGCTAGAGATCAAGGCTGGCTTTAAGCCAGGCTGTAGGCAGGTCTCCTCGTGGAGGCACAAGCGGCGAAGCCACGAGAAAGGCCGTAGGCAAAACCTGGACCGCAGAACCGGATCAGATCATTCCCAGAGGCACTATCCCTTATCTTTCGTTATCCAGTAAGTTACAGGGATTGATCTGACCCGGTCCGTTCCAGGTTTTGTTGACGTCTTATGAGACGAGCATGTTGGTAACCCCTGGACAGAACAATGGTGAAAGTTAAGAAGTTATATTGATCAATGGCCCACGTTCGATATATTAAAATTCTAACATGACTCCAAGGCTTTAGGGTCAAAATTGAAAATTTTTCACGACTCAATTGTCTCGAAATTCCTAGAAGAGAATTAAGCACAAAAAAAAAACAAACCCAATAAGGAAAAAATGACCAGAAAGCCTCGGAGCCATATAGCAGCAACATTTCGAGTGCTATCCCTTCTTCGCTCTGACGAAGGGCTAGAGCATGAAAGTTGTTTGTATTTAATTTATCAACTCATTTGTTAAATCTCTCCATATTCCATTCCCCCATTGGTCTTCTTTGCAGCCGTACGTTTTGTTTCTCGACATGAGTCCTTTAACAATTGACTAATATTTCACCATAGTGGTGTTGCTGATAATAAAGCGGACCGCCGAACTTATTACAAAGCGCGGTCCTCATACTCCGGATACTGAAAAAAAAATCTTGATTACCTACAGTAAAAGCAATCTCGCAGGTAAAAATATCCCATTCTGTACCAACCCCCGCTATTTTAAGCCTCAGTGCATTTAGCAAGGAAATACTAACGGAGGACACCGCTTTATGCCTCAAAATGTGCTTGGAACGTAATCTATAATAAAACTGTTCACATGTGAATGCTCTCAACTAACCTTGATGGCCAGGTGAGTTCGTCCACAGTCCACTGCCTTTGAAGCTATTTCTGAGTACGATATCCCAGGAGTCTCTCCGAGCTTGGAGTTGATGGCACGAGCAATCTCTTTGTCATCAACATTGGCTTGCTGAACCTGTTTAAACAAGAAAAGCAAGTTTTGAAGAGGTGTAGGATCGAAAGAGATGTCAATATATTCAACACAAAAAAAACTATTTACGGACACTATTGTATTCTACTAGAGCGGAGAAGTTAATTTCAATGTGTTCATCCCAGCCATGTGAAAGTCCAACTGTTTATTTATTGAGGAAATAGAACACAACAGGATTAAAAACCCCAACTGGCAGGAGGCAACCAGTTGGTTATTTACAAGCATGACTGGGTATCTGAACTTGGAAATACCGTACCGCGAATAATTTCAGCAAGTGGCTATAGTGGGACTCCAACCCGGGACGGGCGGATTGCGAAAACAACGCGATGGGCGCCTGGCCACGCTGTCTTCACCGCGTACAATCCAGTCTAATTGATCTAGATCTTTTCATAGGTTGATTTTGTGATCTTTGATAAATACACAAACACCAAGAGAAATGAGCCAAATTCAGCACATGAAACAACCACCGGACACCCAACTCCAGTCATGTCTACTGCCACAACTATAATTCACCATTACCAATTTTATTAATTACCAGCCATAAGCTGATTGCGGGAAGACCCCTGCTTACATATAGGTAACAGCCAACCGGTATCCGCTGGTTACACTCACTTTATAACAAGCCAAGTGTCCAAGGATGCCACTGGCACCCTCCCCCTTAGGAATCTTCCAGTAATCACAGATTCTTATGGCCAGACAGTAGTGACGCCTCAAAACAAGCCTACATGAGCAGAAAATAAACGGTAATAAAATAAACTTAAGGGAAATAATTCCATCTCCAGGTCTGTTGGTGGAAAAATCAATGTAGTAAACACAGTTTAGACACGGAAAGTAGGCAAGTAAAAAAACACAAACTTTGCTTCAACTTGTTTTATATTCACTAGGAATATAAATAATTTTGATATTTAGAAATGACTTAAGTTCAACCACGTTACCATTTTAGTCAGGCAAAAGAGAAAGGTTATCGGACATACATCATATTCATTTTGCTATTTTTTTCTTAAAAGTACTATTTCGTACTATGTACTATAGCGGGTCTGGTGTATAATCAATAAAAATTTCGACCCTCCACACTATAGAGCTCCCAGCAGCTCAGTGGGGAGAGCGTCCTGATCTTGAACTCGAAAGGTCGTAAGTTTGATTCTCAACTCAAGCTCGGAACTTATTGAACGTTTCATAGTGCAATAAACACTTAATCACTTAATGACTGGTCTCGAGGGAAACAGTTAAATTTGTTTTCCGAGAATCTCAATGTTTCCCGAGGCTATATAGCTGGAAATTCATTAAACCTCGCTTCCCTCGCTGTAACGGTCATGTGACCTCGGAGAAACCAATGAGAGCGCGCACTGTTATGAAAAAATTTCCAGCTACATGCAATACACCTTTTTTACCGCCCCCTCCCCCTCAAAAAATGCTTAAGCATTGCACGTTTTACCTTTTTTAAAAAGATAACAAACAGCGTGACAAAAACAAAACTCACCTGTTGATAAGGGTCTTCATTGTTACTTTTTCCAGTCTAAGACGATCGTCAAGGCGTCAAAATTGGATAATTTTTGAAAATAACCAGAGTACTCTCAGAGGACAAAAAACCAAAATGGAGCCCACTTTAAGAACTTAATAAGAGCCACAGAATTGAAAACTGTGTTAACGTACTTTTATCATATCCGTTTCAAAAAAGAGAAAAAGGAACATATCTCGTTCGTTCCCTGTAAAAAAAAAAAAGTAATTTAAACCCCGCAGTTTTGCCCCGTTACATAAATCGCACCAAAATCACCGTTCTCTTGTGTGGACAGAAACACTCTCCGATATGGTTTCTGTCCCGACGCAAGAGCTATCTGGCATAGTGTTAGACTAAGTAGAAAAAGTTTCCGCGCAAGTTCGTCGAAAGTGTTGGGACTAGAGCAATGATAACTTACTTGAAGATGATGTGAACTGCGGAAATGCAAGTTTCAATGAAGATATGATCGTCGCAGCGGAAATTCCAATTTAAGCAATTGCAAATTAACCCGAAAAATAAAAAAAAATTTTCGTGTTGCTACGGAGGCTAGCATAGTGTACACTTGCTGCAACCCACGCTGCAATTGGGCAAACGTAACCTGTGAGACGAGGCTTTTGCAACAACTGAAATTTGGTTCACTCTTGAATTAAGATAAAGGATATTGTCCATATGTAAGTGGAATTCCAACCATGTAGTCCCGCACGGCGTTTAACACTCTAAGATTCCGGCACATCGAAAAAAACGCGTGTGGCGGCATATCAGTTAGAAAACTCTAACCAAAGGAAGCAGCCTAGCAAAGAGAAGAAAAGATTACAGCTGAGATCAGTAAAAAAAAACCCGATTATACTGTGGGTGGAATTTTCCCCAACATCGACCGCCGGAGCACTCTTGTTGGTTACTACGAGGACACATGACATGTTACACGAGAACTATTTCCCGCCTAAAATCTCTGACCAAGCGACGTTACAAACTTCGCTTGGTAGATGGTAACAGAGCAGTGTTATCTGCGAATGTTGACCACTCGCTGAGATTTGCTATACTTTCAATTCATCCTGTATAACTAAAAAATCACTGAATGACGCCGTCGTCGAAAGTATTAATGAAGTCCTTTATGTCTCTTACTACACTCCTCAAATAGAAACATAATGGACGAACTATTTGCGCTCTTCGCTTTCAATTCAAATTACCCAGATATACTGAGTACAGATTTTCTTTTCACGGCATCACGTTCAACGATTTATGCCCAAGCTAAGGAACTTCAGCAGATTAACCAAAACATTTTTAGTAGGAGGTGGTGATTTTGCCACGGAAAACAGATAATGTATTTTTCAAACAATGCTAAATTTATCTGGCAGTTTACAGAACACCAATCACTGTGTAAGAAACCTTAAACTTGTCAACAACTCCCCCACCCCCTGGGGGCGGGTTGCTGTGAGAATCGAAACGTAGCAACTGAACATAAGGAGATCATGTGGTTACCATGACTACCTCTAAAACTATACTCACCCTCAGCAGTCCTCTTTGTATTGCAGGCTCATGTTCCCCAGCAGCGGCGTGGATACATTGCTGGACAGCCTCAGGAAGACGTTCTTTGATCATCCGAATGTACTCCTCTGCTCGGGCGCTCTTTTTCTGTTTACAGGAATATACACGAAAGAATCATAACGACAGCTTAATTGTTAGGGATTTAGTTTTTGGTGCAGTTTAGAATCTTCAAGTTAAAACTTTAATGTTGTTCGTCAGGTATTCTTTTTATTATCATGCTATGTTTTTCTTCATTCATTATTGTTCTTTCTTATGAATTCTGTAAAGCGCTATTGAGGTTTTGGACTGAAATAGCGCTATATAAATAAAGTTGATTATTTTTTATTATATGGAGAAAAGTTGGCTCAGCTAGGATGGTGACCTTACCAAGGAAAACAGGTCACCCAACAATAGGCCGCCCAGGGTGGCTCGCAGTGGAGGGTTCAGACCTTCAGATAAGGGGGAGCGCGGTCATTCAGACCCCTGAGATAAGGGGATGCGGTGCCACCCCAAGATCCTGACCCCTCCCTTGGATCCACCACTCGCTTGGGTAGGCGGCTGAGCCTTTTACCCGAGACAACGTTTTCCCAGAGAGAGTGAAGCATTGCTTACCTCAAATTCCTTTGATGCATCAAACAGCATCGCACCTGGTTCCATTGAACCGATTTTAAACACCTGTTCCACAGCAGCTGAAAGATGAATAGAAATAGTTGCTCTAGTATCGGACATAATTATTCACATTCGTGATAAGAAGTGGTTCTGGTTGAACGGTAACCGGTCAAGTCGCCCGAAAGTCATATCCCCCGAAACCAAAGTCTCGGAGTCACCTTAGAATTTTAATATTTCGAGCGTGGGCTACTGGTGTAAAGCACCTTTGACGTGACCCTGCCAATATTGACAAACCTACGTAAATAATCTGGTTCCCAGGGTTCTTTTGTACTCGTCCCTACGAACCGAGAAAGAGATGATTTTTAAAGTTAAAAACCCGTGAAAACCCCCATCCAGTTCAAACTTATCACCAAGAGAGGAAAGTGAAACACAAGCAGATATTGAGTTCTTTAGATCACAAAAGCATGTGAGAAGAACTTGTAACTTCAGAATTATTAATCTCTTTGAAACACTGAACTTTATCCATTTTTTTACCTGGTGGATCATAATACCGCCGACTCCTGACCTCTTCCACGTTGTTTGCGACATAAAAGTGGTAATTACTAGTCAGGATAGCTATGCCAGTCCTTCCGGCAAAATTATAGGTTTTGCAGTCAATAACTTTGGATTCCTTGGCATCCTACAAAAAAATGCAGATAAAAATTTCCAGTTGTCTCCTATGTATACCAAACTTAAAGGCACCAGATCTTAAAATGAAGTTGCCATGTATTTGATAAGGCCACATGTAAAAGCAAAATACAAAATGTAAATATGTTACAGGTCAAAATCATACTCAGATTAAAATTTTTTAAGCTAGGTTGATTCTCAGTTTCCTTTGTCTCATAGCCCTAATTCATGAATAAATTAGGACGAGGAGACAAAGGAGATAAAGAATCAACCAAGGCTAAAAACTTTTGACCTGAATTGAAATTTTGACCTAAAACATACAAGACATACGGGTATATTCAACGGCTATGCCTTTACTACAGAAAGTGTATGAATGTGTATCAGTTCTATTTTAATTTAGTGTACAACCCCCCAACTTCTGTTTTTGATGATAATATAATTTCTATAAATTACAAGTATTTTGCTTATGGTCATGGAAAAATTGGTGATTATTTAATTTATCAGAAAATTGATTTACTTGGGGTAGTTAAAGAATTTACTGACATAAGATATGGCATCAATCGGCTAAGATCATGAGGAGCTTCATGTTAACTAGAAGTAGTCAAGCAGTGGTGCTTTACAAACATACATGTATAATGTCTTCTTTTTCAGTCTTTCCATGATGCAAAATGATTTAACACTGACCTGTCCCATTGACAAGGTTTTCTTGATTGCGCCATGAATGTCATACACCATTACAGTACCATCATCAGCCACGCAAAGTAGGTCCTCTGTGACGGACCATCTCATCTGAATTATGGGGCCTCCATCCCACTAAGAATAAAAAAGAACACTTGATCAATAGCCTACAGAAGTAGAACATACTTGTTTTTGGTCTTGTTGACCCATGCAGTGATATACTAGCCTGTTTCACAGCCATTTTTGGTGCTGTCATGCAATGCTCCTCCCCACAAAGGGAGGTGGGGAGGAGCATTGTGTGACAACACAGGGCTTGAAATTTTTTTGGAAGTATTTATAGCTGTGGGCTAGCTGGCATTTCCTACTTTACTAGCCCAGAGCCTGACAGTTAGCTCTAGCCCAGTACACATTTGCAATGTGAACCAGTCTTAAGACTTGTCTGCTAACAATGGATATTTTTTGTGACACGTTTCGCAAAACTTTACGCCCTTTTCCTCATCATACTCCAGCCATGGCCATTTTGTTTTCCTTTGTGGAAGAAACATATGTTTTCGCTGGGTATCATACTTCTTGTTTTTGGTTTGAATTTCATCTGCAGTAGCTGGCCCATCTAATATTATTTATTTTCCTGTGTGAAGTTCAAGACTCCGAGAAGCAAAATCTCCCAAAAACGAGACTTGGAGACCTATCCGAAATGCTTCTAAGATTTTGAGATTGGGCCAAACTTTTTTGGAGACCCACGAATTTCAAGGAACCAAGCTTTACCCATACAAGTGACCTGCTCAGCCTGATCAATGCTTCTCTTTGTCTGTGTTCACAAATTAAACAACAAGCAGGAGGATGCATACCTTAACTGTGGCAAGTTCCCTTCCAGCAGAGGAAAAAATGTGAATGATGAGTTTATTAATAGCTGATCCTTGGACTCGAGCAAAATGCTTGTCATCTCTTATCAGAGCTGAAAATTTTTAATACAAACAAATAAAAACCTTCCCTCCAAAAAGGAAATGAGGGGGGCTGCAGGAGCAGGACATGTAAATGTTCAGGTCTAATGTCCTCACCCCCTCCCCCCTCCCCCACCCCATGTATGTAAAAGTGTACATGAGTTAGCAATTAGCAATAGTATGCATTAGAAATTAAACCTGGTTAAATTTTAATCATCGCAAATATAGCACCACAGGGACAGAGGGCAATTCAGCATGGAGCCCTTCAATTATAATAATAATAATAATAATAATAAATAAATAAATAATAATAATAATAATAAATTACAGACAAATGGTACGAACATGAGCCAGAGACCATGATGCACAATAAAGATAACAACATCACCATCATGTGGGACATGCCAGTCGATACTGATAGAACTATAACAGCGAACAGACCAGACATCATTGTTAAAGATTCAGTGTATTCCACCTGCAAACTGATTGATATGACTGTTCCATCAGATAGAAACATCGCACTGAAGGAAACTGAAAAAAAAAAGCACGTACAAAGACCTAGAACTAGAAATACAGAGAATGTGGCATATGAAAACCGTAGTGATCCCTGTGGTTGTTGGTGCGCTTGGTACAGTGAAGAAGGGTATGGTAGAAAACATCAAGAAAGTATCAGAGAGAGCTACTATGACAGAGATTCAAATGATCTGCATGCTGGGATCTGCACAAATCTCAGAAAGGTGCTCAGTGTACGAACAGAATGATTGACTTGAGTGACTGATGCTCTAGGTGCATGGTTTGCGCCCGGCTGATGCACAAAAAGAACACCAGCAAAGACTGTGATAAAAGAGATAATAATAATAATGGCTTTATTCAGCATTTCTACTAAGTGGCTCTTTACTGACTGTTGAACATCTACATGCAACATGGGACTGCAGGTAGAAATATTATAATATTGTATAACTATTAATTGCATGTTTTATGCACTAGCTGTTCTAATATTAATAATAAGAAGCAGGATGTTCTTCAGAGTTGTTTTCTTCGTTTCAATTATTTTCAGCCAAATCCCTTGACATGTACAGACAGTTGACTGAAACAAACTTCTGTGACTGTTGCTGTATAATGGACTCTTGCTGCTATAAATATAACTGCAACAGTCACAGAAATAATTTTTGTATCAATCAACTGTTTACAAATACCGGTACTTACAGTGCTGTTAAGATCATTTAGACCTATGGTTCTGGCTCTTAACCCTTTAAGCCCTAAGGGTGACCAGCATCAAATTTCTCCTTGTAATGCTTTGTAAAACAGAGTGGTCATAAGAATTATGGACATGACCACACAAGATGAATTTGCTTCATATTTTATCAACTTCTCCCCACTACTTCTATAGGAAATGAATAGGGGCAACAAATGAGAATTCAGACTTTAATCTCAGGGTTTGTAGGGTTACAAGTAAACTTTCACCCTTGGGGGGGGGGGGGGGGGGGCTATTTACCATAAGATTAATGCAAGTAGATGAAATCCTGTCTGTACATCCTGTGGGTTAAAAAACACTTAGAAGAAGTCTGATGTACTTACCTATTGGACCACCAAAAGGTGCCGCACTCACAATAAACAAGGATAGATCCACAGTGTCTTGCCACTCCATACTGTACAGCTCTACTTTCCTTTTGAAGAAAGACACATTTTGTGACGGAAACTTTTGTTGTAATTCAATATATTATGGATACAGGGTGTACATTTAAAATATTTCTCCATCCCTGACTGATTTGCTTAAATTCCATGGCTGCCTGAGTATTTCTTTTCGGACGCCAGCTGGTTATTCTCCAAAACTGAAAGATGTTTGCTTTGATTTAAAGGCTGGTGTCAAAAGTAAAGTCTCAGACTGGAAAAGGTAAAAAAGATTAAAGGCATACACAAGCCAAAGGCCCAAAATGGCTGGAATTTCTCCCAGTTTCCTTAGCATAAAGCATGCTACTCCCCCCTTAATGGGATGCTAGTTCATCACATGGTTACCTCCTGGCAGTGTGTGTTGGCAGTATCGATTTATACACCTGTGTGAAGAGCGACAAAGTGGAGTAAGGTTCCATGTCTAAGGAATCAATTTGACAGGCGAGGATTGAACCCTGGACCTCCAGATCTGGAGTTCAAGGTGTTAACCATTCTGTCAGACACACCTCCAAACTGGAAAAGGATACACAGAAATCAAGCAAAGAAGCAGAGTGATGGTTTGGCTGTTTTGGTGATAAAGACCAAGAGTAAATGGTGGAAGATTTCTTATGTTATGGGTATTAACACCTGACTCGCACATGGAGGTTAGGTGCCTACAGGTAGAACCTAGGGAATGGAGCCGCCAACCCCTAACCCAGGTAGCAAGAACACCCCACAAGCCTGCCCTACTTACAACCCAGCCACGAGCCCCACCAGCCACACCTAGCCCCAGCCAAAGCACCTACGTTAAGTAAGTATATTTAACCTCATTAACATTCCTGAACTTCTCCCTTAAAAACTTTGAAATAACACACAAAGACACTGAAAAGTACCATTTGAAGAATATGAGCAAGAATATTATATCCCCTCATAATCTGGAACTGGTAAAAAACAGGTAGATGTTTGACTTCTGGAATTTTACATAGAGGTATTTAAAGGATGTCTTCAGCTTGGAGGAAATATTTTGAATGAATAATAAAACAATAATATGTAGAATTTTATATGATGTAAAAAATTCCAAAGATCTCACAGGTGTCATCTGCAACATCTAACATCACAGAACCATGGACAGTTGTCACTGCTGATAACTACCCTGTTTCAATGTTTTTTGCAAAGAAAAAGCTAGCAACAACAGCAAAAAAGCAGAAGCAGAAGTTGTCATGTAGCCATTTAATTTGTGGGGTCATTCCATTTAAAAGCCACAACCCCCTCCCTATGGATGAGATTTGGTCCCATTGATATTAATTTTGGGATATTTCTGAGGGGTTTGGGCAAAAAAGGGCTATTTCTAATGGGGTGGGGGGGGGGGGGGGGTACTGTGTTTGCACTTTTGAACTTATTTTTTCTTAGGGGTATAGTCAACTCACCTCATCCGAAGGGGTTGTGGCTATTAAATGGCCTGTGCAAATGTGGAAAAAAATTGATTTTTTTTCAATTCATTGTTGGAAAAATGGCTGTTTACTAAAGTACAGTTATCTCTAAAAAAATTAATGCAAGGGTAACCTCCTAATGTTGTTTTTGGATTGTGACATTCCTTTGTACTATGAACTATCAATTTCTATTTTTGGTTTTCACATGACGTCACCAAAATCAAACTAAGAAACTATCACTTCTTCTGAGTTTCTACTTTCATGTGATACTAGAGCACCTTAAAACCTTTATACAAAAAAAATTTTCAGTTCAAAAGGGTTCTTTGTTTTGCGATAACAGACGCTTGAATTTCCAGGCTTTTGCGGGACTAGGCATTTAGCTGGCGGCCGGGAAAGCTCTTATGTGGGTTAAAAACATTATGTATTTTTGGAGATTTTGCTATTTAAACATTTCTTGTCTTAGAATGAATATTACTTTAATCTTCATGAGTTCCTCAAGCAAAGAATTCACGAATAAGTAGGAAAACTCAAAAACAGATGTTTCTGTTGGTTTCCGGCGGCCATATTTGTGCCCATGATAGGGACACAAACATGGCATCTCCATACAAAGCTTTACAAATTTGGGTAAAACGTTTTTCCAAATATCTCGCATATGAATGATTGCATAGACCTGATTCTTGGCAAGGCTTTTTGTATATTTATCTTCTTTCATTTCCCAGATTCTAGACCCATACGAAACGAGCAGTGCTGCTGCAGCGCTGCAGAATGACTTCAAGAAGCACTACAAAAGAGCTGTAAAAAGGGCTGGCTGCAGCAGTAGTAAATTTTTGCTGTTTTGCACTGCAGTGGAAAGCCCTTTGACAGCGATAAACAGCGCTGTTGCAGCCGTGCAGAAAATTCCTGAATCATGATCTGCGCTGCAGAGTGGCTTCCAAAAGAGAAAGAATGTTGTTACGGGTAATGGCCTACCACTCATTAGTAAAAAAAAAAAAGAAATACAGACTGCAATAATAAAATAATCATGAAACATGGTAGAGGAGTTGACAAGACCTTAGGAGGAGTAAAAACCACTAGAAAGTCAAAATGCAACTTGTCACAAATGTTTATCTATCCAAAAGTGCCGACCAATAAGATTACAGCCTAGAATGTCTCCAGGGAATTAGCGATAACATTCCCACACTCGCCAGTCACGGAATGAAATTTATTGAAATCTTTGATTCCAAAAGCATAGAACTTGTAGGTTTATTCAATAAGTGATCTTCCCTGCGTACAAGCTTACTCGCATTTCTTAGAGGTACAGTCAAAGTTTTCTCGTTATAAAAGCTGTAATCTGTGGCAAGGCTTTTCTGGCGATTCATGTTATCTCAAGAACGTTGTGCTATCAGATCAAGCGCAGCTGAATCGTAGCGTTACTGCAGCTACTTCGCAGCTTTTGAAAGTCGGCAACTGCACTGCAAAACTGCTGCCCAGAGCTTCAGAGGCTGCACAGTGCTTTTGCATCCCGCTGCAACTTGAATTACGCTGCTGTTTGGCTTCTAAAATGCTGCTAAACAGCTGTAATTTAGCTGTACAGCTATTTTGAAGCGATTTTGTGGCGCTGTACAGCGCTGCAAGTTTCATACGGGGACTTTCTCATGGATAATAGAAAGCCTGTCTTTCTATTATCCATGACTTTCTGTATTACATGTAAAAGGTTTCCATTTTTGTTTCTCCTTTCTCAAGTGAGTGAAAACCGAGAATGGAACTCCTACAGTGATTACTCGTTTTTAGAAGTAAGTTCAGCTGAAAGTATATATCATCCGTCAAGTCCGCGTACGTAATGTAATTTTTCAAATTACACTCGCCTCTTTTAAACAATTATTGGCACCAACATTTTTTAAATCGATCGCTTTTCGGAACTTTGCCACTTCCTTCTTATCTTGTAAAGTCCAAAACAAAACCAACTTTAACATTTATTATCAACATATTATCAAGAGAAGAAAATGCTTTGGTCCTTTATTTTCACTTTCTCAACTAATTCATTAAAGAAATGTAAGCTTAAAGATAAATTATACAGGGAAGCTAGCCACAACTTGGAGACAGTCTAATCTGAAAAGAACCACTTACCTATAAAATACCTTTCCAAGTGGATTCCAATCAACTGTAACGTGAGCCATGTTATTCTCTAAGAGTGAATGGAACGAGTAGCAAATGTAATAGGTGTAGTTTATCCAGGATCTAATAAGTGTAACATTTGTAAACTTGTCGTGACCGCAGATCCACCATTTTGTTTTTGCATCTGCACATCAACTGGTCAGCAGACCCTGTAACAAGTAGAAAATCCCATGTTTCCTCTCGGGTAATAATTTTCTTCGTGTGAGCGTACACGAAAAGGCTGCAGTTGTTCAAGATGGCTGTCCCCAAAGCGAAGGGCTATCGGCCAAGATGCTTCTTTGATGTTCAAATAAATGGATGTCCAGGTAAGAAACGTTAAATTCCTCGGATTAAATGTTTGCATTGGCTGCTGTTTTTCAAAGTCAAGTCATTTGGGAAGAGAAGCGGCTGAAATTCAGGCTATAACTCAATGATAATTATGGAAATAATCAATTATAAGCTTAAGCTATTATTAAGCTTAATATAGCAAAAGTTTTGCCTCTTTGATTTTAATCAATTTCTATAATTTTAAACTTAAATTAATGTGACTGTGCAGCATTGGTTATGAATGCGTACTTCTCTTAATTAATGATTTGAGCCTATGAACACTGTGATAATCTAATATTTTTTATGGATTATTTTGGCCAATTGATTGAAATCAATAAGGTTTCCAATGAGCAACCTCAGTCTGCTTGTAACATAGAGAGAGAAGAAGGTGGGTACATAGGAAGGCAGGTTTGAAAGAACCTCAAATCTAAAACTTTTAAATCTTGCTTGATTTAAATTAAGAATCAATTTTGCATTCTTTGTAGCTGGCAGGATTATTTTTGAACTGTTTGCTGACATCTGTCCTAAGACATCTGACAATTTTAGAGCATTGTGCACAGGTAGGGAAGTAGGTATTAATGTAGATACATGTACTACTACTACCACTACCAACTACTTTATTAATATTAATAATAATAGTAATGATAATAATGATAATAACAATAATATCATTTTTCATACATGGTAACCACATCAGTTACATATTACATGTAAATGTTAGTGTTTTAGAGTTGATGTGTGGTTGGCTGTACTCACTTGTAAGTGGGATGGGGACATAATATTAAATTCATGGCCACTTCCTTTTTTTGTTTACTTTACTAGTGCATACATACATACACACATACATACATCTTATTTGTATTTTACAATTGAAGTACAATATTATTGTGGGTAGCTATGCTAATCTAGGGGGTCATGTCTTCGGGAAACAAATAACAACAACAACAACTTTATTGTTTGTAAAAAAAGTTGGATGGTTTGCCCTGCAAATAGCTGGAAAGCTACTCGTGGTGGGGCAAGACAAGTACATGTATAACACAAATTATCTAATAAAAACAAAAACCTTAACTATTAGAAAGCCTTGCAGATTGCACTAAAAATGAATAAAACACAGAAGTAAATTAATACAGCGCTTACTGACGTACAATGCGTTAAGACAAGGAGTCATGGACTCTTAAATAATAACACAGAAAAAAAGAAAAGCAGACATTAAAACCTTTAGCAAGTGTATTCTAAAACTAAAAGTAATAACAGTGTTCCAGATAAGAGATGGGTCTTGGGTCAATGACCCGACAAAGAAGGCTTCCTGACCCAACAGATGACATATAAGTTTTAAGTTAAATATGGCGAAAATAATTAGCGTGTGGTCTTGGTGACCCCTCAGATGGTCTACATGACCTCCCTGTTGAAATAATTAACTGGAACGCTAAATAAGAGGCCTAAAAAAAATGCCAGAATTGACATAATGATCAGAGACTACTGATAAACTAATGCAATAGTGCATAGTGCTATGAAATTGCTGAACTTTCAAGGAAATTAATGGCTATTTTTTAAGTGATCAACTTGACATTTCATGGAAACTTTAAACAAGATTTTTGGGATTAATTTTGAACCTGTTTTTCAGGAGAAAAAGGTTTAAGCAGGACGGGAAGGTTCGGGAAGGATCAGGGTTCCATCGAGTTATCAAGGATTTTATGATTCAAGGAGGAGACTTTACTAAAGGTATAAGATATTTTTATTTTTATATCAAAATGGTAAAGGAAAAGGCACACTTAAGCTAAAGGCTCAAATGGCCGGAGCTTTTCCTGGTTTCCTTAGTTTTGCGTTACATGTACTTCAAAATCCAACAAATACATATATCATCGAGGAAATCCACTTAATTATTCACCGTTTTTCACCTAGACCATAATGCACCTTGTCTACCCCGTAAATTTTGCAGAACCATTGTCTTCAATTTCTCTTTAGACTACTGTAATATCCAGGAAAACCTGGAAACAAAATGCAAATTTTGGGGGGGTAAACAAGGTGCATAAATTATGGTCTGTGAAAACGGTGAATATAGTAACCTAAATTGCATAAATATTTTTTAGAAGTCATGAAAACAGTGTTTACACTGCAAGAAAACTTAAGTGGACTAATCCTTTAAAAAAAATTAGGCTGATCTGTTTTTAAGTTTGCTAGAGTTCTTCATTCAAAGGTCATTTTGTCCAACTCTGGGTGAGTGTACCTTCACTCTCCTAATGCTTGCACAAAATCACCTGTAGGCAGTTTTGATACTGCACCTTAAATTGTCTTATAAAAATTTCAGCATTAAACGGGCCTTAAAGCAAAGTATGTGATTTCTCTGGAGTAAACTTTGCACAGAACAGTTACAGTGTAGGGTTGGTTATTAAAACAAAGCCTTTTTAATAGAATTATATTTAATAAAATTTCTGGGCCCCAAAAATAGATATTAAATGATTTCCAGTCTGGCCTGTAAGTCTTCTGGATGCTGTTAACAGCAAACAATGTTTATAGATATGTACACACAGTAAGGATGGTAAACTTGAAAAAATGACTTACAATGCAAAAGTTCTGTTAAACACCAACTAAACTGTGTTTTAATAACCAGCCTTGAGTTTCAATCTCTAGTTTTGCTATTGCAAAATTAATGTACTTTTAGAATTTCAAAATCTACATGTACCTTAAAAGGTGGCATGTTTTAAGTCGGTTTTTGTGTCCAGATTATGCAAAAGTTTTACTAAATTATGGGTTAGTTAATTTGTAATATTATCTTTTGTGTGAACAAAAGAGCTACATGTACATGTACGTAAATGGAGTTAACATTTCTTATCTCCTCTTAATATTATTTGTGTTAGCCCTTTGTGAGTTTATAAACAGAAGGCTTTGTAAATATGCCGTGTTATTAGTACTGACCAAGTGTGAGTACATGTAGATCAAAATGGCTGGAAATTACTTCTTAGAGTTCTCAATGTTTTCATGAAACAATGGAAAGTTTGTGATCAGCAAGATCTTTAACCTACGTATACTAGCTGGTGGTTTTGTTTGTTGTGTTTGAGAGACATCTTTCATTTTACAAACCACAAACGAAAACATCCCCCCCCCACCCTCTGCACACAGCAAACAAACCGCCACCAGCCAGCTGTGGTGCAGACTACAAGTTCTTAAAAACTAAGTGTTTTGTTGTATGTTCTCCTTGGTCTTAATGTATATTTTTTTCTTTCTTAAATGAAATAAACCAAGGATGAAAATGATTTTCTATACAGGCATACAAAAGAATTCTAATTATTTAATCAACATTTTACATTGTATCCTTATCAAGACTGAAATGCAGTATTGTAATAGCATTGGTATGGTTCATTTTTTTAAATATAAATTTCTGTGCTTTAGTTACAATAAAATTAAATGGGTCACTGGTTTACTTTTTTATATGGTACATGGTATTTTACCCCGTGAGGAGCTCCCCCGGTTGATGTCGGAACTAGGCTCAGGAGGGAGGGGTGAGGCATCGGTCAGAGCACTCGTCCTCCATCAATGTGGCCCGAGTTCAGGTCTTGGTATGTAAGCCATACATGGGTCAGAGCTGGTTAATTTCGCAAACGCACCAATGAACGCGCTAAATAATGAAAATTGCCCCCTCACGAGGAAGGTGGCCCGCGTGTGGAGCTCTCTTTCCTTCGCGCTTCACTTTTCTCGCGGGTGGCGAGGAAAATGAGAGACTACTACCAGGCAGATTATTAAGGCTACTTTCTTTCCTAATTTTTTTGGTGCAAAAAAAAAAGTATTGTTATGTCTAGTTTTCCCTGGTATCAAAGCAGCTAGGCGACGTATACTGAATTTCAAATGACTCATTTTTGAGAAGTGAACAGTTGGCTGCATTGTTGTGTCCGATATTTTACGTGTTTATGGAGTGCTTTCTACAAACTCAAGACAAAATTCAAGCGAGGACACCCCAGACTCTAATTCGTACAAAACAACTAAAACAACTATCCAAGTGAGGATAACCCAGATGCCTAAAACAAACTCAAAACAAGATTAAAGCAAAGAAAAAACGGCAGCTGATCTAACCTACGTAAAGAACGTGAGTTGAGCGACCTGTTGGACGGGAGGTTGAGCATGGTAGAACAGTGAGTTAAGTGGCCGACTGCTGGCATCTGGCAGTATGGTAGGTTATTTCTCTTGTACCAGTGTGGAGGACTTGAGGGAGGGGGGGGGGGGGTACCAAGTCCAACCCCTTACCCTTTTATGTACCACTTTTGTCCAACGAGCCCGTTAACCAGTCAATAAACCGAACCCGGTAAACAGGCGACATTAACCTATACCCCTTCATCTTTTCTAGAAACTGGACCGTCGCCCCTCAATACCGAGCCCGTCATCAAGTCTCCTCACTTTTAAGTTCCAGTCCCGCATTATAACTGCGTCAGATTTGATGATCCATCAGGCCCGGCTTCATTTTGTTAGTTAGTCAGACCACCGTAACTTTCGTGTTTACCTATGTAGGTCCCGTATCCTTACTGTTTTTACTAAAGCAAACAAGATCTTATTCTGAGAAGTGAAAAAAAAGAATGTTCCTTCACGTAATACGTTGTAACGCGCTTTGTTACATGTAACCTCTCATGTACACTTAAAAGCTGACGTTGAGAAAAAAGAAGACAAACTATCATTTTCAGTAGATATTGAAGTAAAATAACGATTGCATGCAAATTTTATTATTTTTTTGAGAGGCTTAAAAGTGTTCAAAACGACTAGACGCTTTCTTTTCACTCACCGATTGTTTGCTTAAAAAGAGAGTGAATCATTCATAAAGTACTACAGTCGAACCTCTCTAATACGGACACCGGAGGGACAAAGCGGAGTGTCCATATTAAAGAGGTGTCTATATAAAAGAGGTCACTAATAATAGATTTAGCCAGGGCTAAAAGCGAAGCTCTGGTTAATAATACGTGTAATCAAAAAAAATTAAATCACGTAATGCTAAACGGGGACGACAATGAAAATGGCTTCAACACTAATAGAAAGGTGACGCACGAAGGAGAGAGAGTTTCGCGCGTCAACTTCCTCGCGGGTGGCAATTTTCATTGATTTAGCGCGTTCATTGGTGCGTTGGTGAAATTAACCAGCTCTAACCAACGTATGGCGTACATACCAGGACCTGAATCCACGCCACATTGATGGGAGACTCAAGTGTGAATGGCCTTGCCCCGCTATATTTGAATTCCTTGTTTTCCTATCATAATGAAAATTCCAGTTATTCCCTTAGGGATTCAAGGGCAAGCTAGCTATTCCACTGCCCTGCACCAATTATGTTAAAAACAGTTTTAGGCTTCATGCAGTACTGGGGGACAGAGGATATCTCTTAAGGTGGTATTTTTTTAAAATTTCACCTTATATCATAGAGATTTTTTGACCCCTCCACCCAGTCTTGATGAGGAAAGTTAATATGGGCAACATGATGCAGTGGTGCAGAGATTTAATGTTAAAAAGACGCACGAGTGTCATAAAATGATAGAGCGCTGGGGGAAAATGTGCACTATGCAGTAATGCACCACAACCCATATGAACTTTGACGATGAATTGATGATGAATAAATGGAAAAAAATACTACTGGCTAGCAAATCAGACTGTAAATTAGACTCAAATGTTCTAAAGGGGTGTACTTGACCATGACTGCATAATGCTTCAAAGTAGTGTTGCAGCTAGTTTTCTTTTTCTTCAAATTAGCATGAGCTTCAGTCACAATCTTAGGTAGTAAACTAATATTTTGAGGGAAAAATCTTTGAAATAACACCCTACATGAAAAGGAAGAGAACATAATGGTTGGAATAATTATGCCACGATTTTAAATTTGTTCTGGTTGCTGAAGTGTTTATTGTACATGCTAAATTACTACAAAGGAGTAAAAAACCCAGATCTTCCCATGAGTAGATAGATAGATAGATAGATAGATAGATAGATAGATAGATAGATAGATAGATAGATAGATAGATAGATAGATAAGATAGATAGATAACTTTATTTAAACACGGTTAAGGTTCCTTCAGCATGTACAAAAAAAGAAAATCTAAGATCTATTATACCTAACTAAACTAACTCTAATTAAAAATATATTCATAAAATTTTAACTACCTAGCTATTTACAAATAAGAGCTGCTTTTCAAGGATGCCGTGTAAAACTGTATTAATGTATGATCTCATTCAAAACTGTTGCGACACAGTTTGCGTTTAAAATCATGTAAAGAATCTGCAGATCTTAAATCATGGGATAGGCTGTTCCACAGCTTAGCTCCGCTATAGGAGAAACTTTTCTTTAAATAATTGGTACGGGGCAGTGGAAGGACTAATTTATTTTCAGTATTCCTCAATCGATAAGAAGTTATTTCGTCACGAGATACAAATTTAGATGTTAGATAGTCGGGAGTCATCCCATGTACGGTTTTATACATCATAATAGCCGTCGATACTTGTTTTTGGTGTTTAAGCTTACGCCAACCTAGTGCCAGGAACAAATCGTCCACATTACAATCAGAATTAGCGGACATTAGAATACGGGCTGCACGATTTTGGAGCCTCTGCAGCTTATCGGAAAGACTAATGCCGCAGTTGGTCCATACGACATTACAGTAATCAAAATGCGGTTGAATTAAACTGTCGTAAACATTAATTAATACATTAAAACGAATAAGATGTCGTATTCTTTTAATTGCACCCAAGGCAGAAGCAATCTTTTTACAAATACTCTGTATGTGGCATTCCCAGCTTAAGTTTTGGTCAATATGCACTCCAAGAGATTTTGCCGTTGACACTTGCATCACGGGATGGTCGTTTATCATAAAAGAAGGAGTTTCAGAAAGCTTTGATAGCTTCTGCCTCGACCCAACTAACATAAACTCAGTTTTAGTCAAGTTAAGGGTCAGTTTGTTAGCCGATAGCCATATATACACCTTGTTTAAATCGTCGTTAACGCAGTCATTTATGAGTTTTAAATCTGCGCTGGCATAGGTTAGGCTGGTGTCATCGGCATACATTCTAGGTTGTGAAAAATGCAAGCAATTAGGTAGGTCATTAATATACAGTAAAAACAATAAAGGTCCAAGAATTGTTCCCTGGGGAACACCACATGTAACTAATTTTGGGTTTGACATTGAGCAATTAATTTGGCAAGTTTGGGTACGATTGTTTAAATACGAAGTAAACCATTCGTGACAGGAACCGCGTAATGCATAATATTGTAATTTCGTTAAAAAGATATGATGATCAACTGTGTCGAAAGCCTTTTTTAAGTCTAAGAAGACAACGGCATTGACAAGGCCACGATCAACGTTCACTGCCCAGCTATCGGTAGCTTCGAGTAATGCGGTTACAGTAGAATGTAAAGAACGAAAACCAGATTGGTAACGGGATAGAATACGATTCTCAGGCCCAGTTCATACGTCGTGCTTCTGCCGTGCCGAACTTAATTCTTGAATTAAGTTCGACATAAGCACGGCAGAAGCACGACGTCTGAATCAAAGTTTTTAATTTAGTGCGGCAGAACAATTAAGTTCGACAAGGTCTGCCGTGCTACACGACTCTGGCACGGCAGCGATTCAAACGTCGTGCTTATGCCGTGTCGAACTAAATGCATAAATTTCGGAAATGTATTTTCGCGGGAATTGTTATCTTGCGAGTCCCGCGAGTAGCTTCGAGGAAAAATGTCCTTCAATGAGCATGCGCATTGATTCTGTTTTTTACCCCAGAGCTCCTCTGCGCATGACGGCCAGGAATCAGAAGCGTAAACACTGGGGTCGAGAATGGTTTAAAACAAACATGGCGGCTTTCCGTGCAAGTTTGCATGCTCCTTCCTCCTTGGTTTGCAGTGCTGCAGAGTCCGATAATTCATCAGAAGACGAACTACCTTTTGACGAAAATATTCCACTAGCTGGCTATAAAGATGAGGACGAGGAAGCGATCGGTGATGTTGAGTCAGTGTCATCGCAAACGAGTCGTCCAAACTCGGGTTCAAAGAAAAAGGCGGGAAGAAGACCGACTTGGAGAGAAGACGACGTAACTGACCTGGTAGATATTGTGTGCAATAGTGAGTATTTTAAAAGAAAGATTATATTTACGAACTCAAAGAACACGAAAAACAATGAGATTTATGGCAAGTTGTTGAAAGATTTGAAAGAACGGGCTCTTGCACGAGGTGACGAATTTTCATTTACTGTGAATCAAGTGAGGAACAAATTAAAGAAGCTGATCAGTGAATGTAAAAAGGCGGCCCTCACTATTAAAACCGCTACAGGTATTGATCGCTTTCAAGAGGAAAAAAATTATGGTCCATGGTTTGCAGTGCTATTTGCATTGGTGAAAACGCGTGATTCTTGTCAGCCAGATCGCGCGATTGAGCCAACGGCTAGCGGTAGCAGTGATGTTTTGAGCAACGGAAGTGATCATTCATCAGCATCATCAAGCCCTGTACCTGTTGATGACAGCGAGGAAAGTGCTGGTGAGAAAAAGCTTTTTGTTCCAATAAAGAATAGAGGGAAAAAAAGAAAAGATTTTGCTTCAAGTGCTGTTGAATGTATGGAGAAGTTGTTAGAGAAAGACCCAACCAAAGACCTTCTGGAGTTTTACCGCGAAGAGAACGAAAAGGCTAGAAAGCACGAGATGCAACTCATGCAAATGATTATGTCAACACAGGTGCAAGATTCTGGGCATTTCCCGCCTCAAGGAAACTCCCTGCAGTATGGGTATAGTTACCCGTCACAACATTCCTATCAATATATGGAAAGCGGGAATATGGCACCAAATTATATAAACCTTTGACCTTTTTTTGAAAACATGTTCAAATTATTGTTTATTCCAATAATGGAACCAGAAATCATGTTACAAATTTGTAGTTACTTTTTTTTTCAACAAACTTTACTGTCATTTTTTTCTGAAAAAGTGCTTTTGTCTAGTGAAGACAGAAACTCAGAGAGACAGTTTATATTGGGTTCTCCCTGCTTGTCCATTTCTTGATATTTTTAGCATGATGAAATAACATGTTCCATTTTCTTTGAACTTAAATAGGTTCCTCCACATTTGCTCTATGGCTGATGGTGTTTTGAAAATACCAAATTTTTTAGTGTCCTGAAGTTATCTCATGCATGGGGTAGTTGTGTTCCTATGTTGGCTAGATATTTCTGAAGCAGTACCACTGTTTTTGAATAATTAATTTTCACCCTTTGAAGTGAGTTGTAACTGAGCACTGTTGATATTATCAGAAAAAGATTAAAAGCAACAATTCCTGTTCTCAAACATTTCTTTATTTCTCATTCAACTTTTATGTTAGCGTATCTATAACAGTTGTAATTTTTTCTGTCACAATTTTTTTTTTCTAACATAATAGTCACTGTATCTTCCTTGAAACAGGAAGGAAATTACATGTTATATTAACTTTGGTAAAATGAAGCAAACTAATTTTATTTTTAAAGACTGGCAACTAAAATATGACTCCAAACAACCCAAAATCCTTATTCAGTGGCAAATCCAGTACTTGAGGTAAGGGGTTGGGGGAGGGGGGGGGGGGGTACTTATCAAGGCCCTGATATATTAAAAGCACACTCTCAAAAAGATCCGTGGCCTCCACTGGATCTGCCACTGATAGCCTTTTTACCAATATAAACCAGACACAAACAAGGAAAAAAATAGAAATGAAACCAGACTAAGAAATGTGCTACATCGTGCAATGTTCAAAAGACTCCATCTCCTTGTTTTTCCCTCCAAAACTTCTGCATAAGCACATTTCGTATCTGGTTTGCTTGGTAACAGTTATCCCTTATACGAGGACAATCTGACATGTTCAGCAGACGCCTGATCACATCCCTTGGCCTCCTCTGATTGGTAGCAGGGTCAACAGTGGCATTTAATTGTCTACATAACGTTTCGCCCCTTTCAATGCAAATGTTATGAAGAACAATACACGCAAGTGTGTTATCTCTGACTTCTTCTTGGGTACTCTCGCATCTCCTTAGAAGGACTCGCCACCTGCCTTTAAGCTCCCCATATGCCTCTTCGGTGACCATTCTGGCCCTGCTAAGTCTGTAATTGAAATACTGTTGTTGGGGAGTTAACACAGCATTTGTAAATGGTTTCATGAGCCAGCTTTGAAAAGGAAAAGCTGAATCTCCCAGCAGAAGAGGGGGGATTTTTACACCACCAATTTCTTTACCTATATCAGGTATTGTTTGTCCTCCTGTTATTTTACTCCAAAGGTTGGTCGACTGAAAAATTATAGAATCATGAGAATTGCCAGGAAATCCACAACTCGCCCAAATGAACCTACGTTTAGCATCCACCATTCCCATCAAGACGATTGAATAAAAGTTTTTAAAGTTGTGGTATTCTTTATTGGCTTGAAGACCACCAGGCGGGCATTTCAGAGGAATATGGCATCCATCAATAGCCCCCCAACTACAGGAAAACTGCCACATTTCCTCCATATCCAAAATTTTTTCCCTGAATTGCTGTTTGTCCTTCGGAAAGTGTTGATCAACTTGCTCATTCCAGAGATTATTGATGATTGCCTTTGTAACATCGCTTACTATGCCACAAACTGTTGAGGTACCAAGACCTGTCATTTCAGCAATTGTGTAGTAATAATCACCCCTTGCTAAACGGTAAAGGCACACTGCCAATCTAAATGCCGGTGAAAGTGGATCTTCTGTCACGGTATCAGGTTGTAAATCGTGTTGTATACGACCAAGGATAAAATTAAAGGTGGCTTTTGATACACGAAACGTTTTCTTGAACCTCTGATCAGTGTATGTGTTCCATACTTCTTCGAACCATCCCTTGTTACGGGGAAGCCGTCGACATGATCGATCAGCAGTGGTTTTCTCGGAAGAAATAAGAAGAGCAGAAAGAAAAAAAACTTCTAATAATAACATTCGCCTGACGGTCAAAAGGAAAAGGATTTTCTGCTGCATTTCTTTTCTTCTCCTCCTCGAGTTTTGTAAGAGTTTTACCAGTAGCAATTTACGCCGGAGGTTACGGTGCTGCGCCATTTTCGTCACCGATTACCGCTGTACCGGCTGACTACTGTGCGAACACTGAATTACAGTCAAACCAAGTCAAGCGTACCCCCCAAGAATGCATTAATGAATTTATTATTCAAAAGTTGAATCTTTTGCTAGTTGTAGATTTCAGATTGATCTCTGCATTCTTGTATGTGTAATGAGCCGTGAATTCACACGCGAGGCAGTTATGAAATTTCTACCAGCTCCATTTTCCTGAAATTGATGTGAATGTCTTCTAAGAAGCTTAATCCATTCAAAGATTTCCAATCTGACCAAATACAGAGAAGTTCTCGTAAAATATTCAATGCTCATTACGCATGCAGAAATGCCGCTTTGAATTTGACACCAGTTACGGGAACGACTAACGGATTCATTTTTCAAATAATCAATTCACTGATAGAATCTTGGGGGGTACGCTTGACTTGGTTTGACTGTAAGTTCGACTCTGGCACGACGTCTGAATTGAAGTCGTGCTTGTGCCGTGCTTCTGTCGAACCCAATATTAATTAGGTTCGGCACGGCAGAAGCACGACGTATGAACTGGGCCTCAGTAAGATGGTGATACAACTGGTCGTAGACTACCCGTTCAAATACTTTGGCCACGACTGGGATCACTGATATTGGTCGATAATTGGTGGGATCATTTCGTTTACCAGAATTTTTATACAATGGAGTAACCCTAGCCGACTTCCACTCATCGGGAAAAATTCCTGTCAACAGTGATTGATTAAATATTAAAGTAAGAGACTCGGCAATTAGATCAGGGCACTCCCTTAATAATTTAGCTGATATACTATCTAATCCAGTGGCCTTTGATTTACAAAGTTTTGAAAGGAGAGAATAAATATGAGCAGATGTTATTTCCTTGAAGACAAACTCCTTAGAAGTTCCACAAAGAAACTCTTTGTAGGTGGTATCAACATTCGAAACATTTCGACTAAGTCTTGGTCCAATCTCAATGAAGAAAGTGTTCAACAATTCAGCAACTTCTGCTTGATTGCTCGATTTTAGTCCCTGATATTGAATTTCATTTATTATTGTTTTATTAGATTTGCGGGAAGTCAATTCATTGATGGTCTTCCAGGTCTTACGTTGATCACCGGCATAATTATTAAAAGAATTATTATAAAAGGCCTTTTTAGCAGCCTTGATTTCCTGATTTACTTTATTTTTGACCTTCCGGAATCGATTCCAAGAGGACGCATCCTTAGTTTTAACAGCTTTTTTCTTTAGCCGGTTTCTGAAATTCATTCGTTTTTTCAAATTTGTGGTAATCCAAGGAGACTTGGTGGGACGGGTGCGTTTAGTTTTCACAGGGGCGTGCTTATCACAAACACTTAGGAATAATTCTTTCCATTTTTTCCACATGTCATTGGGGTCGTACAGTTCTTTGATATCGTCCCACGGTTGCGTCGAAACATCATTACGGAAATTATTGCTGTTGAAGTGTTTAAATTGTCTATAGCTGATCAAATTGATTCCTTTAGAAACAGGCGGGATTGAAATTTTACGGTACGCGTAAACAAGACTGTGATCGCTTATACCCACGTGTGTCACCCCAGAACAGAGAATATTGTCTTGGTGACTGGTGAAAATAAGATCAATTAGGGTACGTGTTGAGGGTGTGACTCGAGTAGGCTCGTCGATTAATTGTTTTAAGCCATAAATATCGGTAACATTTAACAGAGCCCTTGCATAGATGTTTTCGCTGGACAGCAAATCGCAATTCATAAGAGTAAGATCTTTATTCATAGAGTAAGAGCAATTCAAAGAGTAAGATCTTTATTCATATTATTGTCACTCTGATACAGGTACTTCAAAGACAAACTACCGGCATCTTCTTTTAGTTAATTCATCATCAAAAACTTCGAAAAGTGTTGCTGCACTTATCGTTTGAATTGGGATCAAGTTCATCTTCTCTGAAAAAAAAGTAAATAAATAAAGGATATGTCAATATTTCATTGCCTTGTTATTGATTCAACGACAAACAAAGAAGTAACCACAGAAAACCCAAACCTATAACCTTGTGTGCCTCGTTGAGGATAATCCCAAAACCTACTTAAAATACAGAACATTATAATCGATTTGTCGATCATTTTAATTGCAAGTTTGAATGTACAGTAGCTGAACACAGCAAAGAGAAAAATTTCTAGCATAGATAATTTTGAAATATCTAATAATGTTGGATCGATCAAAATGTAGTTTTGCAAGATCGAAATTCGATAGTAAGCAATCGCCCATTTTTTAAAAAGCTATAAGCTTTCATGTAATGTTTGAGTTAATTTAACAGTGAGATGTTAAAATCATGTCGAATTTTAGCATCAAACAACTCTACGTGCTTTTACAAACCTGCCGCTTCCGTGCGAGCTCGATACAAGTTGATCCATATAATTATGCCAAGAAAAGTCAAAGAATATTTCTTTCCATCGATATAGTACGTTTGCGTTTTTATACCGCCGGGAAGCACGAGACTTGGACCAAGCACTAACTTCTGCGATGAACAGTCAGATTTGTTTGTTTTGATGAATGAAAATTAATGCACCGAAACGGGAATTTACTGCCACTTTCCTGCAACTAGGTGCAAACTATGCTATATTACTAAATCAAAGCAATTTCTCTGCTTTTAAATTTTCTAATATGTCTTACTGTTTTGCGATAAAAGCTATAAAGCATAAAATTTCTAAGGTGTTTACAGTGACTTGTGTGGTTTGTACAGATCGAACAGTCAAGTTGTACAATTTAGCACAAAAACGGTCCATGATACGTTTATATAAAACTCCTTCTTCCTTGCACCTCGGTACACGCTTACTCGCCAAAACAAAGCCCAATAGTGTTTCTTCAACTGCTATATAAATTCTCGTGACTTGTACTGAATGCACTAAACAGTGAACATTACCCACCTTTTTAGCGTGTTTTCTTCTCGCAACATGCGCCGATCGCAACGCCGACCTCGATTAAACGGATCGAGCCGCTATGTTTGTCTGACAGTTCCGGGATACATTATCCTCTAGACAACACATATCAGTAAATATTCGACCAAAATAATTGTCGATCTCTCATAGAGGCAACAATAAAACCACAACGTTAACGCTGCGGACCGACAAAAAAGCTACATTTTGTTCGCGACAACATGTCAAGGTGATTTTGCCTCTAAGCCAATGAATTTGCCGGAAATCGATCACGTGCAGAACTATACCCGTCTCTTCCTGAAAGGAAGGCCGGGTCAAAATAGAAAACTAGGAACAAAAGGTAACCAAAGTTTCACAGATTTTTGTATTGCCGGTGCAGAAGAGATTACTAAAGCCTTCTGTTCTGAAATTGCATACTTACCGGCGCTATGTGGCAGCTTAAATTCAATAATAAAATGCAATCATCCCTAGCCTAACCTGAGATCAGGCTCTATTTTCGTTTCGCTTTGAAAATTACATTCCGGCGGGCAAGACGAAACGAAAATTTCAGCGGTAGCCGTTAGAGAGAATGTATGAGAACCGCTCAAATTGGGCCTGATCTCAGGTTATCCCTAGCCTCCCACGCAGACGTTCCTACGGGTTCGTCACGCAATCATTCCTCTCTCACGAACGTGGGGTAGGAACGCGTGACGAACCCCTAAGAACGTTTGCGTGGGAGGCTAAATCATCCCTTGACTGGTTTGGGACTTAGACTAACAAACCAGAAGCGCATGCAAGTGAAAAGAAAACAAACGAGACAGATGAAAAGCTATTAATATAACTGCTGGTGCTAAAAGGTATTGAGTGGCCTAATCAGTTAAACATGAAAAGAAAAATGAGGGAATTGCAAGTCAACCTACCTCTGAGGAAAGAGACAGTGTGAAGATTCACTATTTTTAATTCATTTAAGGCCAAATTACCAGCTAGAACATTGCATCACCAAGAGAAAAAAAAAGAAAAGAAAATTTGTTATGCATCGGATCAAAAGTTTCCTTTGTTCAATTTCTTTTTCCTTTTACCAGGGAATGGTGAGGACTATGAAAATGAGTTTTACCAAAAGAAAAATATACCGCGTCGTTATACTCAAATATTGGTCGAATTCCCTCGTCTTGTGGCGGGCAGCTCTGAGAGAACTCTCTCCTTAAGCTTTTATATTATGGGAGACTAGTTTGTTGACTTCCGGCTGCACAAGAATTGTTTATCAGAGCTGATCATACCCTGACCGGGCTCCGCTGTGGGGAAAAAAATGGTGTGGAAGGGCATAAAAAGATCACGTGGACCCTTTTCCCTAGTCCCGCCAGACTACCGCTTAACTCGCCGATTTTTTCTCTTTTGAGTTTTTCCCCAACTGTGGAGCCCGGTCCCAGGCTAAACTGATCGCTGTGCAAGATTTTGTTTTTTCTAAATGGTTTCGCACCGATATCATAGTTTGTACTTCAAAACTCCTCTCCCCCTTCCCCTCCCCACCCTTACTCATTACGTTTCTATTACTAATAAAAATAAACAGAGGTTATGTACGTCATATCAGGTCTGTAAAATTCCTGCACGTATTATTCAGTTATACATTTCAATTCGACTTCCCCTGCTTGTTACTTTTCATTTACTGTCTCGCTGTTCGTTTGTGTTCCTTCAAGTGAAACTGTCAAAGGTAAGTACTTATAATTGATATTTTTAAAGTAAATGCGTGTTGTTTCTATTGTTCACCAAAATTTATACCTTTCTACTTGAACAAAATACACTACTACTGTTATTCCGGGAATTGTCAGTAAAGCTATTTTCTGCGTTGGTTATAAGCTAATGTTGTTCTGTGACATGCATAAGGTTTGTTACTTAACTTGTCTCAGGCTGCCGAAACCAGGGCGATGATTTGGTGTAGCTATGTACCAAAGAAGGGTTCAAATCAAGATATCTAAGTGTTTTTAAAAACACAGCGACGTGTGATGAATATTAGTTGTCCCGGCCTAGACTATTGCTGACGAAAATTTTTAAACCTGAAATATTGTAGCTAGAACTGCCATATAATAAGGTAGGACTTCTCTACTGCATACCATGGCAATTATACACCACCGAAGCCTCACCGGACTCACGAGTCAAATGACATAGGCTATTTCTGTTGTGTTGTATTTAGTTGACTCAGTTGGATGCTATCTTGACCCGTCCATAAGTAATAGCAGACGTTAGTCCCAAATTTACTTAAGTCACGGACCGGCTGGTGATATCCTACTCTACCCTCTCGGTAAAAGTTACTGGAGAAGCGAAGATTTTAAATATTAATATAATATTGAAAATGGGTTTTGTCGACTGTGTTCTCATACAATCATTTTATTTTTTTTAACGTGGCGTACAAGAAAAAGAAGAGGAAAAAAAGGCATACGCTACTAATATCTCGATTTAACGACATGTATTTCATTCGCCGCACATCGTATGTCGAAGGATAACTTGTGAGACTTGTGGTTAAGCAATCTTTCGTAGAAAACAATAACCAACGATATCTCGAAAAATAATCTGCTTATATTCTTGACTAGTAAAAGCAAGGACCCTGATCCCTGCACGGGGGTTGCGAATTCCCATGCTTTAAGCATGTGATTTCTCAAACGGGATACAGCTAGTACTGTTTCTTTAAACTAAACCAACCCCTTTGAGTTCTTTGATTACAAAGTAGCAGTTAATGAGTCGTCTATCAAGTATTGCTCCTGTAGCTGCTTGTTTATTCCAAATGTACATTACGGCAATGAATTACATGAATTACAGTAGTTGCAATAGTTATAAGAGATGACGTCATTAGTGACATGAGATCTGTACAGTATCGTAAATGATCCCCAACCGCAAATGATCCTCAGACTGCAAATGATCCCCAAAATGGACCGGAAATGATCTTGGACCGCAAATAATTCCCATTGTCGGCAAGTGATCCCTTGAAAAGTAGAGGGATGGAATGGATTTCATGCATGGATGATGAATGTGCTGAGAACTTAAACAACGCGAAGAACAATGAAATGAAAAAAACTAAAAATAACTGAAGTAGGCCAGTAGGCCAGTAGGCAAGTAGGCCTATTGGATGTTGTTCTTTCAGTATCCTGGCAAATCGCATAATTTCATGCGAGTCTGTCCTAAACAGGGTCTATAATTTTATGCGAGTCTGTCCCAAACAGGGAAAGAGTTCGCGGGAATCTGTCCTGAACAGAGTATATAATTTCGCGCGAGTCACAAACAGGGAATATAATTTTGTTCGCCGGAGTCTGTCCTAGTTATAAACGGGATGAAGTTTGTTTGTATCGATTTGTAATCCAAGTATTCAAAGGCAATGACTATAACGTGAATTTGCTCTGCAGTTGCCGATAAATGGCTTAAAAACAAGACGGCCTACATTTTTTCCTTTGTCCTAATTAAACAGGTTAACAAAATTGAGGGTGTTGTCCTAAACAAAAGATATATAGTTTAGGAATTTTTTTGTCAGGGTTTCAAACCCTCAGCGGCTCACTTATGTCTAATAGTGGTCGAGTACCCCCCCCCCCCACCCCCCGGGAGTATTAGTAGGTCTTATGGTGGGCAGCCCTGAGTGGACTCGGCTTAAGGTCCTTAAGCTGCTTTAAGGGAGTCTAGTTTGTTAATTGCTACTTGCATCGACACTCCAAAGGATTTTCTGGTTGCAGAAGAATTGTTTCCAAGCGGATCGTACCCTAAAACCGGGCTCCGCTGAGGGGAAAAAATGGCGAAAAACGGAGTGAAACGGCATAAAAACCGTGTGGACTGCTTCAGTGGACCCTTTTCCCTCCCCGGACTATACCGCTTGGCTTGGCTCACCGATTTTTTTTCCTCTCGCTTGAGTTTTTCCCCAATTGCGGAGCCCGTCCCAGGCTAAACTGATCGCTGTGTAAGATTTTGTTTTTCTAAATAGTCATCATTTTCTATCTCTGATGTTATTTGAGATTTTATTCTTGTTGCTTGCTGCCGATTATCTGAACATGACGGTGTTTAACAAGAAAGCTCTTGCTACTTTGGACACTGTACACAAATGAACTTCATTTCTGTTAGCTTAATGATAAATTTATCAGCTACTTTGTTCTCCTACTTACGTACACTTGTGTAAATGCCATATATAGTGTGAAATAAAGAAAGATTGAAGATTGAAAATTGTACTTCCAAAACCCTCTTCCCCTTTCCCTCCCCACCCCACTCATAACTTTTCTTAAAACTAATGAAAATATACGTCACACAGAGGTCAAGTACATCATGTCATGTCTGTAAAATTCCTGCACGTACAAGGATATACATTACTTTCAATTCGACTTCCCCTGCAGCTCAGACTCCCTTGTCATTTCTGTCTTTTACTGTCTTGCTGTGCGTTTGTTGTCCTTCAAGCAAATTTAAAGCTGCGAAAAGTAAGTGTATATAATTGATTTTTTTTGTAATTATTGAGTGTTTTTTCTATTGTTTATCAAAGTTTATACCTTTCTACTTTTTCAAAATACACTACTTCTGTTATTCCGGGAATTGTCAGCAAAACTATTTCCTGCGTTGGTTCAGCTGAAAGAACTTTACTTTGTGACATGCATTAGGTTTTTTAGTTAATAACCTGTCTCAGGTTGCTGAAACCAGGGCGATGATTTGGCGTAGCTGTGTACCAAAATGGGTTCAAATGTAGATATCTACCTCTTTTAGCACAACGACGTGTAATGAGTATGCGTATTTTTTTCTTGTCCTTGTCGAGACCGGGGGTCGAGACTATTGGTCCTATTGCTGACCCAACATATTGCAGCTAGACTGGCTGCCATAGAATAAGCACTTGTCCACTGAATGCATTAGACACCACCGTAGCCTTAACAGACTCACAAACCAACTGACTTAGACTCATTTCTGTTGTGTTGTATTCAATTAATGACTCAATTCGATGTTACCTTGTCCCGTTCATAAGTGACTCACGTCACGGACCGGCTGTTGATCTGCTACTGTACCCTCCCGGTAAAAGTTTACTTGGGAAGCGAAGATTTTGAATATTAATATCATAATGAAAATGGGTTTTGTCGACTGTGTTCCGAGGTACAATCATTTCATCTGTCATTTTCCTTACACGGCGCAGCGTACAAGATTTAACGATATGTATTTTATTCCCCCGGCATAGTATGGCAAAGGATAATGTTATGGTTAAGTAATGGGCGAAAAAAAACAATAACCAACGATGTCTTGAGAAATAATCTGTTTAGTCTTGGCTAGTAATAGTAAGGACCCTGATCCCTACGCGGGAGTTGCAGAATTCCATGCTTTAAGCACGTGACAGGGGCACCCAACGAGAATATAGTTCAAAACCACTTGAACATAGCATTGTTAAACGTGTTTTAGTATTTAAACAGTGGATATGGGCATATTTTTATCCCCTATAAATTTTTCATCTGTTCGGATTTCCTAGCTGAAAGTCTAGTGATCCAAAAATTATAGGGATCAAAACTTACCTGTTCGAAAATTTCAGCCAGAAAAAAGGCTCCCAAAAATTCTAGGTGACCATTTTAGGGTAAAAATCCGTTGAAAATGGGCAATTTCACCATTTTTTAGATGTTCGAAAATCCTAGGAGAGGCAGGCAAACAAGAAATTTTACAACAAATGTTCCGAAAATTCTAGTTCTCAAATCGTCTTCCGAACAGATATTTTCCCGAAAATTGTCGTTTGGTGCCCCTGAAGTGATTGCTCAAACGGGATACTTAAGGCTGTTTTTGTTTAAACTCAACCAAGCCCGCCCTTTGAGTTCTTTGATTGAAAAGCAGCAATAAATATGTCATCTATCAAATATCGTTCCCGCAGCTGTTTGTTTATTCCGAATATACATTACCGCAAACATTGAATGCAGTAATTGGTAGAGTTACAAGAGCTGACGTCATTAGTGACATGAGATCTGTACAGTATCGTAAATGATCCCCAACCACAAATGATCTTCAGAATGCAAATGATCCCCAAAATGGATCGGAAATGATCGTGGACCGCAAATAATTGCCATTGTGATCCAGTGAAAAGTAGAGGAATGGAATGGATTTCGGGCATAGAACAAAGAAATGAATCAAACTGTAAATACAACGAACTGTTTCTTTTGGTAATTTTTTCTCCTTTCTTCAGTCAAGCATTTGATTCGTTGCTGTGAAAATTTAGGATAGAAGGGACATCAAGAAGGAAACTTGCCTTTTATTTTAACGACTAGGAATAGGGAAATGTGACCCAAGTATTTATCACTCTGTAGAGGTTTTAGCAACTACAGCTCATGAAATGATGCGTCTAGTGGTAAGCACCCTGTCGGTGCAAACCTTCATTTTTTTCGTGCTTTGCTGCTGGAGACACTGACAGTTACAAAGATAAAAAATCAGAAAACTCAAGTTTTTATGTCATTTTATTGTAACGTTTAATAAATGAAAATGAAAATGATATAGTCATAATAAAGTAAATCAGTTTCGAAACATTTCAATTTAAGGCCCTTTTTATAATTTCTACCCTTTTATTTACTTCAACAGTGAATTCCCGGTCTTTGATAAACCTCAATAAAAGCGCCAAAAAGGTTCCCCTTTCGGGCAGAGCCTCCGGGTATAAGCTATTATAGGACTTATAGGGAGGCCCCTAAGGCCCTCCCCCCCCCCCCCCCCCCCGCCTCGCCTCGGGGGTGTAAAGCTTCATTGAAAAGCTTGCTTGCTTCTATTTCTAAAACTAAACGTAAGAAAATTTTCTAGGGCTTGATGAAGACCTGAATGCACAATAAAACAGAGCTGCACAAGTTTAAATTTGATTTCAAATCGATTGTCTAGTGAATTGGTGGCAGTTGTTTGCACGGGTGGTCGTTCTGATGGTATATTTTAGGAACGTTTTGTTGCAATACAGTACAGAAAACCCGCGACTAAACCTGCATTTTTCAAAGTTAGCTTAAACAGGTTCTTACATAAATGGTAATTAGCACAAATTTAGGCTATTTAGGTTCTTAAATAGGTTCTTATATATTTTCTTTAAAAGAGAGTATTTAGTAGTATTTAGCTTATTCGCGAACAAAATCCGGAATACTATTTATACATCCAACTGTACATGGCAGCTGGACGGAGAATTCTTTAAAGAGGATCCTGAATGCTGACTAATCATATTTGCTCAATCCGGCTTTTTGTATTTCTTTTTATAGATTTGAGAAAATAAAAACCTGTTTCAAAAATAGGTAGTCGATGACTACATGTGGCTACTACTGCAGAGTAGAATGAAAAGTGGACAGGCTGCATTCCTTTTATTAACTGAACTATTAATAACATGTACAAGCGCTCAGGATAACAGACATTAAAAAAATATCATAAAGTAAACGATAGTTAAGATTTAATGATGGATAAAAGTTCCTGAATATTCATTTTAACTGATAACGGTCTGAAACAACAATAAACAGTGAAGTTTTTTTTTAAGAAAAGGTATCGCGTTTGAATGTGCCTCCGAATGTCTATCAAGAGACTAGCTGATCTGTGAAATTATGCCTTTTGAAAATGTTGTAAACAACCACAACGAAGAATAGGTGTCCTGTTTGAATCTGCTCAAAATTAATGTGCATGAGTTGCATCATATTTAAAAGGTCAACGGACTGGAGAATTCCTAAAAAAATGCCTTTTGAACCATAAAAGTGTGTAACACAACAATAAATACCACTTCCGTTCGGCTGAAAATCTCTGCAAAGCTTGAGTGAAGCCGAAAACCGCTTTGGGGAAAAACACTTGAAAGGTAAATTAAGAGCTGTACCTGGTGGTAGGTACCAAATGGCACAGAATCATTCTCAGAAAGAGAGAGGTCTCACCTTGAAATGCACCCAACAAGACAGAAGCCAAAAACCAAGAAGCACATGGCAGGGGCACCCAACAAGAATGTAGTTCAAAACCACTTAAACATAGCATTGTTAAACGTATTTTAGTATTTAAACGGTAGATATAGGCATATTTTTATCCCCTAAAAAATTTTCATCTGTTTGGACTTCCTAGCTGAAAGTCTAGTGATCCGAAAATTATAGGGATCAAAACTTACCTGTTCGAAAATTCCAGCCAGAAAAAAGGCTCCCGAAAATTCTAGGTGACCTTTTTAGGGTAAAAATCCTTTAAAAATAGGCAATTATACCATTTTTTAGATGTTCGAAAATCCTAGGAGAGGCAGGCAAGCAAGAAATTTTACAAAAAATGTTCCGAAAATTCTAGATATCAAATCGTCTTCCGAACAGATATTTTCCGAAAATTGTCGTTGGGTGAACCTGACAAGGAAAGTAAAACTACTTTTACAACCGATGATATTTCAACAAGGCGCGCAACACCGTCGCTGTTGATCGCTCACCTTCGCGTCGACGATAACTCCCGACTGTGAAAGACAGGAGTTTCGAAACACAGCAGACATTTTTTTCGTTCCCATTAGCGAAAAAAACTAGCAGTAACCGCGACAGTGAGGAATTTGAACAAGAAAGTCGAGACATTTTACACAGATTGGAAAAACAGAGCCATCTTGCGCGTAAGGAAGACACCAGAACCATACGGAAACCAAGATCATACTCGAAAGGTGACGAACAGACATGGGGAAGCTTAGCTCGTGATGAAAGAGAAGGTCATGGAACTTTGGAGCCACAAAATTATGTACCATTGCATTAAGCAAAGAACGTGAAAATAACCCGAAAACGTCTACATTCTCGCGATAAAAATAACGATGAACAGATTCCTCCAAACGAAGAAAGCGCAGGCAGTGAACAAGAGGACAAACGAGCTTTCCTTCAGGGTGAAGGAAGGTTTAAACGACAGGGTATCTCAGAACGTAAAACTGGTCGTCGACAGCGCAGGAGGAGTTTTGATAGACGCAGAAGCAGCTCTCAGGAGAGTGACCGGAACCGGAAGTCACGCCATCACCATCGTCATCATCGTCATCGACACCATCATAAAAGAGACGCGAGGCAATCGGAAAGAAACATTGTCGTGACCGAGAAAGATCAGGACAGTTCAAGTGACTGACTTAATCGTGTGTAAACTTCTCAAACATCGGTAAGATCGTGAAGGTAAACAGCACTTCAACTTTCAATGTACAATATTTTGTACGTTTCTCTGTAGAAACAGTCGAAAACGACACTAAAACGTGAAAAAGGAAGTTATGTCCTGAGACAAATAAGAAACGAACTCACATCCGTTCAAACTTTTTCCAACTTTTCTGAAACTTTAATTCAAACTCCTGTCTAGAGAGAGAACAACAGGCATTTATTCATTACTTATCCTTTAACGACATATTTATTGTCTTTCATACTTGCATCAATTTTCCCTTTTGGTGGCTACTTATCGTAAACTGCTGCTTCTACATCTTGGTAAGGGGTTTTAGGAGGGTTTATAAACGGAGGGGCTTACATCCGAGGGAGCTTATCACAGGAATAGAAAACGCTTCGAAGCAATCTACAGAAGTGCTAGTCAAAATAATTTTACATTTACTGGTTTTTAACTAAGCGTCAAAAGGTCATAATAAATCGAAATTCATTTCAATACATTTGGGGGGGTGGGTGGGGATTATAATCGGATGTATTTTTTTTGTTTACGGGTTGATAGGTCTATAGTTGGTGGGGGTAGGGGGTGGGCCCGGGGGGGGCACTTGCGTATTTTTTGGGTGGGTATGTGCCGCCCGGGACTCCAAATTGGCACCCCGTTCTAAAAAAAATTTCCTCTAAAATTGATACCCCTTTCTAGAAATGAGCCAATTTTCTATACCCCGTTCTAGAATTCACCCTAAAACTGACACCCCGTTCTAGGCCAATTTTTTATACTCCGTTCCAGAAAGTTTGTAAATTGAAATAGCCCTGTTTTTATAAAAAAATATTTCTTTATTTGTTCGACTCGACTTATACATCAAATAAATGCTTCTTCATAATCAGCAACAATTTTTTTTTTTAAGATAAAGCCGTGATCCACAATTTTTTATACTCCGTTCTAGAAAACGCCTCTGAAATAGATACCCCGTTCTAAATCAGGAGCTTCCAAATCACGACCCCGTTGGGCGGCACATACCCGTATAGGTAATGTATGAGAGTACCCCCCCCCGGGGGGGTGGGGGGCTTTATAAGCGGCTTGTTGCAGTATATCCAGGATCGAATCCTAATGTGATGCACTATCCTTATGACAGCCATCACAAAGTGTCCTAATGAACAGAACATCATCAAAATACATGTAATTCGATCAAATATGAAGTAGTGTAAAAATGAGAAAGAACCCAGTCAAGTATGAAGTATTTTAATTCAATGTGCGTTTAATCTTGGATATATTAACTAACTCTTAGAGCCGCTTTTGTGTTGTTACGCCGCAGGGGGCTCGGGCTTCTTTGAAGTCCTTTAATACACGTGTACAGGCTCTTGATATGTGTTATTAACCAAGCGTGAGATCAAGAAGGCTAAATATTGATCAAGTTCTTGTTTTGCATTCACGGATCAAAAAGACGATAATAACGCAAAAGAGAACGAGGAGGCCAATATCCAGCCATCTTGCCCGAACAAGCTGGGACAATAAGGAATTTATTTCATGGCCAAAAAGATATCGTTTTCTTGCTGGACCAAGGCGGAAAATCTCGAAAGGCAAGATGGGCACATCTTTCAGGCTCAGTCGAGTAGCCAATCAGTACACAGGTTTCGTGTCATATTGCCGGTTCGCGGATTCAGCCATGCTAATAATCCTTAAAATAACCTGGGTGCCCTGTTGCTGGGGGTGCATCGTTTGCCTGTTTCTGTCAAAGCAATCCAGATTTTTATTTGCGTGATCAACTTTTCAACACGCAGCATAAAACGCTGTCGGAAAGCATCAAACGTCTTTCCTATTTTAACGCCTCCGGGGAATTTTATTAACCTGTGGTTAACTGTCCCAAAATCTATAAAGAATGGTAAGCAAGCAATATTCCGAAACCGCGTTATTTTAATTGTGACTTAAATCATAGAAATCTTTTGATCCATAAAAGGGTGTCGCCCGTGTCTGTTTATATCAACATGCTATAAAGCCAGAAAATATAATATCATTGTTTTCTAGCTTCACGGCTAAAATATTTCGTAACTGCGCTAGCCCCCAAACCACTCCTACGTTTTCTGGTGAAAACAATCCAGTTTCGCTCTGGGAAACTGGCTCCAGTTGTTTATCCACCGGAAAAATCGTTATCCAAAGGACATGCACTATTAGGGACACCAACTGCACTATCCGTTTGATAGAGATTTATCCAGTGCATAGCTTTAGTCACCACAACACAAAGGCGGCAAATTTGTGTTGCAGGAAAAAAATACACGTTTTAATGTCAACAGTCTTTGTTGCAAAAATGCTAAAAGGAAGAAGCCAAGAAAATAGGGACAGGAGAGTGGAATGCAAGATGGAGGAGGCGGAAGGTCCGGACCCCTTGTTTCCCTCCAAAATAGATTGTAATTTTAAAAATAAGCAGCAAAATAGAGTTTTAGGGAACACGTCAAATGTCAACAGAATGTTTGATGGTGTAAATGCAGGAAGAAGAGGCTACTCACGATAAGATTGACATAGTTTTCCATACCATATTCACTGAAAAGGTACCTCTTTCGTATACAGTTCCATTGAACATACTACCCGGCCTTTAAATGCTAAGACAGGAAGTCTTTATGTCATTTTAGAGTAACGTTAATTTAATAAATGAAAAAGTTTGTACCCTTTTAGACCTTTTATTTACCTCAACAGTGATTTCGCTGTCTTTGGTAAACCTTAATTAAAGCCTCAAAAATCCGGGTTTCCCTTTTCAGGCAGAACCTCCGGGTATAAGCTATTGAAGGAAGCCCCTAATCCCCCCTCCCCGTGTGTAAAGCGTCGTTGAAAGCCGGCGGTTCTCCTAAATTAAATTTGACTTCATAAACTGGTCTCACGCTTGCTACTTATTCTAAAGCTAAATGTGGGACAATTTTTAGCTTTGCTTGATGAAGACCTGAATGCAGAAGAAAACAGTACTGCGCAAGTTTAAATTTGATTTCAAGTTGATTGTCTAGTGAAGTGACTGTAGTTGTTCTGCACGGGTGGTCGTCCTGATGGTCGTATATTTTAGGAACGTTTTGTTGCAATACAGTAAAAACCCGCGACTGAGAACCTGCATTTTTCCAAGTTAGCCTAAACAAGTTCTCACAGAAATGGTAATTAGCACAATTTAAGGCTATTTGGGTTCTTATTTTCTAAAGAAAAAATAGATTATAGCTAAGAGTATTTAGTGGTATTCAGCTTATTCTCTAATAAAATCTGCATAGGTATTCAGCTCGGATTCCCTAATAAAATCTGCATACCATTACATTCAGCTGTACATTGCAGTTGGACAGATAATTCTTCAAAGAGGATCCTGATTGCTGGCTTATCTCATTTGCTCAATCTTACTGCGTTTCTTCTTATACATTTTAGAAAATAAGAACCTGTTTCAAATTTTAGGCGTAACAGGTTCTTGTATAGAAGGGGCCTAACTGGTAAATTTTAGCCTAAAAGGTTCTTGAAAACAAGGTTCCTAAGCCGCAAATTTCTACTGTATCTCACTACCCTTTCCGTGAAATTTCACATTATGCTTGAAAACTAAATTCCTAACAGCATCTTTTTACCATTACGATGGAGACGGAAACAGGAACAGCTGAAAACTAATAAATGGGTTTGTTTTAGGAGCGGATGTTATTTCCACGGTTGGTCGATAATTTTTTAGTAATTTTAAGACTAAAGAATAACTTGATTGATCGAGGTCAGTGACTATTCAATTCCTTTGCAATGATTTAATCGCGTCCCCGTCGATATGATGAAGTTTTTATTTTTCATACATTTATATCAAGTTTTTTTTAACCCAAAACAAGCAAACAAGTGTTTCACTGTAGGACACACGAACGCAGAATTCACTGGAAAACCAAAAGTTGTCGACAGAGAACTTATGATTATTAGTAATTCACTTGAGTTACAATCATTAAAATGTATCGAGGATCGTTTACTGCTATCTCACTTGGGGATTTAAGATCAACATTCATTAATATAACTGGCGCTAGATATCAAAGAAGCCATCAAGGAGAATGACAATTAAGGATAGATGATCTGGACCTGTTAAGTCTTCCGCTTTTTTTCGACTCAGTGTGCTTACATATTAAGAGTCTCTTAGGTTAATTGTTTGTTTCTTCCATTCTGAATAAATGTTATCTTTGTCATTAGTGAGTCAGCGAAAACACAGTGGCCAACGCGGAATAAGAACAAAATTCCAAGAATATTTTTGTCTGGAAACTCCATAAAAGAAAATAGTGCCGGGACAGCTAACAGTCAGTAAAGTTCAGCTCAGTCCTTCTTCACCATCAAAACACGCAGTCTATTCGCTGTTAGTCCAGCAGCCGGGTAAATCCTTCGATACAGAACAGGTAAGGACGAGAACTTTATCTAGAAGACTTTTTTGTATATAAATATGTATATCTCGTAGTTTATGATCTGACTAGTCTTAGCAAACTTTAAAGAGTTAGTACTGACTGAATTTACTCATATTGGATTGAAGTTTACTTTCCAACTTGAGTAATGGATAATGTTGGGGGAAGTTCCCTTAGCTATATCAATCATTAATAGTCTGATATCACTTAACTTGTGAAATAGATAGCAGACACTTCTTCACAGTATTACACTCTAATTTCATTACTTTCTTTTGGTAAATTGTAAACTATTGAGCACTAATTGTTACGGGATACTGCTCTACGGATTACATAAAATCACTTGATCAAACTATCTCGATAACTATCAGCAACCACAATTAAGTTTCTTTTTTCCGATAATTTCTCTTACGTGCCCGAAGTCTGATAACATTGGTTTAACCCGGCTTTAAGCTGGGTCTTCAAGCCACCCTTCTTTTACTGAAGCAGAAAGTTCTGAAGCAAAAGCAAAATTTATGCCTTTCGGGAGCGACTACACAGGAATTTGGGCCATGTATGAAGTCATTAGTACGGCTGTGGATACAACTGAAAACGATGGAGGGACTTATTTTTTGGTGGCCGTCAGCGGGCTTTTGTTGTGGCTCGTTTTACTCGGCAGTGGAGGACTTGTTTGTTGTTTGCATACTGCGAAGAAACAACTAAGCCAAACGAACCGCTCGGTGCCTGATGAAGTGTGCAAGTGGCCCTGCATTCTATCAGTGAATTCAAGTTAAGCCAAATTTCGAATTCGCAAGCATAGAAGTACAGCTAAGAAAGATGGCAGATTTTTACAAGATTACAAGGAATAAAGCGTTTAACAGTTCCCTGACTCCAGAGGTCCGTTCTCAAAATACCTAAGATAAAATAAACCGAGCTTGCGGCTTGATAAGAATGCCGAAACGTTATTTTTTTCTCCTTGACGCGGCCTCGCCGCTAACCATAAGTATCGATAAGAAAAAAAATATCCTCTGGAACCCAGGGTAGTTTAACAGTAGTTCTTTCAATTTAAAGAGAACAGTATCGAAACTCAGTTGAGAATCACCGTGGGCTCAAAATAACAGATAAAATATTTCTGAATCGAAGCTTATTGATTTGGATATATTCATTGAAAGCACTGAGTTGTATATTATCTTAAAGTTTATTCCCGGTACAACTGACTGGAAAGGTCTCAGTGAAAGAGTTTAGGGTGGTCTTAACGTAACGGTAGTTAACGAGCGATGACCGGATATCGAAATGATTCTAATTTAGCAGGTAATTGAAATTCGTTCCTTACATCGCTCGCCTTTCAGTTTGGAGAGAGACTAAGCTTTTTTGAAACAGAATAATGTTGAAATGCCAAGAATGAAAACGACCACGATTCTGGTTCTTAATATCTTTATTTAGCTTTTCATAGTTCTTAAATTAACGGTTTTTAGTAGTCTTATCTTAGCAGTTTTTAGCGTCTTAAAAAAAAAAAAATTAGAATAATTTATTATAAATTTTATTTACTGAACATCTTGTTAAGACCAGCGTTGTATAATGCTGATACATATCTCCAGTATAAATAATTAATTAAAGCTTTTATTATTATTATTATTATTATTAATAACGTGCCTCGCTCACGAGGAGCTGAAGGAGCAAAGGATGAGTACGAAAAGGATCCTCAGTATAAGAGTTAGTTTTATACCAACTTATGCCGCCATGAAACTCAGCAAGTTAGGAGTATAAACCGCAAACCGAACATTAACAGGCACAGTCATGTAGTTTAATAAATTTTGTCGATATTATGTCAAGTCGCTTCATATTTGCATGATAATTCTGAAACTGACCTAAAACGCACCAACAGGTGCATATAATGTTACATAAAATCAGTGAATAGCTCATTTACGTCATTTCCAAATCAGAACTCGGGAAAAAATATCTGAATTTTCTTTAACATTGCCCTGAAATAAACAACAAATATAGCCAAGATATAAGTATGAAGTCTTCGTTGTTGTAGGAGACAGTACTTTTTTTAATGATTAAATTGATATCACGCTTCGGCGTCTTTCTGAAACTAAACGTGGGACAAAAAGTTTTTTCTAGCTTTGCTTTATAAACATTTGAGAGCAGAATAAAAAAGTACTGCACAGGCTGAAATGTGATTTCAAGTTTTTTCCTCAAAACACACCAGGTTGATTTTTAGTTTAGATACCAGTAAACAATTAGCTGTAGTTAAAGAACACAGTTCATCAACAACCAATGAACGGTAGACCTTTTATTAAGTTTCTTTTCTAAAGCACTAGACAATCATTTTCTCCTAGTTTTTACTAAGTTCTCATTTTAGAATTTTTCTGGGAATTGTTCCTGTCTCATGAGTTGTTACTGACAACTTAACCTCGCATGCATTTCTTTATCAACAGTCAGCGGTTGAACTGAACGGTTAAGGAGATACCAGTGCAGACTAAAAGCTTCATTGACAGGAGTACTCAGTCAACATGTCTTCACTAATAACAGCTGTGTTTAAAGCCACTATCGGTCTGTTGGTGAATAAAGGAAGGGATAAACTGGCAGAAAAGTTGAATGAGGGTGATGTTACAGATCAGAAATTCCGTGGCATGATTGTCCGTGAAATCGATGAAATAAAATCGAAGTTGGATGGTTTAACAAGAAAGGATTTGTTAGCGAGTATTAGCCTTTTTAAGGAAGGAATCGAGTTGTTGTATGAAGTTTTTGAAAGTGCCAGATCCAGTAGCGAACATCACGCGATAACAGCAGCTGCAACAGCTTGTGTTGAGCAATTCGATATTGCTAAAGAAATGAGGAAATTGGAACTTTCTTCCTTGGATGAGTCCGCCACGAGGAAACTTGGTAGAGCGAAGAAGAGATTTGAAGAAGCTCGTCTTGAAGCAATGAGAGCTTTTAGTAATGAAGCTTTGGAATTACCTGATCGTCTGTTAGCTATGCAATATCGACTGATGGCGACAATACTGGAGACAGTTGACAATCCTTCCGACGCATTAGCGGCTTGTAGGGTCTGCCTTGACGAGTTACACCAAGTGCCAGCTGTCAAAAAACATTTCAAAGTTGAGTTAGAGGAAGGATCGCGATTGAGGGCTCGCTTTAATAAAGACGAAAGAAGGCAAATAATTTTTTCTGTCTGTCACGCTAATCGTGTGATCTATGATGTAATGAGCATGCTCGGTAGTGGAAAAATGTGGACGTTGCCTGATGTTGAAACTGGGAAAGAGAAAGTGGATCCACTCCGCAACAAAAGAGTTGCTAAAATACTGACAAAACAAGGTAAGGAGCACTGCTGTGTAACACCATGGTCATTTGGTCAGGAGGGTGATGAGGAGCACAAGCTGAAGGATCCGTGTGGTATCGCTACAAACACCAAAGGACAGCTCCTGATAGCAGACAATGGGGATAAAACCGTGAAGGTGTTTGATAGCAACGGAAAGTTTGATTTTAGGTTTAATCCTCAAACTGATGACGCCGATACAAAGTTACATATTTTGCATGTCGCCACTGCAGGCGAGGATGACAAGATCCGTCTACTAGTCAGTTTAAAGAAGCCTGGGACTGAGAAATGGGAGAGGAAAGTGCAGGTTTTTAACAAGAACGCTGACCTACAGCACAAGTTTCCTGTGAGGAGCGGGGACTGGGGCAGACTAACAGTGAGCAGCGACAAACAACGCGGCAAAATTCTGCTGTTGACACGTGGTAACTATGTTCATGTTCACGAGCCGAGTGGCGAGTTCGTTTGTAGCTTTGGTGGAGAAGTGTTGAAGTTTCCAACAGAAATCACTGCTACTTGTGATGGTCGCGTCATGGTAGTGGACCGAAAAGATGACAGTTTGTACATATTTGATGTGGAGGGACACCAGCTTGGCAAATTTAATATCAAACATGAGAGAGATGACTATTATTGCGTTGCATGTCACCCGGCAAGTGACCATGTTGTCCTTGCTGGTTGGGAACGAGAGACAGGCCGCCTGACGCTGGCTATATACACTGTTAATGGCGAATTTGTTCGCAGAATTCAGATGGATGAAGAAGTATTTGTATTTGGTGTACGTGGAATAACAGTGACCGCGGAGGGTCACATTGCTGTGGCTTTTAGAGACAAGAGTATTGACAAAGTAAAGGTAATTGTTGTTTAAAACTACACAATTCGAAGACACAAGTCAACAGTTCTTATTTTACTTTCATGAATAATTGTCATCAAGGCAGATGTTTAAATTTAATGCTGCAGTCGATTGGAATCACTGGACATTACTGGATTAAGCCAGATACAGTGTAAACAACTTCATCCCCTCTTAAGTTTACTGGTGTTTGAAATAAGCTTGTGTTATAGCTCTAACCTTTAAAAAGAAACCAAAACAGACAAAATGAATGAAATACATGTACAGTAAACACTCGCTAATAAGAACCTAACTTACATTTTTTTTTTTTGAGGTCTGGCAAAAAAAGGTTCATTTATTTTGAGGTACGTTACAGAGTAATTAAGGCTAAGTACAACTGTAGGTTCTTAATTAGGTTTTTAATTTCTATGAAAGAGATGTACAGGGTGTCCCAAAAGTTTGTTCCTCTAATTTCATGCTCAGTATTAACGTTTGATCAAAACTTTATTTTTACATGAAATTTCTAAAAGATCTTTATTGCTCTATCAATTAGTACATGATTGTATTCAGAAGTTCAGTAAGCTGCAGGTCCCCCTTTTTTTCTTATCACATTCTGTAGCCATTGTGGTATAGAGTGGGATAAGTCATCATAGCGTCTAGAGCCCCATATGAGCCACTTTTAGCTTTTTCATCACCTGGTACACAGGAGCCACTTTGACCCCCAAACAATATCATTTGTTTAGATTAGGCAGCCAATAAAATATTTTAAGCATTCATGTAAAAAAAAGATAATCATCCTGGCCTCTCTCTGCAGTAAGGTTTTTTTTTACTTCTTTGCCAAGGAGACTAGCTGAATGTTGCTTGGTGGACTGAGCAAGGTTTTTTATGCCATTTCACGGGCCTCCAACCATCACTTTTCATGAAACTGCCCCAGACTTAGCTTGCTAACTGTTGTGAGAGCCACCTTGCTGACTTTCCTTTTTTTTTTTACCCAGCCTATTTTAGAACTATTTTGGCTGCTTTATTCAGGACTTTATGTTCTCCAGCAGGTTCTTAAACCACAGTTTCTTATTAGTGGGTTAATGTGTTTACTGTAAGTACAGCAACATTCTTTTGTTTCTTTAACAATTGGTGGTATAACTATAATATTTTTGTTTGTGCAGAATGGAAAATAATACAATCCAGATTCAGTCGGTTTACAAAAACATCCTTATCATTTACCAGGTTCTCTATGACTCTTTTCGTTAAAGATTCATGTTTTTAAGCTTAAAATGCTCTCCATTGTAACTCAATCGCATGCCACATCAAAAAACACCTTTGAAATCTTCTCCAGGAAAAATATTTTATGAATTTGCTCTCTACTTGATTTAATAAGCCCGGCATAGTAAATCGAACCCAATCGAACTAAATTTCAATCGAACTCAATCGGTGGATTGAGTTCGATTGAGTTCGGCAATCGAACGATATCGAACTCACCGAAAAAAAAAAAATCAATCGAACCCAATCGAACGTTCGATTTTCGAACTCGTGATTTATGTAAAACAGACGTTGAAAATCCATTACCAGATCTTAGAAGCTCGAGTTACTTCAGCCCTGAGTGTAGCCCTGAGTGTAGCCCTGACTGTGATACTACTACGCGAAGTACTGATGGAGATGGGTGTGTCTTTCAAATCAAGTGAGAGTAAAGCAAATCTAATTGAAAAGGTAACACAGGCCAGACAAATGCAAAATGACACATGTGACGATAATGGGCTTGTCACCGTTACTTCTACGGATTCATTGAATTTACACACAGAGGAACTACGCGAGGTACCAGAGAATTCAATCAGCTCTCTTTTTTTCCACAAGAACAATGCTTTGTCATCTTCAAGCGGTACACTCTTAAGAGCGCGGGGCAAGATAACTCTTGACACTCAAGAACTAAATGTACACGAACATCTGATCATTTACTTTGATTTTGACCTAAAGAGAAAGATAATTTTATTGTTGCATTTACTATTTCTCCTTTCTATCATGGCAGTAAGATGCTCCCAAACGTCCAATATACTGACGCTCGTTCACCTCTTACTCTCTTGTTCACTGTTAATTGTCCAAGATGAATTTGAGAGAATAACAGTATACATGTATGTAGTATAACAGCCCCAAACTTGATAAAGTCCCTAACTGAAACATGCAACGATATTAATGTTATAGCCAGCTGGCGATTCACTTTCTTCGCCCTATTGTAGTCTTCATAGATATTCATTAACTTAGAAAGCAGCTAGAGCGCTCAAGAAGTAAGAGAAACGCTTATAAATTAACTACGTCTCGACCGTGTTTCCTACTACATCCCTACATCGTGAAACGCGCGTTATAAACAAATGGAATCTACACAAAAGTTTTCAAAATACAGTAGTAATTTAGTAATTGAAGGAAGTATTAATGTTCATTAGAAACAACCGTGGCAAATTGACTACTTTTGCCTATGGGGTTTCTTAATGTTGCGCCAAAAAAATTTTTTTTTTTTTTATCATTTTCCAAAAGAGTATGTCGGTCGGTCCATACGGAATGCTGTGAACACGAAGTTATATATAAGCAGTAAGATATTAAGGGCAGTATATCTTTATAGTTTTTCTGACTTTCCGACTTTGATTTTAATTTCTAGCAGGAGTACTTCTTGAAGTGAATTTTTATGCTAACTTTTTTTCCAGGATTTCACCACATCAATGAAACGACATTTTCAAATGACAGCTGGCTTTGCTGTTTTTCTAGCGAGCATATAAGGAACTCTACTTTGAAGACCCAAAATCTTTTTTTAGAGCTAAGAAGAAGAAGAAGAAGAAGAAGAAGAAGAACAGGAAGAGGAAGAAAATGATGATTGTGATGATGATGATAATGGTGGTGGTGATGATAATGGTGGTCCAAAAAATCAACTTCCAAATCATAGACTTCGCGTTAACTGGAACTGACAGCCAGCTTGGTGAACCCTTTAAAGAACTCACAATGCGTTATGTTTGTCGGCTACCATGAATAAGCTACAACCATCGCGACACTGCTCGAAATGGCTGTTTCAGCTTGCACAAGTTGTGCAAAGAATTTGGCCCATACAGTGGATTTGTGATGGCTCTTAAAGAGATAATAGCCAGCCCCAGATGGATAAAGGCGTGGGTTGAGCTGTTGTTTGCTTGGGTTGGAACTTGGTTTTATGTTACCAATGTATGGTGGAAAAGACGAGGGAGCAATTAAAGTACACTTTATGCAACTATTTGTTAACAGACAAAGCAAAAACAGTTTAGCTGATGTTGTGTTATTGACTCAGATTAGAAATCATGGTTGCACTACAGGCTCTAATTTTGACATTTTTGGCCCTTGCCTATGAAACAGATTTTTTAGTTCAATCCAATGGATGAAGTTACAGTTTCTTGAGAAAATTTGCCATAATAAACGAGGCTCTTTTGCTTTGTTACATAAGTTTTAAGATACGTCAGTCCGTTTTTGACATTAAAGAGTTCTTAAAAAAATTTGCTTCATATATGAACCTCTGTTTTGAAGTTGTCGTTAAAGAAGTATTATTGATAACAATGCAAACTATTAAGCCTATTTACAATTAATCACTATTCGGTCAAAGGACTATTTACAATTCACTTCGATTAAACATTCTTTTCAGTTAATAATGACAATAAAAATAACAGTGATAATGATATCAATAATAATAATAATAAGTTGTTACTCAAATGGCTATATAGGGGATCTGCCTGGGGTATTTAGTGTTTGATATTCTCCAGACACATTCTGGCGCTCAGTTAACCTGTAGTAAGGCTAAAAGCAAACGCTATGAAATCTTCTTATGACCCTAAGCATATAAAAAGCTGAAAGAATTACCCTTAGGACCTTTATTACATTTAGGGTCAAAAGTTGTTACACTTAGGATCTTTATTGCATTTAGGGCCAAAAGTTATTACACTTAGGACCTTTATTACATTTAGGGTCATTTATTACATTTGAGGCCTCAACATCTGTTCTCTTAACTGCCGTGGACAGTTTATAAATGGGGTTTGTGTTATTGAATAAATAGTAAAAAAAAGCGCAAGAAAAACTTGCTTTGACGGGCTTGCATTGGGCTTGCTTTGTATAGGTTCACCAGAACCAATCGAACGAAATCCATTTAATTGTGTTCGATTGAGTTCGGTTTCCGAACTCAATCGAACACAATCAGACGGATTGAGTTCGATTGAGTTCGATTTGTTCGATTGAATTCGATTTGTTCGGAAATCGAACTCACTGAAAGTGTATTGTTCGATTTCGTTCGATTGCCGAACTCAATCGAACTCAATCCACGGATTGAGTTCGATTGAGTTCGATTTTCGAACGTTCGATTTACTATGCAGGGAATAAGCACGCTATAATATGATAACCCATATAATTAACCCATGCAACCAGCCGTCTTTTTGGTACAGGCATGCAGGCTCATTCCCAAAAACATCGGCTGGTAATCAAGCCTGTTAGTAAGATAATTAAGATTTCATTCCAACAATTTTCACTAAATAATTAAAGCGTATATAGTTTCTGGGCAGGTGGTTTTCCCCAGATTTTTAGGCAAAGCCAGAGTGAGCCTGTCTTTAATCCTAACGACACTAAGCAAATGATAAAGATTTGAAACTGCCACATGACATACAGTGTATGTTAAGGGAAGAGGGCTCTCTTCAGTTGACAAGCATCCCTCAAAACTGTTTTTGCTTAACTTTAATCAGTCCCGCTGACGTTAAACATTCTTTTTGGGCAGGTTAAAGTGTCTATTGGGCTAGCACATGCTAGGTACAGCTTGTCCAAATGGTAAGCTGTAAAAACTGACTTTCTTAAGAAACCCTGACAGATTCATGATTTGCATGTGAAATAATAGAAATGTAACTTAATATTAATGGCAATTTTGTTATGTCTTTGAACTATTTTAATAATGAAGTTTGGCATCTAGATCACAGGCAAAAAACATACTGTTGGCCTTAATTAGAATTAAGTTTGGCTTATGAAAGCCTGAGAGCCTATAGCCTGCTATATTTATAAGGAATGCATGATTAAATATTATTGTAAGTTTAATTATATTTGGTAATTAACTTAACAATTTCTCTTTAAACTGTTTTAGGTTTGGCTAATAATTTTCTGTAGGCTAAATCAGAGGTATACATACATCGTCTTTTAATTTGGTTGACCTGAATTAAAATATTAAGCTTGACTCCGGCTTTTAATGTTAGTATACAGCTGTAGGTGAAACTCTGCAGTGATCACCTTAAAGATGGAGATCTCTAAGTGTTTATTATGGGGAGATAGGTATATAAAGCCTGGTTTCCATATGATCATCCCAATCACCCCAGTCGTTTAAAAAAGTTTTGAGATGATCCAGACAACTGGGACGATAGGTGGTTTCTATGTGATCGTCCAGGTGCCTCAACGACAAGAGACACGGGGTGTCATCAGCGATGTCTCTGGGTCAGACAATAGAATTTTTGTGTGGGTTTCGCAAACAAGCCAAACATACATGTAATGATGGATTTTAAATAGAGAGCAAATCTTGAGCTTTGCTATCTGCTTTTTCTCTCTATTTTGTGGCGTCAACAAGCTAGAAGTCAGTTCCACAAAGACATAGTATCACGTCTAGAACTTGATGAAACAGACTTTCTCTTTAGTTTCAAATAGCACCCATACGCGATGTGAACATTTCAAAATTATTTTTGACTTCAGCGGCATCCAGGCCGAATATATTCTCAATTAATGGAATGATAGTGATGATTTCTGGGATAGCCTTTGATCGTCCTGATAGTGTCAGTAGCATTTCCAGATCACTTCAAAATTTACACGATCCTCCCAATCGTCCCCATAAACTCAACTCTATTTAAGTGATCGGTAGAGGTTGTCTCAGTCATCCGGGTCATTTGCGATCATCTGGGTAGCGTTTTCATATGATTGTCCCG
>NC_133203.1:32960880-33015880 GCF_958299795.1 Porites lutea | reverse complement strand
TCATCAAAATTTGGTGTTACTTCAAAATCCAACAAATGCATAATTATATCATTATGTGGCTGGCCTCCCGTAGTACATACAACAAGAGGAGTTGCTAACAATCAACACGAACGTCCCAAACGTAGTTTATTCACAGGTCCTCGGTACAACACATTCTTTTCACTCCTTAGTTCTTGGATCCTGAGTCCCGAGATAACAATCTGACATGACAAATACATGATAGGCTAAATACGTGATTCGTAAGTACTAAACTTCAAAATGTCGTGTGAAATACTCTCTTGGGATTTTCCGTAAAATGTTCTTTTAACAGTTCTTACCGTTTAGGCCGTATAATGTCCGATGGATGGCGATAACTATCCAAAAACTTGAACAACACGAGAAAGGGCTAACATGGCGGCCGCTTACTAAAATCTGGTGCGGCTGCTAAGCTTTTACAACATACCGCTGACTGCGCAGCGCTGCAGTCACATGGCTCCCCTAATTGTTGCCTAACAATTACTTAAGTTAATGTCCATACTAGACAGTTAAACAAAACAAATGTTCATAAAGGCGGTCACTTGTGTCTTCTACACCTGTCGGGGCGACTTCACTGAGTAGTTGGCTCCTCGTTGGGGAATTCCTCGGTCTCCCTGCTGCTATCACCAACATCCGCTTCATCTGCAGAGGGTACCAGTAAGACTAATTTGTGGATTGGTCTATCCAGGAACGTAGATGGCTTTCGACGTCTGCCTTGGTTGTCAAGTTCTCCATCAGCTTTCACAATTTTGACTTTTCTGATACATCCGTCTTCGCTAGGGTAGACTTCTACGACTCTAGCGAGTGGCCATTGGTTACGTGGTCCTTCGTCTTCCTTGGATACGACTACATCTCCAACTGATAGATTTCGCTTTGGATACATCCACTTGTTACGAGCCTGCAGGCTATGAAGAAACTCACGGCGCCATCTAAGCCAAAATTCGTTCGCGAGATATTGTACTCGGCGCCACCACTTGCGGGAATATAGATCTGCTCGCTGGAACCTTCCAGGCGGTGGAAGTACAACTTTAGCTTTCAAGGTAAGTAAATGACTGGGCGTAAGTGGTTCTGGTGCCTCTGGGTCATTTAAGTCGTTCGTAGACAAGGGTCTGGAATTAACAATACACTCTGCTTCAGTCATGAAGGTTCTGAACGCTTCGTCGTCCAACTGTGTGCCAGCGCTCAGAAGTAACGTCTCCAGTGCACTACGAACAGTACGGATTAACCTTTCCCATGTGCCACCCATGTGGCTGGCATGAGGTACATTCATCTGAAATGGTATCCAATCACATCCGTTCTCCACTAAGTACTCTTGCACCCGGTTCTGATCCAGTTCTTCTAAGGCAGCTTTTAGCTCATTCCTCGCTCCTACAAAGTTTGTACCCTGATCACAGCGGAGCTGTCTGACTGGACCGCGTCGGTTGAGGAAGCGACTAAGTGCGTTGATGAAGGAACTGGTACTTAACGAGTTGGCTGTCTCCAAGTGTACACCTCTGCTGGCCATACAGGTAAAAATAACTCCGTAACGTTTAACTTCACTCCTCTTTTCCTTGATCGGGAAAGGTCCAAAGAAATCTACAGCACAATACGAGAAGGGGGCCGAAGGTTCAACTCGATCCACAGGCAAATCGGCCATCTTCTGAATTTGCAGGGGGCCGCGCATTTTTCTGCATGTAACACACTTGGAAATACAATTTGACACTGCTGACGATCCACCAACAACCCAGTAGCCTCTCTGGCGCAACTCATTTTGGGTGATACCTCGTCCCATGTGGTTCACTTTGGCATGCCAGAATCGAATCAGCAAATCTGTAATATGACTTTTACGAGGAAGTATCACAGGATGCTTCGTTGCAAATGGAAGGTTAGCTCGTCTCACGCGGCCACCAACGCGGATAACACCGTTTTCATCGAGAAATGGATCCAAACGATATAAGCAACTAGACTTCTTGACGGCTAGATTTCTTTCTCTTGCGATCTTTCTAGTAGTAAGCTCTCCAACTTCCTTAAGTTCCTTTAAAACTTGCATCTCGTCATGGAAATGTTCACGTTGAACAACCTTAAGAACTTCCCTCTCTGCTGCGTGAAGTTCTGTAAGTGTGACTGATACCTTCGGTAATGGTCTGATGCTCTCACCACCCGTTTGTCTCGTCAACTTCACTTCTCTACTTGCCAGTTTGCTCTTCAGTCGTAGACACAAAGCTATTGCCTTCAGCACATGCTGCCAGCTTGACATGTGGCGCAAACGGCTTGACGTTAACGGTTCAGGGGCTTGAGTAGCTCTGCTCTCTACACGAGATGTGAAAACGGCTGCTTTCCTTACTTCAGGATCACTTTCGGTCACTTGAAATTCTTCTATCTTCTCAGGCTGGAAAGTTCCACTCTTCCAAAGAAATAAGGGTCCAGTTAGCCAGTTGGTTCCTTGTAATAACTGTGACGCTGTAAGGCCTCGCGAGGCATGGTCAGCAGGATTAAGTTCAGTGCTGACATACAACCAAGAACTCGGGTTAGTGACGTCACGAATCTGCTGCACACGATTTGCCACATACACATGAAACCTCTTAGCTTCGTTGTTAACATAACCAAGGACGATTTTGCTGTCTGTCCAGAAATGTTCCTTAATGTCCGTGTAAGACAATTCTCGACGAAGAAATTCACTCACGTTTGCTGAAACAGTAGCTGCAGCCAATTCTAGCCTCGGCACAGTGATTTGCTTTAACGGGGCCACTCTAGATTTCCCAATGACAAGGGAACAGTACGCCTTGTCCTCCACATTGATTAGTCGAAGGTACGAGCACTGTCCATAACCCTCTACACTAGCATCTGAGAAATGATGCAACTCGCTGGCTTTGACCTGCCCAAAGTTCTCCGGCTTAAAACAACGTTGAATTTGCAGCTGATCGAGATTCAGAACATCCTGACGCCATTTCTCCCAATGAGTATACAAACTCTCTGGAATTGGGCTGTCCCAATCAAGCTTGTCTCGGCACATTTGCTGCAAAACTTGTTTTCCTTTCAAGGTAACTGGGGCAACGAAACCACTAGGATCGTAGATTGAACTGATTGTGGAAAGTACGCCACGTCGCGTTAGGGGACGGTCACGCAGCTCGATGCGGAATTGAAAACTGTCATTCTCAATGCACCACACTACTCCTAAGGCACGTTCTAAGGGCAGTGGATCAACCTTCAAGTCTAGCTCCTTTAATCCTTTGGCGCGATCTTCGGCCGGAATCTGTTCAAGAACTTCTCTTTTGTTTGATGAAATTTTGTGCAGTCTCAGGCCGGCCTTGGCGCAAATGCCTTGACTTGCTTTTATCAGTGTAACAGCTCGCTCCACGGTAGGGACTGATTTTAGTCCATCATCCACATAAAAGTCCTGTCGTATAAACTCAGCAGCTTCTTCACCAAACTCTTTCTCCCCATCATCTGCTGCTCTCTTCAGACCAAAATTTGCGCAGCCAGGTGAACTACCAGCACCGAAAAGATGAACCTTCATCCTATACTCAGTCACTTCATTTGCAGGATTCCCATCCTTCCACCACAAAAAGCGCAGGAGATCTCTGTGTTCCTCTGACACCATAAACTGATGAAACATACTCTTAATGTCAGTCATAAACGCAACATTTTCTTGTCTGAATCTGCACAGGATCCCCAGAAGAGTGTTCATGAGGTCGGGTCCTTGTAACAAGTGATCGTTCAGGGACACCCCTTCATACTGGGCCGAACAATCAAAAACAACCCTGATCTGGTCTGGTTTTTTTGGGTGGTAAACACCGGTGTGTGGTACATAGTTAACCATTCCATCCTGAACTCCATGGCGGTCCGGTGGTACCTCTTCTGCACACAAAGCAATCACATCTTTCATGAATAAGCGATAATCTTCCAGAAACTTGGGGTTTCTCTTAAACCTTGCTAAAAGTTGGTGCCATCTCTTGACAGCTAGTTCGCGGTTGAAGGGTAGAGACGGTTTGTCTGTCTTCAAAGGGAGAGGCATCTCGTAGTGCCCATCCGATCTCTTCACAACACCATTCTCAAGGATGTTGAGGAATCTCCTGTCTTCAGCTGAACAGGGCTTGGTATTTGCAGAACTTTCTGTAAAGTCTGACTCAAGAATCTTAATAATCTTCTGTGGGTTGATAATCTCTTTCACCTTTGTCGTAAAGGCAAAGTGTTCATGGGTTTCTTTGACCATCACCTTGTTGCACACTCCTTCCTTATGGTTGGCTTCACCTGTAGATTTGCACACCTTGCCGATTATACCCCACCCCATTAAAGATCTTTGGCCGTAAGGGTCGTCTTCACCTCCCACTAGGACTTCTCTGGGTCTGACGATACTAGGGCAATTATTGCCAATCAGCAAGGAGATTTCCACACTTGGATTGTAGGGCATGAGCTCGTCAGCAATAGGACACAGATGTTCCCATTTCCGGGCAACACTGGCTTTTGGAATCTGCGACCGACTGGCTGGGATGATATCTCGCTTGAACATCATGGGTAGCTTCACAGCATGCTCCCTTCTAAAATCCAACACCTCAACTCCACAAATACGGTTGCTTGGTACATGTACATTTCTCTCTTGCACTGTTGTCAGCAGCAAGTCGGTTGGTGGGCCTTGCAAGTCCAATTTTTCACACAAACTTTGCGACACAAAACTCACATTGGACTGGTCATCTAGCACTGCATATTGTAAGACTTCTTTACTGGGTTGGCTAACTTGTCTAACCCAAACAGGTACAATCATGGCATGATCCGAGCCGCCCTCTTGCTCTGGGATGGTACAAACATTTGTACAGTTCGTAATACTTTCCTTGGGAGTTTTCTGAATATGGAGACATGTAGGGTGATTTCCAGAACACGTGCGACATTTAAGTCTGTTCTTACAGGAGGATACTTGATGTTGACTGCTAGAGGCACATCCAAGACAAAGAAATTTCTTATAGAAGAAGTCCTTCCTTTCCTTGTGCGGCTTCTCTGCAAACTTTTTACACTCGTCTAGCTGATGTTCTTCCTTGCAAAACAGACATACTTCGGTCTTTTTCTTCTCGCTCCTCCCTTGCGAACAGGTTGGGGGTCTCTCCTTTTCACCTTGACCCTGGGCAGTCACGTTCTTGCTTGGATCCAATACATGAGTTTCGAAGGAAAAGGCCTCCTCGCCTTTTGGTGAGCGTCTGAATGGTCCTCTAGGCCTAACAAACTCTTTGGTTTTGGACAGCTCCTCAAGTTCGGGAATGTTCGCTCTCTCTGCACACTCTTTCACAAATGAAGCAAATTCAGAGAAGGTAGGGTAAGTACCATTTCCTTTTGAGACTCTACACTGTTGTACTATTCCTCTCCACTTATTCTGAATTTGAAATGGCAACTTGTTTAGAGTTTTAACGTTCTCCTTCGCAAAGTCTAAGACAGCAAGACTAGGAGTAGTTTCTCTGGCGGCAATTATCTTTTGCAGGAAGTCAGAAAGATCTCTTAGGGCCTCCGCATCTCTTACGCCAATCTTAGGCCAGTTCTCCAGTTTGTTCATAAAGGCTGTCCCTACTACATTGCAGTTACCATACCTTTCCTTTAACAACTTTCTCGCAGACTGATAGGCATCTTCAGTACCAATTAACATATACTGATCAACAACTTGTTTGGGCTTTCCTGAGATGTACTGATGTAGGAAGTTCAATTTTGTCTGCGCGTCCATTGGTTTGGAATCAATAAGGGCACTGAAGGAACTGTTCCATGTAGGATACTCCAAAGGATCTCCACTAAAAACTGGGATTGAAATCTTAGGCAGTTGCCCTGAGATTGCTAGTTGCCTGTTCACTAGGTTCTGCTCCATAGTAGCTGCCACCAACATACTACTTGTTTCCACTAATTTGTCCATACACTTTTCTAAGACGACAGAGTGTGGTTGAAAGGGTGTGGCACTGGGGCTTAACGTACTGTGCACTCCATTTTCTACACGCGGAAGACTGAAAGTGGGTTGGGCTCCACTTAACTGAGTTGAAGAGTAGATAGGTTCTTGCTGACCAGGAGAGAGATCACTCTTACTTGTGACTGGAATTGAATTAAGGAATTTGTCCATGTCCTTGACTTTATCAGCGGGGGGAATCGAGTTTAGATCCTGATCATCAAACAGTTCTACTTTATCTGCTGACATGCATACATTAAGCTTTGCTTGATTCTGAGCAAGTTCACTTTGTAATCTTAGCTCTTCCAACTTTCTTTCTTGTTCTAATTTGGTCAACTCAGTCTTTCTGTGTTCTAATCTCAGTAACCGTTCCTTCTCTATATAGGCCAGTTTAGCCTTTAAGGCAGCTTCCTCCTTTTGTAACTGAAACCTATCTTCTTCAACATTATCATTGGAACTTATTTTTGACCTACTACTTTTCTTGGATGCTCGACTGGACCTTTTGGATGCTTCAGAGATTGAATCATCCACGTGGTGTTCGACAAATTCCAGAAACTTTATCTCTGATCTAATGTCACACTCAAAATTTGACCATTCTCTGCCAACTTGATCAACCATTCTTTCAATATTTTCCACATTCTCATCTGGGTTCGCAAAAACCTTAATCTCTTCAACCATGTCTTGAAATTCGCAATACAAAATCTGAGCTTCGCTGAATTCTTTCTTAAATTCTACTAGTTTAGTTGACTGACCTCGCTTCAGTAGAGTACCTCTCATTCGCTTCACCAGTTCACATTTCTTAGTTTTCAAGTTACTTGTTTTCAAGTTGAGTTGATACGTATACCCTTTCTCCGTCAGGAAACGCTTCCTTGATTCATCAGTTTCTTCTTCCAGCGCCACATTGACCTGGTCTTCGGGTCTTGCTTCTTTGTTGACGGACATGACTGCTACACGAAGATCGTCAAACGATTGTTATTGTGGCTGGCCTCCCGTAGTACATACAACAAGAGGAGTTGCTAACAATCAACACGAACGTCCCAAACGTAGTTTATTCACAGGTCCTCGGTACAACACATTCTTTTCACTCCTTAGTTCTTGGATCCTGAGTCCCGAGATAACAATCTGACATGACAAATACATGATAGGCTAAATACGTGATTCGTAAGTACTAAACTTCAAAATGTCGTGTGAAATACTCTCTTGGGATTTTCCGTAAAATGTTCTTTTAACAGTTCTTACCGTTTAGGCCGTATAATGTCCGATGGATGGCGATAACTATCCAAAAACTTGAACAACACGAGAAAGGGCTAACATGGCGGCCGCTTACTAAAATCTGGTGCGGCTGCTAAGCTTTTACAACATACCGCTGACTGCGCAGCGCTGCAGTCACACATTATGGAAATCCACTGATTCTCTATTTTCACATAGACCATAATGCACCTTGTTTGCGCCCAAAATTTTGCATCAACATTCTTTTCAATATAATTTTTCAATATTTCTCTTGGGATGACTGTAATATCCAGGAGAAACTGAAAACAAAATTCAAAATTTTCGGGGTAAACAAGGTGCAATTAAATTATGGTCTATGTGAAAATGGTGAATATATAGTAACATTAATGGCCTCTCTAGGAGTCATTAAAAAGAGAGTTTACGCCATGAGAAAACTTAAGTGGACAAATCCTTAAAAAAGTTGGGCCGATCCATTTTCAAGTTTGCTGGAGTTACATCAATTGGAAAATCTTTTCAAAACCATTAAAAAGATATTGTTATTATTATAGTTCACTTGTGCTTTTCAGAACGATTTGATGTCTTTCCCGTCATTCAAATGTCATGTTATGCAACTCTGGGTTCTAAACAGGCCTTATAGCAAAGTATGTGATTTCTCTGCTGGAGTATACGTATATATGTATACATATGTATTTTGCACAAAACACTCAGGGTTGGTTATTAAAACAGAGCCTTACTGATAGAATGAGGTTTAAAAAAATGTCTGAGCCCCCAAAATAGATATTAAATGATTTTTTCAGCCTAGCCTTGAAGCCTTTTTGATGCTCTTAACAACAAACAATGTTTTCTAGATATGGGCGGTAAGGATGGTAAAATAATTGAAAAATGACTTAGAATGCGCAAGATCTGTTAAACACCACCTAAACTTTGTTTTAATAACCAGCCTTTAGTTTCAATTTCTAGATTCGCAATTACCTAAAAATTTTAGAGTCTACATTGTGCCCAAAGCAAAGTGGCCTTAAAGGGAACAGGTCGTAAGTTGGTTTTTGTGTCCAGATTATGCAAACTTTGGACGACAAAATTAATTATGAGTTAAAGTTGCCTTTGTGTGTTTAACAAAAGGCTACATGTACATAAATGGAGTTAATATTTCTTATCTCTTAATTAGTGTTAGCCCTTTGTGGGTTTATAAATGGAAAGCTTTGTAAATATGCCACGTTATTAACACTGCCCAAGCGTAAGTAGGTCAAGATGGCCGGAATTGTTAGGGGTTTCAATGTTTTAATGAACAATACAAAGTTTGTGATGAACAAGTTCTTTAACCTATGTAGACTAGCTGGCGGTTTCATTTGGTTTATTTGAGAGACATCTCTCACTTTACAAACTACAAATGAAAACAACACCCTACACACAGCAAACAAACCGCCATGTGGCAGTGCGGGCTACAAGTTCTTGGAAACTCAGTGTTTTGTTGCGAGTTTTCCTTGGTTTTAATATGAAAGTTTTTTTTCTTTCTTAAATAAAATGAACCAAAGATGAAAATGAATTTCTACATAGGCATACCGATAATTTAAGACAGAATCCACCAGGAAATTGAGTAATTTTAATTTTCAGTGGACAAAAAAAAAACAGAATAATTTAAAGAATTTTGCATTCTTTGTTTTACATTCTTCAAGGGCTGAAGATGTAATAAATCATCTGTAGTAACACTAAAGAAAATTTCTCATGGAAGTCCGCGAAAATATTAATGAATGTCAAATTTTACGAGAATTGTGATTACACATTTAAAATTCTGAAAAATTTGACATTCATTTTCTAGGGCTCCCATTTTTTGTTGTTGTCACTACAGATGATTTATTACATCTTTAGCCCTTGAAAAATGTAAGAAAGGATGCAACATGCTTTAAATTATTAAGGTACAAGATTTTTGTCCTCTGAAAATCAAAATTCCTCAATATCCTTGTGGATTCAAAATTTTTTTCAACATTTACATTGTATCTTTATCATGACTGAACTGTAGCATTGTAATAGCATTAGTATTTTGTTAATTCCTATGTTTTATTTGCAAAATAAAATTAAATGTGTTACTGGTTCACTTTTTTAGAAAATACATAGTTTTTTGTTTTGAACTGAACACATGGGGGAGGGGTGAGGCAGTGGTCAGAGCACTCGACTCCCATCAATTTGGCCTTTGTTCAGGTCTTGCTATGTACGCCATATATGGGTTAGAGACCGGTCATTATTTATCGCCGGGGTGCGGGGTCGGAGGATTTTAGAGGGGATTACTTGATTTTTGGGAGAACAAAAGGGGGGACCAGTTGTAACTGAGAACCCAAAAGCGGGGATCGCTGAAAACTTCGGAAGGATTCAGAGTGGGGACCACTCAAATTTGCTTGGAAAATGAAGACGTGGGGATGGGGGACGGGGGACGGGAGATCGTGAAAGTCATCCAAACGTTATTAGAGGGGATCACTTCAGTGAAGTAACACTCAAAGGGGGTATCGGCTAACTTTCCTCTTGTTTTGCTCCAAATTCTCCCCCCACCCCCGGAGATAAACAATGACCTGTCCCTTAGACCTGGTTAACAAGGAACGCGCTAAATTATTGAAAATCGCCACCCGCGAGGAAGGTGTCCCACGCGCGGTGCTCTCTTTCTTTCGCGCGTCACCTTTCTCGCGGGTGGTGAGGAAAATGACAGAATACTCGTAGTCAGATTGTTAAGGCTATTTTCTTTCCTGACTTTTTTACCGCAAAAAAAAAATAATATAGCATTGTTATGGAACTCTGGCGTCGAGTTTTCCCTGGAAGCAAAGAAACTAAGCGACGTGTAAAATCTGTCATTTAAAATTATTTTAAATGACAGATTTTTCAGGAGTGAACAGATAAGCAAGAAATCCCGCGGGAAATCCCGAGCAGGCTAGATTACTGTGAAACTCAGAAAACCGTGAACACATGAAAAATTTCAGGAAAGTTGACTGTGGAGCGGCCAAAAAAAATGCACTTTATTTGAGTGTCAATGTATTTAGCAGGAGAGTACTATTTGGGGACACTATTTTTACACGGGACCGCCATTTTACGTGGTCATCCGAGGCACGCGAAGGTCTAGCCGCTTACAGGTTAAAAAAGTACCTTCATATCTTAGTTATTTTAAGACCTTGAGTATTGTTGGTTTTCACATGACATCACTAAAATTCAAACCACTGAGCTAACCCTGCGCGGCCAGTCACAATAAAGTTTAGGATACGAAAGGAATCCTCAAAACCACAAACTAATTACCATTGGTGTTTGTGGTTTAGTTATCTCGCGCCTTATTGGGTAATTTCTCGCAACACAATAACATGCCATAAATATTTCTGGTGTTGAAATTGGAAAGGTCTTCCCTATAATGGGAAAGTGAGCACGATAGGGACATAGCGCTTTCACGAACTTAAACTTCAAGCCGTTTCTGGACACGCCAATAAGACGAGGCATTATCAGTTCTGGGACGAGGTCATTTTTAAAAGTAACCGAGACCCTCACTGGTACTGTCGTAGGGTTAAAGAAACTCTTAACAGCATCAATAGGGACAGTGGAATTGAGAATCCTGATACGAGGATGCCTACAGTCAGACACCGATCAGTACAACAGGACAGCGGACCGCTGAAGGAACAGTCATCTCCTCTAATGCCAACAATGCTTTAGATCGAACCCTACCAACCATGTCCTGGGTGAGGTTCGTGATACACCAATCACTAAGAACTACGGTGGTTTACTAATAGTCCCGCTCGGAAAATCGTAATTCGACTATCGTGAAACAAACGATAAAAGAAAACCTTAAATTATATTGATCTTCAAATATTTCACAATTTTCACCACTTGAAAAGGGTTAAAATGTTATATCTGCAGTAGTTAAAGGTGAGAAGGGCAAACGAATTTTTACTGTGAAACTCACAAAACCGTGAACACAAGAAATATTTAAGGAATGTAATTGTGTTGCCAGAAATTAGCCAATAAGGCGCGAGATAAATAAAACGCAAACAGTAATGGTAATTAGTTTGTAGTTTTGAGGTTTGCTTGCTTTGCTTGCTTTATTGTGATTGGCCAGTACAAATCAACAATCCTGTGTGCCAATAACACACAATCATGTACTACGGCGGCAACACTAAGTAATTTGCATCAAAACCTTTATTAGGTAGTTTTCCAGGAAGATCATTTTGACAAGCAAATTTACTTGTATTGAAACGACCGGCCACCGTCATAGCATAAGATCTTGTAATCTTGTCCGTGTGTGGTAAAACGGAACCTGAGGCTCAGCCACGGAGGTAGGTAGGTAGGTAGGTAGGTAGGTAGGCAGGCAGGCAGGCAGGCAGGTAGGTAGGTAGGTAGGTAGGTAGGTAGGTAGGCAGGCAGGCAGGTAGGTAGGTAGGTAGGTAGGTAGATAGGTAGAAAGGTAGATATAGGTAGTTAGTAAAATCCAACTAGTGATCTATTATCAATGTTGCATTCTGATTGGTTGAGCTAATGCTAGGCTATATGTTATAGCCCACTAGTAGCGAAAAGCGCTGGCCTTTTGGCGGTAAAAAAGGATTAAAGTCTAGCTTTAAGTAGCTAAAGTTGTTTTGTCTCGATATTTTTGACCAACTAGTTGGATTTTACTAAAACAATTATTCCTCTCGCCCTCATGGCCTCTGAGTCAATAGCCCATTGGCTATAGAGTGTTTTCATATGACGTCACGGCAGCCATATTGGTGTCCCAAAACAATGAAACGGTGGCCATGTTGGTGTCCCTAACCAATCCTGTGGGAGTTGAACTCTTTTCTTATGCAAACGCTTTCTTTTGTTGCAATAAATTTGCATAGATGCTGGTCACGTGAGTGAAAACACTCTATTGACTCAGAGCCCATTCGGGCTCGAGGAATAATTGTTAAATACAATTCATTACAATTCAAATAAGAAAACAGTATAAACTATCCACATTATAATAAAAATATTAAAGAAAAAGCTGCTTTCCATGAATGCCGTGCCCTTGAGTACTTGTTTAAGAAGACATTTGAATTTCGTAAGGGACTCTGCTTGTCTCACAATACACTGGAGTTTGTTCCATAGGATGGCGGCACTATGGCTAAAGCTACTGTTGTAATAATTTGTCCGTGGTAGAGGATGAAAAGTTTATTCTCAGAGTCTCTAAGGTTATATGCCGTTTCTCGTATTGCAAACCTAGAACATAAATATTCTGGAGCCAACCCGTGTAAAGACTTAAAAGTCATCGTGGCTTTTTCAATTTCATGCTGGCGTGCTAGATTTTTCCATCCTGGGAGTTCAAACAGGTAACCAGCGTCTTCATCGTAGTCTGAAAATGTCAAAAAACCGGCTGCTCTAATTTGTAGTTTTTGAAGTTTGTTCCTTAAGGTTATCCCACAGTTTCCGGCCAAAACAGTATTGAAATAATTGAAGTGAGGGTGAATAAGAGCTTGGTAAATTAGTTGTAAGGTCGCTTGGGGGACAAGGTGCCTTTAATACTCGCTTTATGGCCCCGATGCCAGAAGATACTTTCTTTATTATCTTCTCCATATCACTACCCCAATCGAGATTATTATCGTTGGTCACTCAAAGAGATTTAGCAGTAGCGACTTGGGTAACTCGAAAATCATTAATTGCAAGTGTTGGAGAAACTGTTACAGTACTTAGCCTCTGCCTAGATCCAATTGACATGAACTCGGTTTCCATGAACTCGCAAAGTGCACTTGATGAGACGAAACTTGCTCAAAATACATTCTAGCAAGGCTTTTCTACTGAGAACTTCCACTGAGCATTTATCTCGCAGTTAAGATTTCAATCTATCTATGAATTTTATCGTCTTTGCCGCAGTTGACCCTTCATTTCTTGAATGCGGTTCACCAACGGACGATTTGAAGTTGCACATTTTCCAAGGACTAGATCCAGGCCCTCCTCGCTTTTCTGAGCAAAAGCTGTTTCCGCCGCATCTTCGTATTTCCTGTTCCTGGGACAAAAATTAAAATGTCGTTTATAAGTAGGTGGAATATGATTAGCTCGTTTCTCGAAAGTCCCGGTAACTTTTCGGGCCCGAAATCAAATAATTACATCAAAATCAAAGGAATGAAAACACGAGTCCTAGCCAACAAACCAGTCAATTTTGTTTTTACTGACAGAAAGCTACACGTCATATCAGTATGGAATATCCGCAAACATTCTTCAGATCAGTTCGCGAGGAAATCATTGGTGGAATCACAAAATGTCAGCTATTTTCTCAGGGTAGCATCAATTAGCAGTGCAGAACTCGAGTTATTGTTCCCAATCACTTACTAATTTGTATACGCCCAGGGTTTTGTGGTCAGCGGATTCAGTGAAAGGATGAACGACATAGTTGCAACACAAGTGACCACTACACAAGGTAAGTTTGTTTAGTCAGCCTTTGAGTAAAGTAAGAACTTCAATGAACTGATAAACTCACCCGAGTTTCTCATAACACGTCACTTTCTATTCGAGAAGAACTCTGGAGACATATTTCTCCGCTTCTATTCTGTTGTTGCATTCCAGGCATACTTCAAAAAATGGCTATAAAAAAGCAATGTAAATAAGATTTACAGCGTCTTCACACTGTAATGTTTATTCACAATGTTACAGTCATGGGAACTCATGAACGTAGCCTTTAATACAAAAGAAATAAATGCTTTTTGATAAATACCGACGAATCTTCCAATCGCCATCTGTCCAAGACTACCATGATTTTTATGGCGCCAGACAGTCCGTACATTCACTCTTGAACATTTAATATCTTACACAGTGGGGTTAGGGTTTCTTTTTGTGTTTTTCATTTTACATACTCCCAGTTTCCGGGGGATGTTCCGGGGGAAATTCCGGAGTTTTCCGAGATACCCCCTTATTCCCCACAATGGCAACTCCTCTAGAAAAGGCACTTTGTTCTCAAGAGAGCCGTTGTAGAAAGGTTCGACTCTGGTACAAACCCGTTTCCGGTTCCTTTTTTCTCTTCACAAACTTGTCCTTGTTTTGACCACCGCCGTAACAAGGCGTAGACCCTAACCACCCTAACTTACGATCTGATAACGGCGACGCCAATGAAAAGGTCGATGAAAAATTGACTTCGCATCATTTCAATTCGTCTAGTTACTTAAAAGAAGGGAAATTAGGTTGGAGCTGAAGGTAGGGGGAGTCCCATTCTCAAATTTCTTAAATTTAGTCATGTCCTATCGTAGATGTGTGGGAAAGGCAAAAAAATTTACAAAAAAGATTGATGGACGTGTAGAGCTGTTGTTCCGCTCCTTCATTAACCTATTGTGTTTTAGGCGTTTCCATTCCCGTCGTCATGGTAGTTTTGTAAGGTCCCAAATTACCTGGGTAAGTGAGTCCGGATTTTAGGGTTTAAAGAATTAGCTTTGCCCGTATCTGTCCCTAGTTGAGCACATTCCTTCATTATTTTGGAAAACATTGTCAATAAACTTACCTCGTATCCAATTAGAGATTTACGAGCTTTGGAAAACTTGTCGAGTTCCAGCCAGTTGTGACCTTCAGCCAGTAAAACCTAAAGACAAGACAATGCGGCAAATGAGCTAAACTATGAGGAAGGAGTTTGAACGGGTAGGAAAAGGAGGAATAACTGAGGTGCGCGTGAACGCGATGTCCGCGCGAGGAAGAAGGGAAGGAAACCCTGTCTGCTATTTTTCCTCGCGCGTCCTGATTCCCTCCCCCTCCTTTCACTACTCCTTCAAATGCCTGCCACACAGGCTACAAATCAGGGGTTTTAACTAGCAAACATAAGCTGTACGTGGTGCAACTACACGCTATTTCGAAAACGGGCCGTGTGAAAACGAGAACGCGATGAATGCGCGAGGAGGAAAGGACGGAAACCCTTTCTTCTCTCCCTCCTCGCGCGCCCTTACCCCCTCCCCCTCTTTCACTCCACTTCAAATGCTTACATATAGGTAACAGCCAACCGGTATCCGCTGGTTACACTCACTTTATAACAAGCCCAGTGTCCAAGGATGCGACTGGCACCCTCCCCCTTAGGAATCTTCAGGTAATCACAGATTCTTATGGCCAGACAGTAGTGGCGCCTCAAAAGAAGCCTACAGGAGCAGAAAATAGCGGGTTGTAAAATGAACTTAAGGCAAAGAATTCTCTCTCCAGATCTGATAGCAGAAGAATCAATTTAATAAACACGGTTTAGAAACGGCAAGTAAGCAAGTAAAACAGCAACAACTTTGCTTCAGCTTGTTTTACATTCAGTAGGAATGCAAATGTCCGACAACGTCACCATTTTAGTCGGGCAAAAGAGAAAGATTATCGGACTAATATCATAGGTGACGAATTACTCCTTAATTTTGGCGCGAAATTTAAGCATTTATACTACTACATGAAAAATTACTGCAATTTGATTGGCTTAGAGCAGTGGTATTTCAGCTTAAAGGGGCTATGTCAGCTGGAGAGCATGCGCTCTGAGGTTATGCAAATTACTTTCAACTGTCAAAATTCTATTGTTTTTAACGCGTGACTTTCTCCATCTTCTCTGTCACGTCCAAGGCTCCGAATGTAGAGAGGTTAACGAGCGAAATGGGTTTAGATAAGGGATATTTCAATAGAATTTATGGAACGTTTCTTCTCTGGTTATGCTAGATCAAGAATAAAATTGTGACGACAATTTTACTTGTAGTTTTGAAGTAAAAACGCATGCCATTCATAAAATAGAGCGCAAACAAAAATTCAACAACAACATACTGTCTTATTCAACAAATTAAATCGAAGTTGTATTTTACAAACGAGCTACAAAAGACGCTAGACCGAAGATAAAGACCAAGACTGTTTCAAATCATTAACAATTAGACTTGTCTGTCGCTAGTGATTTTATAATTTAGATGCTGATAGAACAAGAGACATCAAGTCTTTGTTTTGATCTTAGGGAAACATACATTATCGCGCAAATTTGTTCGATCGTGCCGAATCACTGCGACGTCGAGAAAAACAGAACCAAGCATCATTGGTTTACTACTCCACTATAAGCAGTCCGTTGAAAAAAAGGGAAAGTAAACTCTGCTATTTTCAAAAAATATGCTCGAACACAAACAGTTCAAAAACATGGCATTTACAGGAGATAACTCGTACTAAGGTGCCTCTCCAAGTCCGTTGAGAACAATCTGGACGAGCAAACGGTCGTGTTTATCTTTGCTGTGAATCCAGATAAATACAAGAAGGAATCTAGCCAAATTTTACAATGTTTCCTTCGCCAGGAGTTTAGTTTCGTCACGAAACTCATGGCCTGATGCTCTTGTAATCGTTTACAAAAAACGGCCGCCGCCAACTCGATATAGCCACTTTATTATATGTCCACATACTTTGAGCACAAGAAAAATCCAAGAGCCAGCAGCCTCTAAAATAACTCAATAGAAAGGTTCTGTGAACTATAGGGAAGATTCCATCAAAGATTCCATCACTCATTGTGGAGTAGCCGTCATTAACTCTGCCATTACAACGGCCGCTGATAAGAGGACGCAGTAAATCCACGTAAAAACATTCCACAGGCAAACAATTTCAAAATTAACGCCAAAAAATTAATCTGTAATCACCATAGAATGATTCTTAATACAAAACTTCGCTAACTATCGAGCGATGGCTGAGATTTAGACAGATAAAAACAGCCTTCCAATATCTCCGACAGAACTTGAAAAAGTCGGCCGCGTGTGGGGTGACATAGCCCCTTTAATTTGAAATACCTACATGTAAAATTACAAACCATTTGCGAGTAGTAGTATGAACAAATAATAGCATGATTTGTACGTGATATTTGGTTTAAATACCACTCGTGATATTTCAAAATTCTCTCAAATTTCACTCTCCTAACGGCTCGTGAAATTACGTATAACAATTTCGAAATATCACTCGTGGTATTTATGCCAAATATCACTACAAATCATGCTATGTCCTATACTAATTTGTAATTTCACATGTGAAATTACAAAATTGCCAAGGCAACCCTTCCGTACGTCTCAGTGTCAAGATGGCGACGAAGTTTTAAAATGCCGTAAATGAAGATGTCAGGGCACAAAAAGACGCTTTAGAAAACCTGAACACACAAGAGAACATCAAGAAGGATTCTAACAGGTATTTTGCCGAAAAAGTCTGAAGAATTCTGAACTTTATAAGCCAAATTAAAGGTCTAAACATTTGAGAGAGTGGAGTTCTCGATCCATACGATCCAGGATAAACATGTCAAAAATCCAAGATTGCTAACGTAATTCGTCACCCATGATATTAATAGGTAATCAAATGGTATACTCGTGAAATTAGGGAATAATTTCACTTGCGTTTTGTCACTGGGGCTCGGAACTTATTGAACATTTCACATTGCTCATAATAACCAGTCCGGTGGGAAACAGTTCATTTTGTCTCCCGAGAATCTCAATGTTTCCCGAGGCCATATAGCTGGAATTCATTAGGCCTCGCTGTAACGGAAGTCGTCGGTCAACAATCGTGGGTAACAGTGTACTGTTACCCTTTGACGTCAAATATTTTGAAATGTTGCCCGCTCAGAAACAATTGCATTGTTAGACATCATGTGACCTCGAAGCAACCAACGAGAGCGCGCATTGTTATGAAAAAATTTCCAGCTATATAACAATACACCTTGTATACCGCCCCCCTCCCCCTCCCTCTCAAAAAATGCAAAAGCCGGTTTAAGCGTTTTAGCTTTTTTTTAAAAAGATAACAAAAAGCGTGACAAAAACAAAACTCACCTGTCGATAAGGGTTTTCACTGTTAGTTTCTCCAGTCTAAGACGATCGTCAAGGCATCAAAATTGGCTAATTTTTGAAAAATAATCAAAGAGTACTCACAGAGGACAAAAACGCAAAATGGAGCCCACTTTAAGAACTTTCACTCGAACGTTCACTCGAAACAGCCTTAAAGGTGATGTTACACGAGACGATTCGCAACATCGATTTTTAGCGCGAGCTGTAACACGGCATAGCAACATTGTTGCGATATTGTTTCGAATGGTTGCAACCTTGTTCCAACATTGCAACGCTGTGTTACGGCGTATCGTCTCGTATAACATGACCTTAACCGTACGAAAATTCAGACGCATAGCTTTTCAACGTTCCATGTGAAATAATTTCACGTTTTATGGAAAACGTGAACACGATGATCAATTTTTCTCTTTTTCGCTTAGGTGGGGTAACCTGCCTGTCCATAATTATAATCTGTCACTTTAATTTGATCACGTTTACATGATAGGTGGGGTGACCTACCGCATGTTACCTCACCTATCTGGGGTCCCCCATCACCATGTAAGCAGTCCCTAAGAATTCAACTCCTACACAAGTCCAGGACTCGCCTGCATTTGACAAATTATGCGAGTTGGATTCATCGCCGTGAAGTTTCATGCAACGCGAATTCTCTTTTTAAGAGACGTTTTCGCCACCGTTGCTGAGTTGCTATCGGTGTGCGAATATCTGCTAGATACACGTTTCTTCAAATCCTGAAACTGCCGACGATGTTGTAAAAAGATGGGAACTTTACAAAAAAGCACGTCTCGAGCTTGGAGATATCTTGAAAGGACTGGATTATAAGTGGTTGTATCACGATAACAGTTCTACTGCATACTACAGCTCACCAGTCTATTACACTGTCCCTTTTCTGTAAGGTATAACAGATTATCAATTGCCACCAGCAACGATGAACCTCTGTCATGCGGCATAATGACCCAGCTGCTGGGTGGAGCATCTAAACCTGGTTGAAAAAATTATGGGTCGGTTATTTAAACGAAGTTTAATTTAAGCCGGGGTTTAACGAATCTTTGGACCTCCAGAATCTCTTCCTTAGTGTGATATTTTAAGAAGATAAATGTTTTTTCAATCTACTCTATATGCTTTCACAAAACACTTCACAATAAACGGTGTTTAGATAAAACCGTTGGGCAAATTGAAAAATGGCTCAGAACGCGGTTTTGTTAAACACTGGCTAAACTACGTTTAAATAACTGGCCCTATGTTTCTTAAGATTCACGAATGGTCATTTTTTGCCGTCCGGTTAGCTCAGCTGGATAACCGCCGGTCTGCTGAGCGAGAGGTCGCTGGTTCAACGTACCACCCGGATCAACACGTAGGCGGGGGTTTTTTAATGCTGAGCAGAAAGTGCTGCCTTTGTAAAGACATCTGCAAACGATTAGACTTTCTAGTTTTCTCAGATAGGGACAGCCCTCAGGTAGTTAGGTGACAGAATTTTAACGAGTTGGGATCGACAGCAGTTATTGTTATCCTTGTGAAAAATGCGGCAAAATACACATTTAACTAAGACAGATCATTGTAAATATTTAAGAGAGGAAAGTCTGAAAAATATTCACGGCGCAAAAAAAAAAAAAAAAAATTTGAATTCAAGCCCACTTGAAGTCAGTCAAATGCTACAAGGAGTGATGCGTGACAATTTTCTTTATTGCCTGTTAAACAACACTTTAACTCTCATCAAATTCAAACTTATCACCAAAGGAAAGTGAGACACAAGCAGATATTGAGTTCTATAGATCACAAAAACATGTAAGACGAACATGTAACTTAAAAATAAAACATGATTAATCTCTCTGAAACACTTAACTTTATGAATTTTTTTACCTGGTGGATCATAATACCGTCGACTCCTGACCTCTTCCACGTTGTTTGCGACATAAAAGTGGTAATTACTGGTCAGGATAGCTATGCCAGTCCTTCCAGCAAAATTATAGGTTTTGCAGTCATGCAGTGATGGACTAGTTTTCTTCCCTGCTGTTTTTAGCGTTGTCACCCAACACTCCTCCCCACAAGGGAGGTGGGTAGGAGCATTGTGTGACAGCACTAAAAACGGCTGTGAAGCAGACTAGTGATGGACTAAGATAGATCCATTCTGCCTGCTTCAGTAACCAGTCAGAATACTACTTCATCTTTCCTGCTCTCACAACCAGCCATATGATAATACAAGTTCCTGCCCTTTTCCAATGCAATAACAAAAAATGATGACAGTTACTCTTCTAGCCAAGAACAATATTGACAATACTAATTTGTCAACATTAAACAACAAGAAGCCTGCTCGGCCTGGTCGACACTCCTTTTTGTCTGTGTTCCCAGGTTAAACAACAAGCAGCAGTAGACCTTAAAAAAAAAGACACATACCTTGACTGTGGCAAGTTGCCTTCCAGCAGAGGAAAAAATGTGAATGATGGGTTTATTAATAGCTGATCCTTGGACTCGAGCAAAATGCTTGTCATCTCTTATCAGAGCTGAAAATGTTAAATACAACAAATACAAACCATTCCTCCAAAAGGGAAATCTCAATGTAGGGGGCTGCAGGACATGTAAATATTTAGGTGTACCGTCCCCACCCCCATGTACAGTTGTGTAGGAGCTGCTTGTAAGGTCTCTCCTAATTGGTCGCAGAAAACAATGACATCATTCTTTCAATTGCTTCAGTAATGTTTGGGGTCAGGGTTAGGCACCATTGGTGACTTCTCTTCTGAGCAGCTGCCATATGACCCCCCATGTATGTAGAAGAGTACATGAGTTAGCAATGGTGTGCATTAGTGATTAAACTTACTTAAATCCCAATCATCCCAAAAATACACCACAGGGGCATGGGGCAATTTAGCATGGAGCCCTTCAATTATATATTTTTTTAACTATTACTGACAGTTAAGCATCTACATACAACACAGCTGGACTGCAGGTTGAAAGTAATGAAATTTTTTAATATTGTATCAATTGCATGTTTTATGCACTAGCTGTTCTAAAATAATAAGAAGCAGGATGTTCTTCAGAGTTGTTTTCTTCCTTTAAACTTTTTTCAGCCAAATCCCTTGACATGTACAGACAGTTGACTGAAACAAAATTCTGGTACAGTATAATGGACTCTTGCTGATATAGACATACAACCACAGAAATGCAAGTACCGGCATTAATAATTAATGCCGGTACTTGCATTTCTGTGGTTCTGGCTCTTAAATGTTTACCCTGGTGAGTCCTATTTACCTTGAAGGGACGTGATCATGGTTATGCGCATGCGCACCGTTTGCCTCTTCAGAATAAATTTGTCGGGTCAACACTAAATTCGAAATCGCCATTACCGGTACAATCATTGAAAATCCTTCGTTTTATTCCGACATCTGTCGCTTTGGCTGGCCTAGTTATACTTCAGTAGTGGTGATTAATGTGTGGTTGTGTTGTTTGACTGGTTACGTTTTAAGAAGACGCAAAAAATAATGTTTTGATCATGGAGGTTCAGAAGAGCATCGTGGTCGTCCGGCAACAGGACGTTCTCAAGAGTCTTTGGAGATAGAGAAGCTTAGCCGATCGATCTGGTATGGTTCTAGGAGTAGTGTGTGGCTTACGAAAAGAATAAACGACATTTGGAAAGTGGTTAAAGGCATGAGTTCGTTCAAAGTTGATTTGATTTTTGACTCCGACCTGTAGTTATACCGCAACAGGCTGCGCGATCTTCCCGATCTGGTACACTTGAAATGACTGTTTCTTGTATCTTTGCTTTACGATCGTATATGTTTAAGAATTGATGATTTTAAAATAAATTATTGCCTGAATATTCTGTTTATAATCTAGTTTCTTTATGTGTTCTACTCGATAACATTTGTTTTGCGGAACACTAACCCGATGCAACGCGAATGAATTTGTTCATTTGCTGATAAGCAATTGAAATTTATGCTCAATTAAGGATAATTTTTTTACTCATAAGTTGTGTGTTTTTGTCACTGGTCAGGCACTATTCATAGGTATATCTGGGTTTATATAAGGTGAACTGAGAGAACAGTAATAAAATGTTTGTTTACAAATTTTGTTTGCCCATCGGTGACTGCTTTGTTAGAGTGGCGTGGGTACGACCTCGTAAAAATACACGTTGGTAAAGTTTGTTTCAAAGCAGGACAGCACTGTAAATCTTATTCTTATCACATGCAACATATATATGAGGAGTAGGAAAGAATAAACTTGAATTATGGGGACATATAAAATCAAACCAAATGCCCGGAAATACTCTTGTGTCGCAAACAATGAATTTGAATTTTGTAAATTTACTTGCGTGCATCTAACAAGCTTGCGATTGGTTTAAAAACAATCAGCTACAGTCAGATCTCACACATGCGCATTAATTATCGTGAACCAGTCCCTTTAAGATACTGCAGGGAAATGAAACCTGACAACCCTGTTGGTCAAACAACACTTAGAAGAAGTCTGATGAACTTACCTATTGGACCACCAAAAGGTGCTGCACTCACAATAAACCGGGATAGATCCACAGCGTCTTGCCACTCCATACTGTACAGCTCTACTTTCCTGTTCAAGACAAACACATTTTGCAAAGAAAACTTCTGCTGTAATTCAATTATGGCTACAGTGTGTACATTTAAAATATTTCTCCATCCCTGACTGATTGGCTTAAATTCCATGGCTGCCCCGGTATTTCTTTCCTGAGCCTGCTGGTTATTTGCCAAAATTGAAAGATGTTTGCTTCGATTTAAAGGCTGATGCCAATAGTAAAGTCTCAGACTGGAAAAGGTAAAAAAAAGATTAAAGGTGTGTGCAAGCCAAAGGCCCCAAAAGGCTGGAGCTTATACCAGCTTCCTTAGCATGAAGCATGACTACAGGAGTCTTGCCATTCCCCCTTCCCCCCTAGATGGGATGCTAGTCCATCACAGGGTTACCCCCTAGCAGTATTTTGTCGGTATCCATTTATACACCTGGGTGAAGAGAGACAAAGTGGTGTAAAGTTCCTTGTCTAAGGAAACCATTCGAAACACAAGGATTGAACCCTGGACGTCCAGATCTGGAGTTCAAGGTGTTAACTGTTCTGTCAGACACACCTCCAAACTGGAAAAGGATTCACAGAAATCAAACAAAGAAGCAGAGTGATGGTTTGGCTGTTTTGGTGCTGAAGACCAAGAGTAAATGGTGGAAGATTTCACATGTTATGGGTAGATTAATGCCTGAATCGCACATGGAGGTTGGGTGCCTAAGAACTTACGGGCTGGAGCCACCAACCCCTAACCCAGGTAGCAAGAACACCCCAAAAGCCTGCCCTACCTGCAACCCAGCCACAAGCCCTGCCAGCCACACCCAGCCCCGGCCCAAGCACCCACACACTGAACTGAGATTTCAGTGGAGAAATAAGGACAATAATAACACTAACAATAATAATAAGGGGTGAGGAGGGAGGGAAAAAACACTAAAACTGAGTAACACTGAGCAAAACGCCCCGAACATTATGCACTTTAAAACTACAAGCACATCATTGCAAACGCAGACACATAAATTGCAATGGAAAACCACTGACACAGGGGGCACTGGAAATTATCCCACAACAGGCTTAGTACAGTAACATGAACCGCGGCAAAAACAAAAGAGCATAGGATAACTGCCAGCTCGCCAAAGCACACCAATATAAAATAAACGTCAATGCCACGCCAACGCCACGCTTAAGCCAAGATAACTACTAAGCAGCTACTGGAGCTCCTCATCGTTAACTAAGTTAAGTAACTATACTTAACCCATTAAATTTCCTGACCTTCTCCCTCAAAAACTAACACAAAATGAAATAACACACAAAAGCACTGAAAACTATCATTTGAAGAATATCAGCAAGAAAATTATATCCCCTCATAATCTGGAACTGGCAAAAAACAGGCAGATGTTTGACTACTGGAATTTTACATAGAGGTAAGGATGTCTTCAGCTTGGAGGAAATATTTTGAATGAATAATAAAACAATAATAGGTACAGTCTAATCTGAAAAGAACCACTTACCTATAAAATACCTTTCCAAGTGGATTCCAATCGGATCTTGTTTACTGTGGGTAATGTCGACCGAGATATCGGTCGATATAGCGGTCGACACTCGGTCGATAGTCGGTCGACACTCGGTCGACAGTCGGTCGATACTCGGTCGACACTCGGTCGATACTCGGTCGACGCTCGGTCGATAGTCGGTCGATATAGCGGTCGATAGTCGGTCGATAGTCGGTCGATAGTGGGTCGACACTCGGTCGGGACACGGTCGATAGTCGTTCCAGATGTGTCTCGGCCGATATAGCTTTTCGTTCACCGACACTTCGCCGACTTTTCGCCGACACTTCGCCGACATTACACCGACATTTCGCCGACACTTCGCCGATAGTTGGTCGATAGTTGGTCGATACTTGACCGATGTATCGGTCAGTAATTGGTCGACACTCCGTCGATGGTCGGTCGACACTTAGCATTTCCTACGTTTTTTAGCTTGGAAAACAAGGAATTAGAAAGCATTTTCTAGCTTGGACCTAACTGTTTTTTTAAATTGTGTTTCTGCTTTTTTAATTTCAAACTTCAATGTACTTAGCCAAAATTCCGCAATAATAGCTATTAGTCATTATCTAGCCTTTTCTTTTAATTCATGTGAACGGGATTTAGCCTATCTGTATCGATGCCCACCACCTTTTCGCAGACGTTTCCTCCCCTCGTTTTTTTTTAGGGGTGGGAGTCTCGCTACGCGTAGCCGGCTAGAATTGAATCATGAAGAAGTCCGTTCAGTGAGAATGATAGGCCTTCAGCTTCTTGTTATGTGATTTATTCCCACCGTGTAAGGCCTATATCTGGCTGATTTTTCCTATGCCGAGAATTTTTCAACCGACTCAGAACTACATTGATGAAAAAATGTATTTACAGTTCATTTTTTTAAACTTGTTTTTCCTTAACAAGTTAAGATAATATTAATGTTAACGCGGCGCATACTGTTTTCCTTTTCGTGGATGACCATAAGTGACTTACCATTCAATATTAATTTCCGTATACGCATGGTCGTCTCTATTTTGAACAAAATATAAATATAAAGCGAAAGGACAGAGCAAAAGGACAGGATAATGTAATGAGAACGTAGCGTATCCCACAATAAATGAATGTGTTCAGCCTGCTGGATATTTTTGTCACCTTCCTCGGCACATTATCAGCGCGTTTTATCAATAACTGATCGTTAAACGAAGGGCTGTTTCCGTCTTCAATACAGAAATATATAAGTTTAATTTGTGGTCTCTGCACAAGCGAGAACTTGGCGTGATGAAGCAGGTCAAAGCCCGATAATAAAAGATGTGTATTCCTCGCTATTAAAGCATGTCATATACAGTAATTAATGACGTCTTTGCTTGAAAAAATAGCCATTGGACTCACCTGATAAATTAACACACGACTGATACTCGAACGACAGTTAACCGATATACCACCGACAGTTGACCGATATACCACCGACAGTTCACCGATATACCACCGACAGTTGACTGATATACCACCGACAGTTGACCGATATATCACCGACATATGACCGATAGCAAGTCGAGGTGCGTCGTCGAAATATCGACCGATACTCGGCCGATAGTCTATCTCACTATCGACCGACTATCGACCGACTATCGACCGACTATCGACCAACTATCGACCAACCATCGACCGACTATCGACCGACCATCGACCGACTATCGACCGACTATCGACCGACTATCGACCGATTATCGACCGACTGTCGACCGACTATCGACCGACTGTCGACCGACTATCGACCGACTGTCGACCGACTGTCGACCGCTATATCGACCGCTATGTCGACCGATATCTCGGTCAACATTACCCACAGTAAACAAGATCCGTTTATCCAGGGTCTAATAAATGCAACATTTATAAAATTCTGGTGACCGCAGATCCACCATTTTGTTTTTGCATCTGCACATCAACTGGTCAGCAGACCCTGCAACAAGTAGAAAATCCCATGTTTCCTATCGGTTAATAATTTTCTTCGTGTAAGCATACATGAAGAAGGTTGAAAGTTTTCAAGATGGCTGTCCCCAAAGCGAAGGGCTATCGGCCGAGATGCTTCTTTGATGTTCAAATAAATGGATCTCCAGGTAAGAAACGTTAAATTCCTCGGATAAAATGTTTGCATGGGCGGCTGTTTTTCAAAGTCAAGCCATTTGGGTAGAGAAGCGGCTGAAATTCAGGCCATAACTCAATAATAATTATGGAGATAATCAAGCTCGTGTCTAGATACCCTGCAGCCGGGAACCTTTTTTCAAAACACTAGATACCCGGCATTCAGAAATTTTGAGCAATTTTCTCGAAATAGCTCGTTTAATTCTTCTAACAACATAAGGTATTTGTTGAGAAATCTCAAGCGATTATAAATATTGCCTTGGGTTAAAAGTAGTAGCGACTGTCGAGCGTGGGCATACGGTGAAATCTGAATGTTTTCGACACTTAGAGAATCCTCAAGTTCTGAAACACTAAGTCAACTCCCGATGAATATCCACAGAAATTATCAACGAAACCTCACCAGAGTATTTAGTGTTTGTTCAGAAATGCCAAGCGATTCTAAATAAAGGTTTCGTATTGTTGTGGACAAATTCTCCGCGCTTGCATTGTAAGCATATTCTTTAGAATCTTGACTCACGGGTATGGTTTTCAAAATACTAGATGCCCGGCAGTCGGAAATTCACGTCCAATTTACACCAAATATCTCATTTACTTTGTGTAAAAACTTCAGGAAGTTGTTTAGAAAACTCAAGCGATTTCAAATACTGCTTTGGGCTTGAAGTAGAGGCAACCGTCGAGTCTTCTTGACCTATTTTTGCCGTTCTCCTTGCCATCGCCGGATCGTGAAGTCCCTATAGCATTTGTGTCAAGCAATAACTGTGGTGTTACACCGGAAGTTGAAGGGCACTCTTCTGCCGAGTCGACAAATTTCACGTTGTTTGTAACTCACAGGAACGTCTCCAGAGGATATCTGTTAAGACTACAGACTCTTTATAATTTTTACACACAAATCGAGTAGACTCAGCAGATGCCGAGAAAGATTTTCATGAAAGTACCGGTGAGTCAAGATTCTAAAGAATATGCTTAATGCAAGCTTGGAGAATTTGTCCACAACAATATGATGGTGAGGTTTCGTTGATAATTTCTGTGGATATTCATCGGGAGTTGACTCAGTGTGTCTGACTGTTGCGTAGCTAGATTTTTGAAAACAGTTCTCGGCTGCCGGGTATCTAGACACGTCAAATAATCAATTAGAAGCTTAAGCTTATATTAAGCTTAATATAGAAAAAGTTTTGCTTCTTTGATTTTAATCAATTTCTATAATTTTAAACTTAAATTAATGTGACTGTGTAGCATTGGTTATGAATGCTTACTTCTCTTAATTAATGATTTGAGCCTATGAACACTGTGATAATCTAAATTTTTTTATTGATTATTTTGGCAATTTGATTGAAATCAATAAGGTTTCTAATGAGCAACCTCAGTCTTCTTGTAACATAGAAAGAGAAGTAGGTGTTTACAAAAGAAGGCAGGTTTGAAAGAACCTCAAATCTAAAACTTTTAAATCTTGCTTGATTTAAATTAAGAATCAATTTTGCATTCTTTGTAGCTGGCAGGATTATTTTTGAACTGTTTGCTGACATCTGTCCTAAGACATCTGACAACTTTAGAGCATTGTGCACAGGTAGGGAAGTACGTATTGATGTAGATACATATTCTACTTCTACCACTACCAACTACTTTATTAACATTAATAATAATAGTAATGATAATAATGATAATAACAATAATATCGTTTTTCATACATGATAACCACATCAGTTACATATTACATGTAAATGTTAGTGTTTTAGAGTTGATGTGTGGTTGGCTGTACTCACTTGTAAGTGGGATGGGGTCATAATATTAAATTCATGGCTACTTCCTTCCACTGACGTACAATGCATTAAGACAAGGAGTCATGGACTCTTAAATGATAACACAGAAAAAAAGAAAAGCAGACATGAAAACTTTTAGCAAGTGTATTCTAAAACTAAAAGTAATAACAGTGTTCCAGGTAAGAGATGGGTCTTGGGTCAATGACCAGACAAAGAAGGCTTCCTGACCCGACAGATCACATATAAGTTTTAAGTTAAATATGGCGCAAAAAATTAGCAGGTGGTCTTGGTGACCCCTCAGATGATCTACGTGACCCCCCTCTTGAAATGATTAACTGGAATGCTGAATAAGAGGCCTAAAAAAATGCCAGAATTCACATAATGATGAGAGACTACTGATAAACTAATACAATAGTGCTATGAAATTGCTGAACTTTTAAGGAAATTAATGGCTGTTTTTTAAGTGATCAACTTGACATTTCATGGAAACTTTAAACAAGATTTTTGGGATTTACTTTGAACCTGTTTTTTAGGCGAAAAAGGTGTAAGCAGGACTTCTGGGAAGGCTCTTCACTATAAAGGATCAGGGTTCCATCGAGTTATCAAGGATTTTATGATTCAAGGAGGAGACTTTACTAAAGGTACTTTTATTTTTATTTTTGTATCAAGATAGTAAAGGAAAAGGCACACTTAAGCTAAAGGCTCAAATGGCCGAAGCTTTTCCTGGTTTCCTCAGAATGAAGCATGCCTAGGAGTATTGCTACCCCCCTCCCCCCACCCTGGACATATATGTAATCACAGGGTTACCCTCCAGCTGTATGTTGCCTGTGCCCATTTATACACCTGGGTGAAGAGAGGCCAAGTGAAGTAAAGTTCCTTGTCTAAGGAAACAATGCAATGGGTGACTTTAAACCACAGACCTCCAGCTCCAGAGTTTGAGGTGTTAACCGCTCAACCACACATAATTATCAAGATGGCTCAAATGGACTTTTCAGAGTTAGAGCCTTAACTATTGTCATTAGCAAAGATACTGGAAAACAATCTCCTTTAACCCATTCGCCCCTGAGCCGCCCGTAACCGCCCGTGCAGATCCAGGTCCTTTCTACCCTTTGTAACGTCATCAGTTTTAACGGTCAAGGACAACTTTCTTCGCTAACTTGTGCAGAGTGAAGAGATCTTTCAAACCATACCAGAATGAGCAAAATTTAGTCAAGGACACCGGAGAAAGAAGCAAAAAACAACGTCACATGGACCTGAAAATCTCCATGAAAATCTTGTTCCATTGCCCACCTACCTTTCCTTTCACCTAATCCTAAGATCCTAAAAGCTTTCCTAAAAACCATTCCCACCAAAATGAAGCCTACTAAATGCCCAGCAAGAGAAAAAAAAATGAGGTAAGAAAAGTGAAAAAAGAAGGGAGGAGAGAAAGCGCGAAGTAAAAGTCAAGACTGCTGTGTCACTTTTAAACCCAAAAACTATCTCAAAATTTTGCTTTCTGCGCATGCCCGAACTTCGCAAGCTGATATTTTGCATCTGGATCAGAAGGCCGCGAAGTGTACGACCTGTAAACCGGTTTGTGGTAAGTTTTAGCTCTTTATAGCACGACAGTGACCAGAAAACCACTCGACTAGCTTCAAAACACGTTTTTCGGCAAAATCTCCAGGAGCGAATGGGTTAAGCAAAATACCAAGCTTTTTGAAAAAAATCCACTTTTCAGCATAAAACAACCAAATCTGTCTATTTCATGTAAAATCAGGTGAAAAAGTTGGTAAAAGGCCATTTTTAGGTTTTTCGATTAACAGCTGTATTATTACCTAGGAATTTGTTATGACTGATGTTATTTTGACACAAATGTTTTCATCACAATGTGTAAGTGGCTTGTAAGTGTGCCTAAGTGTAGTTTTTGCAAAAGAAGTTGCAGATTGTTGCAATAAAACCTTTTTCGATGTATAAACGGTAGGTTCTGTATCTTTACTTACATTAATAAGATCTTTGTGTGAGAGTTGCGAGGGAGAGGTTTTGTAACAAGAAGAGCAGTGTTTCACAGAGTTTTTAAAAGCTGCTGACTATTAACACCTGATGCAAGGTGCTTGTTACTTTTCATGTTCATATCAGGTATTTTTTTGATCTGTAACACATGTACTACATCAGTCTTCTAGGTAACACTAAGCAAAATTTTTAGTTGGTTTCTCTCTGGATGTGTGTCAATAATTTTTTGCCAAAAATTGCCGCTTCAATGATTCTTGCACTACGCGATTCTAGTAGCATGATGATAATCACGTAGTGTGCAACAAGATTCTCATCACGCAGGAAACGAGACATGACTGGTAACTTACTTTTGAGCGGTACTGTATGTCTTGTGCTGTACAAATCATTTTTTGCAGACCTTTGATCAATTAGAGCATGCATTTAAAATTTGTTATGTAATAAAATAAATTATAATTTTTCTATTAATTTGTCTATCACAGGAAATGGGACTGGAGGAGAGTCAATTTATGGTGGCACGTTTAATGGTATGTAGCTTCACAGTATTAATCTCAGCAACAGGACGTGCACTTAGAGTCACATTTAGTTGCAAAAATTGAAGACGTGCAATTAGTGAGGATTGAGTATAGTAAACCTTTAATATCTGAATTGACTTTGTGTTATCGTCAAACAGGAATTTTATCAGTAGTTTGTCAGGCCTCGTTGTAAACATAAAACTGAGTTAACTACAGTGAAACCCTGATATAATGAAGAGCCAAGGAACTGGCAAAATATGTTAATGTCTCTGATCCTTTATAATGCATGTTAAACGCAAAGTAATTTAATTATAAAACAAATAATGAGAAGTTGGCGTTAAATGGGGGAGCACTGCCCTGCACTAGGTTAACCTGTGCGACTTCCAGTGATGGCATGACCAAAGAACCTCACTTATCTCCTCAGCAGTACGAGCTGAATGCAATACAGCATGTGCTGGATCAGACAAGAGTATCGGTTTCCAGGCAATATTAAACGGCAATGCTGCTAACAAGCTTGGGGGAAGTCACTGCGCAGACTTAATTGCACCTCCAAGGAGTGTCTCTACTTTATTTGATGGCATAGCACAAAACAAAGCCCATACCTTGATCGTCTCCAAAGGGAGGGAGGGAGGGAGGGAGGGAAAAATTTTACACGATTAGTATACTGAGCACTTAAACCTTGCTGAACAATAGAACCCAAGTGAACTCTGAACGGTTGTTCTTGGCTTTTATAGCCAGATGAACGTCTGCTGGCATAGCCAGTAGAAAAGGCTGTACTACAAGACAGCTCAGCATTACATGTGCAAACTCTTAGCCATGAATACTGGCCAATGCTGTGGCTCATTCTAGCCTGCTTAAGACAACAAGGCCGTAAAGTTCTACGCTAGAATACAATGCATCTTAGAGCTTGCTGACCTTATCACCTTGACTACACAATTGCTTTATTGAAAAAGAACCACCATGAAAGGGTTGCTGATAACTAGCGTCACGTTCCATTAACTACATTTTACTGGCGTGACAGTGAAATTGCTTTTTGTTATAACAAGGTTTCGTTATATCGAGGTTATTTTCCATATATTTTGCTATTACTGGGGTTAAAAGAAAATCTTTCATTATATCGAGGACTTTGTTATATCAAGGTTCTACTGTTCTGCAATGACTCCTATCTCCGGGCTGTGGCTAAATTTTCAAGTTGCCGGGTAAATGTAGTTAGTAGGAGGGGAATTGTACTGAGCTGTGTAGGAATTAGTTCTTTTGGTTCTGTTTTCTTTTTGTTTCCTATAAGAGAAGCAAGGGCTCACACTCATACTACCCAGGTAAAATCCCCAGCCCCCCCCCCCCCCCCCCCGCCTGGTTCATAGTGATGTCCAGCCCTGTATCTTACAGTGAACTTACACCTTATGCAAATCTGTGTCTGTGTCAATTATTATCTTTTACACAAGACATTCTCAGGTTTTGATTGGTTTATATTAATCTGTCAGCTAATAATTCAGCTTGCTCATGATGTGGAGAATGAAACAATGTTATGCAATATTGGATTATGCAATAACATTACAGATCTCAGCATTATGACACTCTCATTGATCTTGATCATTACTATAGTAGTAAAAAGGGTTTAATAATAAGCAAATTATGCCCTTTTTTCAGGAAACCCTTAATTTATTATTAATATTATAAAGCTGATCCAATGGGATGTATATTTTTAACTGCTTATCTAAATAATAGATGAAAATAATTAATTTTTTTTTTACTGGGGTTGAAGTACAAGCATGTAATTGTGATAACTGCAGTGATTTGCTTGTCATATTAAGTTTTTCATTTTTTTTGTTTTCCCTATAACAGATGAAGGATTCCAGCTTAAGCACGAGACAGCAATGTTGTTGTCCATGGCTAACAGAGGTCCAAACACTAATGGTTCTCAGTTTTTTATGTAAGTATTTGATCTTTTAAGAGATAGAAACCACCCTATAAATTTGAAACCAAGTATAAAATTCAACTGCATCATGCATGTAGATGTGTAGTATAAGTCAGGTCCTGATCACTCAAAGATTGGATACATGTGGTGCTATCCACTGTATAAATTAATTATTGCTATGTAGTGTTTTTAGAGTGTCATGAAATCCAATTGCCTTGCTTTTCTAATTTACCTGATGAATTTAAGCATTACCCACCTTCTGAGCAACTGGGCACTGTTAACTTAATTACACTGGCAAAAATGATTCAGTTCTTTTTGAATTTCCTCCTGTTGTCTAATTTTCCCCTCCTTTAATTCTCAATTCCTTCCTTTTCTCAAGGCCCCAGGTTCAAGTTTAAAAGGGGGTTTATGTACTTCAATGTATCAACTTGATAATATTAATCTCTATCCAGTCGTTGATCCAGTTGTTTTCCCTAATTAATGTTTATCCACTGGATATTAATTTATCTGCTAAATAGCACCTGATCCAAGGAGTGAACAACTTGGGTCAGGTTTCAGGTATTCCAAGGTAAAATGGCATCTCTGTGATGCATAACAATATTGTAGTGTGAATAAAGACAAAATTTTAATATTTTAAGTTTTTATAGTGTGTTTATTTTGCTTTTCACAGAACAACTCAGCCTGCCCCACATCTTGATGGGTAAGTTTTCTTTTAACTTGATTCAACTGTTATTACTGACAGAAAGGAAATTTCTGTTTGCATTATGACATTATTGGTACAGACAAGACACATGGTTTTATTTTTTCAATTTCAATACACAAATATAAAAAAGGGCATCAAATTTTGCTATATTATTATTTTTTCAAACATCCGAATTTTTAAAAAATATCAAGATAAACTGTAACAAACAAAATGCATATTAATATCATTCCACAACAGAGTAAAAATTACCAGTAAAACCAGTTAATAATTTGTTGTCGATACACCTAGGCTCTACAGTAGAAACAGTTGTTGTTATTAAATCTTAATCGTTTTTATATGATTTGAATTTTCTATGGGTATTAAATTAAAATGTTTTGCATGTTTTCGTTTTGTGAGGATATTAATTCCCGAAACAAATTTCGTGAAATAAAAAAAAAATGTGAAATTAGGTAAATGGCGTTGTACATGACTTGTATACATAATGCATTTTTGTTTGTTGCCACTCAAAAGCAAGTCACAGATCAATGATTACCCACACTTCAACAATGTTGCTCTTGCTTATATTGTGGTATATTTATTTTTTTGTAGGATTCATGTGATATTTGGCCAAGTATTGCAAGGTCAGGAAATAGTATCAGAGATAGAGATTCAAAGAGTTGATGACAAGAGTAGGCCCCTAGTGGATGTAAAGATTATCAACTGTGGTGAACTTATTCCAAAAGCAAAGGCTAAAGGTACAGGATATGTTTCCATTGACTAAATTTATGTACAGAACTGTGCTCTAGCAGGAGTGCTGCCCGCTGACCCCTGGCATCATACTTTTGTTCTTGGGTGATGTCTTACTGTTATTTGTTAACTTTCAACTGCAGAGAAGAAAGCTGAAAAGAAAAGAAGGAAATCTAAGCAACATTCTGACAGCAGTTCCTCAGATACTGACTCTTCATCCAGTTCTGGATCAGAATCAGACAGTGATCAGTCATCAACTGATGAGCAGGAGAAAAAGAAACGCATAAAAAAGAAAAGGAGAAAAAAGATGAGTGAATCTGTAAAACGCAAGGACAAGAAGAAAGCAAAGAAGAAAAAGAAACAGATAAAAGACAGGTAAGTGGCTGTAACTACACCACAAATACATCAATACACAAACATTTAACGAGTACATACAAAAAATGCAAATCTGATAAAAATGAATACTGTGAATAAAATAATTAATAACTTAATAAAAAAATGCATAGACATATAATTTCAAAAATTAACATTGTTCGCAAAAAGTACAGCATTCAATAATTCATTCATTACACTCAAATGACAACATGTACTTGTAGATAGATTTGGTTGAGTAGCAAAAAGGACTGATAGAGCCACTGTGCCGAGTGCAGAGCATAACCATGGCAACCAACATGTTGAATTCTAAAGAAGTTGACCCTTTTTTTACCCCATGACTAGTCCAAGAGTTGCTATTTCTATTCTCCCCTGTCTTTCCTAGTGGTCAAAGATGGCAGCCATGGCAATGCAGACAAGCAGTTTTTGCCCACCTTAAAAATTTGCCTGCATTGCTGGCTTCTCTGAGAGTACTTACACATACCTCGCACTAACCCAGGGTTATCTTAATCCAGCTTTGAACAAACCTGGCCAAGTAAGTGATAAGCAAAGGAATCTGTGGCTACGTGTGAGGTCCCATATTACATAATAATGTTGCTTTTACGCCCCCTTCCCTGTTGGTGAAATATTGACACTAATATCAGCAATTAATTTGAATTCCAGTCCAGGAGATGTTAAACCAAAGAGTCCTGAACCTTTTAGTTCAGTGGCTGTGGATGAGATCCCAGATGTTCCCAATAATTCTTTTCTATTGAGAAGAAGCCATACCCCCTCCCCTGTCAGGGAAAAGAGGCTTCAGCAGGCAAAAAATAGGTATGTTTCCTCTGAGGTACACCTGACCTTAATCATTACTACGAGAGCTTGACTCATTCCCTTTTCGGTGCATAATTATCATGAATTAGGAATTTTTGAGCATGTAAGTCCGTACTAAATTTGCAATGATAAATTTTGCCTAAGGCAAAGCTGTTTCTTTGTTCAAAGCTGTGAGGTATATACTAATAAAATTAATTGTGACATACAAAAGTACTTTGGAATGGCAAGACAACTAGATTTCATCCACGGACTCAAAACTAAGAAGTGCATTTCATCCAACGTGCCTGATTACACTCTAAGGAAATGGTACCATGTGAAAGTACTACTGATGGAAGAGGTTTCATTTGAATGGTCACACCATAGGATTTCATCCACAGACTCAAAAATTAAAACTACATAGTACCACGTGATAGCACTGTTCAATTGATTCTGATGGCAAATGGTTCAGAAAAAGTTGTTCAGATGTTGAGAGATAGATGGCAGTAGTATCTTCAACTTGTGTATATTATTAATTTTTCTGTTTGTATGACCACAGGAAAAGTAAGTCTTCTCCAGGGTATAAAGCTGCGCCTCAAAGTAATTCACAGGAAAGGACCAGGGTATGTACACCTGCTGAAATGATATTGTTTGGGAGATCAGTAGACCTTATTTCATTGTATCCACCATCTTCGCATGCGTTTCGGGACTGATAAATCACGTGACGTTGCATCTATCCCATCAAACCTTGAACGCCTACAAAGATGGTGATTGAGGTCTATACGTTCAACAGAAAATATCCATAATTATTAATAAAACAATTACATCCGAGTCTCTTGGTTCTTAAAATGGAGCTGGGATTCTGCGGGTAACTATTTTTCTTTCTTTTAACACAATTGTAAAACTTTTTACCCTCTATCATCTATCTCTGTCTGTTTTTCTTATCGGCAGGTTTCCAGGTCGGGAAGGATTCTACGAGGACGAGGAAATATGGTGAGGAAATTCCCAGGGTATTAGTTAAAACTTCCTTACGAGAAAAACAATACACCATGAGAAAAGGAAATCACTAAGTGATGAATCATTTAGAAGCGGTCGGGAGACAAGACAAAGCAAAACACATCTCTGAAAACCCGCTACAGTGTACCCCCCCCTTCTCCCTTCCCCCCCCCTCTGAGCAAAGAGCCTGGCCGGATGCTACTCCATTGGTTTGAAACAGAACTTAATCACGTGATTTTTATTTTTCAGCGGTATCGCACACCCCCGCCTTCTTCTCCAGATGAAACCCCGAACATTTCGGGCCGTTTTTCCCCACCTTTGGTTGCTCGGTCAAGGTCTCCTATGCGTCGTGCACGATCATCATTTAGACAGTCAAGGTCTTCTCGAGAACGCTCTAGATCTCCCCGTCGACGCTCGAATTCTCCTCGAAGACCCCCGATGTCTTCTCGAACACGCTCGAAGTCTCCACAAAAACAATCAAATTCCTCACAGAGACGCTCGCTGTCACCTCAAAGACCCCCGATGTATTCTCGACGACGGTCGACGTCCCCACGAAAACACTCAAATTCCCCACAGAGATGCTCGCCGTCTCCACGGAGACACTCGGGGTCTCCGCGACAACGCTCGAGGTCTCCACGAAGACATTCGAAATCCCCACGATCACACTTACTTCAGAGAACAGATAGCAAACAGCATATGAAAGACCGTGAATCAGCGGAAAGAAAAATGAAACAGAGCTACTCAGTAAGAGATGGTGGAAGCAGTGATAAATTTGCAACAGTTGAAACACGAGGTGAAAGGAACTCAAATGATGAAAAAGCTAACGAATGTTCACCTACAACTGAAGAGCGCTTTCCAGAAAGGCGACGGGAAGAAGAGGAAAAGAGCTTTTCTAATGAAGGCTATGCAAGGTCAAAGTTTGCTTCAATCAATGAAACTGGCAGACACAGGAGAGGAGAAAAAACTAGCAGTAACAGCGACAGCGAGGAATTTGAACAAGCAAGTCGAGACATTTTGTACGGATTGGGAAAACAGAGCCATCTTGCGCGTAAAGACGACACCAGGGACATACGGAAACCAAGTTCATACTCGAACGGTGACGAGCAGACATGGAGAAGCTTAGCTCGTGATTATGAGTTTGAAGAAGGTCACGGAACTTTGGAGGCACAAAGTTATGCACCCATTCCATTAAGCAAAGAACGTGAAAATAACCGAGAACGTCTACAATCTCGCGGTAAAAATAACGATGAACAGATTTCTCCAAACGAAGAAAGCGCAGGCAGTGAACAAGAGGACAAACGAGCTTTCCTTCAGGGTGAAGGAAGGTTTAAACATCAGGGTATCTCAGAACGTAAAACTGGTCGTCGACAGCGCAGTAGGAGTTTTGATAGACGCAGAAGCAGTTCTCAGGAGAGTGACCGGAACCGGAAGTCACGTCATCACCATCGTCGTCATCATCATCGTCATCATCATCATCGACACCATCATAAAAGAGACGCGAGGCAATCGGAAAGAAACATTGTCGTGACCGAGAAAGATCAGGACATTTCAAGTGACTGACTTGATTGCGTGTAAACTTCTCAAACATCGGTGATATCGTGAACGTAAACAGCACTTCAATTTTCAATGTACAATATTGTGTACGTTTCTCTGTAGAAACAGTCGAAAACGACACTAAAACGTGAAAAAGGAAGTTACGTCTTGAGACAAATAAGAAACGAACTCACATCCGTTCAAACTTTTTCCAACTTTTCTGAAACTTTAATTCAAACTCCTGTCTGAAGAGAGAAGAACAGGCATTTATTCATGACTTATCCTTTAACGACATATTTATTGTCTTTCATACTTGCATCATTTTTTCCTTTTGGTGTCTACTTATGGTAAACTGCCGCTGATACATCTTGGTAAGGGGTTTTAGGAGGGTTTATAAACGGAGGGGCTTATATCCGAGGTAGCTTATCACAGGAATGGAAAACGCTTCGAAGCAATCTAGAGAAGTGCTAGTCAAAATAATTTTGCATTTACTGGTTTTTAACTAACCGTCAAAAGATCATAATAAATCGAATTCATTTCAATACATTTGGAGGGTGGGGATTATAATCGGATGTATTTTTTTGTTTACGGGTTGATGGGTCTATAGCTGGTGGGGGTTGGGGGGCTTTATAAGCGGCAGGTTGCAGTATATCCAGGATCGAACCCTAATGTGATGCACTTTCCTTATGATAGCCATCACAAAGTGTCCTAATGAACAGAAGATCATCAAAATACTCGTAATTCGAACAAATATGAAGTAGTGTTAAAATGAAAAAGAACCCATTCAAATATCAAGTATTTTAAAATAATGTGCGTTTAATCTTGGATATATTAACTAACTGTTAGGGCCGGTTTTGTGTTGTCACGCCGCAGGGGGCTCGGGCTTCTTTGAAGTCCTTTAATACACATGTACAGGCTCTTGATATGTGTTATTGACCAAGCGTGAGATCAAGAAGGCTGGATATTGATCAAGTTCTTGTTTGCGCATTCACGGATCAAAAAAGTCGATAATAACAACGCAAAAAAGAACGAGGAGGCCAATATCCAGCCATCTTGACCGAACAAGCTGGGTCAATAAAGGATTTATTTTTATGGCCAAAAATATATCGTTTTCTTGCTGGACCAAAGCGGAAAACCTCGAAAGGCAAGATGGGCACATCTTTCAGGCTTGGTCGAGTGGCCAATCAGTACACAGTCAGGTTTCGCGTCATATTGCCGGCTGGCGGATTGAGCCATGCTTATAATCCTTAAAATAGCCTGGGTGCCCCGTTGCTGCGGCTGCATCATTTGCCTGTTTTTGTCAAAGCAATCCCGATTTTTATTTGCGTGATCGACGTTTCAACACGGAATATAAAACGCTGTCGGAAAGCATCGAAAGTCTGTCATGTTTTAACGCCTTGGGGGAATTAAATTAACCTGTTATTAACTGTCCCAGAATCTTTAAGGAGTGGTAAGCAAGCAATAGTCCGAAACCGCGTTATTTTAATTGTGACCTAAATCGTAGAAATCTTTTGACCCATAAAAGGGTGTCGTCCGTGTCTGTTTATATCAACATTCTATAAAGCCAGAAAATATAACATCATTGTTTTCTAGCTTCTCGGCTAAAATATTTCGTAACTGCGCTAGCCCCCAAAATTCCTGCGCTTTCTGGTGAAAAAAAAAAACAACCCGGTTTAGCTCTGGGAAACTGGCTCCAGTTGTTTATCCACCGGAGAAATCGTTATCCAAAGGACATGAAGTATTAGGGACACCAACTGCACCATCCGTTTGATACTGAGATTTATCCAGTGCATAGCGTTAGTCACCTTTTGAACGACTGGGGACTGGAGATTAAACACAAAGGCGCCAAATTTGTGTTCCAGGAAAATATACACGGTTTAATGTCAACAGTCTTCGATGCAAAAATGCTAACAGGAGGAAGCCAAGAAAAAAAGGAACCGGAGAGAGGAATGCAAGATGGAGGAGGCGGGAGCGGTCTGGACCCCTTGTTTCCCCACAAAATAGGGTGTAATTTTAAAAATAAGCAGCAAATTCGAGTTTTAGGGAACACGTCAAATGTCAATATAATGTTTGATGGTGTAAATGCAGGGAGAAGGGGCTACTCACGATAAGATTTACATAGTTTTATATACCATTTTCACTGAAAAGGTACCTCTAGATCTTTCGTATACAGTTCCATTGAACATACTACCCGGCCTTGAAGTGTCTACCTAATAAGAATGAATCGCTAAGACAAGAAGTCGTTACTCTTCATTTTAGAGTAACGTTAATTTAATAAATGAAAATGTTTGTACCCTTTTAGACCTTTCATTTACTTCAACAGTGATTTCCCTGTCTTTGATAAACCTTAATTAAAGCCTCAAAAATCCGGGTACCCCTTTTCAGGCAGAACCTCCGGGTATAAGCTATTGTAGAAAGCCCCTAATCCCCCCTCCCCGGGTGTAAAGCGTCGTTGCAAGCCGGCGAGTCTCCTAAGTCAAGCGCTGTACCGACTGAGCTAACACTGCGCCGTGGCCAATCACAATAAAGTTTAGGATACGAAAGGAAACCTCAAAAGCACAAACTAATTACCATTGCTGTTTGCGGTTTAGTTATCTCGCGCCCTATTGGCTAATTTCTCGCAAAACAATAACATTCCATAAATATTTCTGGTGTTGAAATTGGAAAGGTCTTCCCAGAAATGGGAAAGTGAGCACGATAGGGACGTACCGCTTTCACCACAGGTTGCCCAAGCTCGATATGAGCATCGGCGAGCATTGGCATTGTTGCGTAACATTCAAAATATAAGGATTTGTATGGGAAAAAATCCTATCGTTTCTGTAACCTACGAAAATGAAAGGATTTCAATAAAAAACAGCTTACCTTACTTAAAATGTGTATTACGTCTCTCCTGTGTGGTCCACGGGTCGATTTATGGCCGTTTTATGGGTTTTTATGTAAACGGTTTTCTCTGTATATAAAGGTTTACCAAGGTTGGGCACTCCAGCGAAGCGGCTCGACCGATTTACTGAAGGACACTCCAGCGAAGCGGCTCGACCGATCCACCGAAGGAAAACGGCCGTAAATTCGCTCCAACTGCTCCAATCGCCTCTAAATTCCGCCTAGGTAACACACGATAGTTCTCCTTTCCATTCGTTACCTTTCTTCAAGACGCCTTTGCACCGAGAGCGAATCAAAGGTCGCCAATCTCTGCAAACTTTCCCGATTGAAGCCATCGACTGAGCTTCGGCCTGAACTCCGCATTACCGTTGAAAGATAGCGACACGGCCTGAGACTCAAATTACTCACACTCGGGGTGGGAGACAGTAATTTGAGTCTCAGGCCGTGTCGCTATCTTTCAAAGGTAACGCGGAGTTCAAGCCTAGCCTCAGTCGATGGCTTTAGACGGGAAAGGTTGCAAAGATTTGCAACCTTTGATTCGCCCTCGGTGCGAAGGCATCTTGAAGCAAGATAACGGATGGAAAGGAGAACTATCGTGTGTTTCCTAGGCGGAATTTGGAGGCGATTGGAGCACTTGGAGCGAATTTACGGCCGTTTTCCTTCGGTAGATTGGTCGAGCCGCTTCGCTGGAGTGCCCAACCTTGGTAAACCTTTATATGCGGAGAAAACCGTTTACATAAAAACCCATAAAACGGCCATAAATCGACACGTGGACCACACAGGAGAGACGTAACACACATTTTTCAATCAATCAATCAATCAATCTTTATTTAAACACGGTAAAATCCATCAGGAATTTAAAAATTAAAGATAACCTAACTATCCTAAACAAAATTCAAAACCTAACTACAACTAATCTAACTAAAACCTGTTTTTCATGAATGCCGTGTATAACATTAAAAATGAACATTAACTAATCTTTTAAATTGACTAAGAGATTCGGCTTCTCTCACATGACAGGGTAGGCTGTTCCAGAGAACTGCTCCGCTATAAATAAAGCTGTTTTTCATGAAATTAGTTCGCGGAAATGGGACAAATAGTTTGTTAACAGAGTCCCTCAGGGAGTAACGCGTTTCATTTCGTTTAACAAACTTAGATGATAAATATTCAGGAACAAGGCCATTTAAAGACTTGTATACCATTATGGATTTCTGTATTTGAAATTGAGTGTTCAAGTCTTTCCAATCGAGTTGTCTAATCAAACGGTTAGCATCAGCATCATAGCTAGAGAAGGTTAAAACGCGAGCGGCACGGTTCTGAAGCTTCTGTAGCCTGTCAAATAATGTTTTACCACAATTACCCCAGACAAGATTGCAATAATCGAATTGAGATTGAATTAGTGAGTTGTATATATAGTGAAGGGTAGGTGGAGGGACAAAAGGTCTAATTCTTTTTATTGCTCCAATTCCGGAAGCGACCTTTTTAGATAATTTATCAATGTGTGTTTGCCACCGTAGATTTTCATCAATAAATATTCCAAGCGATTTGACAGAGGAAACGTGTTCTATCGGAACATTATTAATCGAGAGCTCAAGTGGGTTCGACAAAGTACTCAATTTTTGTCTGGAGCCAATTAGCATGAATTCAGTTTTAGAAGTGTTCAAAGTAAGTTTATTAGAAATAAGCCATTTGTTTAGGTTATCTAAATCGTGACTCAGAGTTAACTGTATTGAATTCACATCAACGCCAGCATAAGTAATGTGGGTGTCATCGGCATACATTCTAGGCTGGCACGAAGTAAGGCAGTTTGGCAAGTCATTAATATAAATAAGAAATAAAAGGGGGCCAAGGATTGTTCCTTGCGGTACCCCACATTTAAGAGAGCAGATTCTAGAAAGAGAACCGTTAACAAGACATCGTTGTGTACGATTAGTTAAATACGACCTAAACCAATCAAGAGCTGTACCTTGTATTCCGTAAAGGTTCATTTTAGCTAGAAGGATATCGTGGTCAACGGTGTCGAAAGCCTTTTTTAAATCGAGGAAAACCACAGCATTAACATTGCCACGATCAATATTAAAGGCCCAATTATCCGTAGCTTCCAGAAGGGCAGTTGCAGTTGAGTGTAACGAGCGAAAACCCGATTGATAATTAGAAATGATATCTTCATTGGTCAAAAAGTTATACAACTGATCATAAACAATCCTTTCAAACACTTTAGCTATAACGGAAATGACTGAAATAGGTCGATAATTATTCAGATCAGATGGCTCACCTTCCTTGAACAACGGAGTAACTCTAGCACATTTCCAATCATCAGGAAATATACCAGAGACTAAGGATTTATTAAAGAGATCACATAGTGAAACTGAAATAAGATCAGCACATTCACGTACAATTTTAGCAGAAATATTATCAAGACCAGTTGCTTTAGATCTACATAATTTGTTTAGATGTGAGAAAACAATGCTGCAGTTAGTCGAGGAGAAGCTGAAATTGTTGTTATTTACCTTTATATTATTGATATAACTTGAATTATTTTCAGCAGTTAGAGGTATTTCATTAGCAAGTCTGGGCCCAATTGTTGAAAAATGGTCATTAAAAGCATCAGAAAGCTCACTAGAATTAGAGATAATGGTATCATTCAATTTCAGTTCCTTCACCGTTGTATTATTCACACGACGGGATGTAAGCTCATTAAAGGTTTGCCACGTTTTTCGAGGATTACCCTTAGATTGAATAAATGCATTAGAATAATAAGATGCTTTAGAAATTTTGATGTCATTGTTTATTATATTTCGCAACTTTTTGTACCTTTTCCAATCGTGTGGATCATTCGATGTAATTGCTTTTCTTTTGGCAGCATCACGATCACGCATGCCTTTCTTTAATTCTGAATTGATCCAGGGTGCTTTATTTGTTCTAGTACGTCTAGTTCGGAGTGGCGCATGAATATTAACAATATCCAAAAACTTTGTTTTCCAGTTAGTCCACAAAACATTTGGATCTTCAGAAACATTACAGGACCAGTCTTGCTGGGCGATATCGTTCCGAAAACTCTCTCTATTAAAATTTTGGAAATTTCTATAAGAAATGGTTGAGTGCCCTTTTGAAGGAAAAGTGAGAGATAATTTCCTATAAACGTAAATAAGGCTATGATCGCTGATACCAATATGAGAGACTCCGGAACAGACTACCCTGTCAGTATAGTTTGTATAAATTAAATCAATTAATGTTGAAGAGGATTCCGTTATGCGAGTAGGTTCAGTTATAAGCTGTTGAAGCCCAAATAAATCAGAAATTTCACATAAGCGTCGAGTATTTAAATCATATTGTGTCATTTTAAGTAAGGTAAGCTGTTTTTTTATTGAAATGCTTTCATTTTCGTAGGTTACAGAAACGATAGGTTTTTTTCCCATATAAATCCTTATATTTTGAGTGTTACGCAACAATGCCGATGCTCGCCGATGCTCGCCGATGCTCATATTTCGAGCTTGGGCTACCTGTGCTTTCACGAACTTAAACTTCAAGCCGTTTCTGGACACGCCAATAAGACCAGGCGTTATCAGCTCTGGGACGAGGTCATTTTTAACAGTAACCGAGACCCTCGCTGGTACTCTCGGAGGGGTAAAGAAACGCTTAACAGCATCAATAGGGACAGTGGAATTGAGAATCCTGATACGAGGATGCCTACAGTCAGACACCGATCAGTACAACAGGACAGCGGACCGCTGAAGGAACAGTCATCTCCTCTAATGCCAACAATGCTTTAGATCGAACCCTACCAACCATGTCCTGGGTGAGGTTCGTGATACACCAATCACTAAGAACTACGGTGGTTTACTAAGGGGGTGTTAACATGAGAAAACTCTCACCGTTGCGAGTCTCATACCGGGATGACTTTCTGATTTCGTATCGCCTTTACATGATGACTGGGCCATTTCATATCTCGTTATTTGAAGATACACTTGATGTTGATAAATACACGTGTGATTCAAAATCGCAAACATTACGCATGCGCTACCTGTTCCAGTCCACCGGCAGACCGATTTGAAACCGAAACGGGTGGACGTTTCGCGTTTACATGATACCATTGCGAGATTTCGTACCGGGGTAAAATTCCACGCATGTCCAATACTCTCGACCAGATTCCAGTGGACAAAACCTGGAGTCCAACGGAGTCTAGTCGAAAAATGAAACCGGAAGTACAGTAGAGTCCACCTGAGTTACCGGCAGTTTAGTTATGAGATGAAACCGGAAGTGTAAACAATACTTAGAGGAGGGTTGGAAAGTCGTCCGATGGAGTCCATCGGATCCATTGGAAACACATCGATTCCGATGGAATCTCAGGAAGTCTAGTCGTGCCATGAGTCAAAACAAGCACACTGCACACGTAACATAACTCGTTCTTTAAGCCCTAAGTCGAGACTGGCAAGCCTAACAGGCAACAGAACTCGTTCTTAAAGCCGTGAGTCGAGACAAGCACGGCCATGAGTCAAAACAAGCACACTGCACGTGTAACATAACTCGTTCTTTAAGCTTTTAACAGCAAAAAGAAATTTCACTGAAATCCATGTTGGATGCACGTTGTGGATAGCCAGCACCATTCGTTATTCTTTTTTCTTTTTAAGTGTAAAGCGACAAGACAAAACAAAAATATATGATCTTGAATTCCAACTGAGCTTCAGAAATTCTGATTTGTAGTGCAGTGTGGTACTATGGCCAGAATTGAATTTAAAACTTACCTTTTTGAAAAAAAGAGGGAATCAAAATCTAACTCCCTCCAAACAATTATTTAAAACCTTCCTTCTTGCCTTGAAAGGTCTGGAACTGAAGGATCAATTTACAGGTACAAGAACCGAGGTGAAGTCACGCCGGGTTGACTCGCGCCGGCATGACATTTTGTGGTAGTATTCTGTAAACAAATATATATAGAGCCATGAGAGGGAACCGGAGTGAACTCGCTCCTGGGCGAAAGTCGCCACGGTGTCATGTAAACACCCCCTAATAGTCCCGCTCGGAAATTCGACTATTGTGAAACAAACGATAAAAGAAAACCTAAATTACGTTCTAATTCGCTTCGCTCAAACGAACGTGAATCATTTTATCCTTAAATTCCCGTAATACAAACAAATCACACGAGAAATATGGTAGGATACGCAAGCGGATCCAAAACAGTTTATTATAAGATAGATAGTTACTAATACAGAGTGGACTGTAAAAAAGACATTAAAAAGTTGTTTGCAGAAATTAATATACGATCGATAATACATTACAAACCTAAATACTTAGTTACTTGTAACCTGTTTTCAAGGCTTTCGTCAACATACATATCCTTGGCAGAATCAGATTTCCATCTACCATGTACCGTACAATTCCGATAATAACGGCCCGACTAAAGTACAGGATGTTATTTTCATGTAGGTTCTGTTTGCTTGTACATACGTGAACTTAAAACTGCGAATTGTAAATAACATTTTCTTTTCTTTTACATGGGAGGGAACCGTAAAAGGGAATCAAGCTGAAATGGCATGTCGTTGATCCACAAATTGAGAAGACGGTTGTCATTACACAAACGGCATAACCAAATGAGGAGGGGGAACTTCACCAACCCTTCTCCACGAGGAGATAGCCCCAATCCTTAAGAGATCAATCAATAATTTTATCAGAAATAAATTGAGCAACCGGTTGAAAGACGAAGCGTTAAAAAAAATCCGATGCGGGGGTAACACCGAATGAAAGTTTTCTCCCCTACATTGACTTTTAGAAAGGTTAAAAGAAATCTTGCATGTCAACACAGTTTTTAATCCACAGCAAAATCTTGGGCGTAAGATCAAAAGGGGCAATGTTGGCGATGAGCTCCCATGCTGGAAAATGATTTTGTAGGTTACCAGCAACAAAAGAGTCGGCATCTCTGAAGGAGGGTTGTGGAAACTTCCCTGCGGGCCTGGCCACTGATAACATCAACGAACTTAGATGCAATATTCATGTTGCCTTCTGCCATCCCCTGAGCCACCTCAAGAGACGAGTCATCAAAGTCGACCCAACGCACTTAAGGACTGATAACACTTGTAAATTCCCACCGTGGAATGATGGGAGAGGCGCCCTTAAAGCGCTTGGAAAGGGGCTAAAAGAAAAGGAAAAGGGGCAAATAAAAATGAAGGAGGTGGCTCCGGGGATGGCAAATTTGAGCCTCAAATAACTGAGACGGAAATTGACTCCCTTTCAAAACTGCCACCCTAGAGCGGGTTAGGGAAAAACGACACACAAAACTAGTAGCACGTGGCTCACGACTAAGACAAAGCCTCAACCGCGAAGAGAGCAGAACACGGGAAAAAAGAAAAAAGCACCAAGAAGGCTAGGCAATACGTTAAGAACGATGTCGGAACCAAGACAGCGGAACTAAAGATCCGTGGAAATCACGCACAAAATCCTAACAGAAACGACAAAGAAACAGAAAAGATATAAAGAACAATACAGAAGAAGATACCGCGCACAAGACTATTGAAACCAAAGATAGCAATGCTAATGGCGTTGAAATCAGTAACATGTGACAAGTAAATGGTGTTATAATCGCGACGCAAAAGAAGGAAACAACAACTAACAGCATAGCAAACAAATAAACGCAATTGCCGGAGAAGCAGAAATGAAAGATAACGTGTAGTTTGTTTCACGCTTTCGTTGTTAGTAATTTATGTTTTGCGTGTTTTGCCTCACAAACACCGGGTTTGTGCAGTGCTATTCCCTCGGCTCCCATAAAGTTTGTTGCACGCTTGTGTTTAATTTTGCTTTATTCAGTAATTTTTGTTTTGCGTGCTTTGCCTCACAAACATCGGGTTTGTGCAGTGCTTTTCCCTTCGGCTCCCCTCAAGTTTACACCCTTTTGGTTTTCTTTGTTTTATTCAGTTTGCTTTTGTTATGCCTGCTTTGCCCAACAGGCTTCGGTTTGTGCCGTGATTTTTCCCCCGCTCCCCTCGAATTTGGACGCTTTATTTTTTGTTTTGTATTATTCAGTTTTAAGTTTGTGTTCTGCGTTCTTTCCCTCACTACTTTAATCTTCCTTCGATTCCCGTAAAGTTGGTTCATCACTTTTGTTGCATTTGTGCCTTATTTGGTCAATCTGTTCGGCGTGTTTTATTTTACACTGTTTACAGTGGTGTTATTTCTTCGGCCCCCGTAGATTTTGAATGATAATGTTTTCCTTTGCATTGTTCTGTAATTTGGTGCGCGTGTTTCGCCACGCGGCCTCCAGTTCTGCGGGTTAACTCCCTTGTTCCAGTGTATTTGCTCCCTTGTGTTCCTAGTTGTGTTTCTATTCTTTTAGTTTATGTGTGGTATTCGTTCCTCGCCTTTTCTGCCGTCATTTCATGTGTCTTTCTTCCTGCGCTTCCATGGTAGTCTGAAAGGGTGTCTAATGCCCTAGTCGGATTACTGACGCTCAGGCTGCCATCCCTCGGGTGGGTTTTTCTCGCGTCTTCTCTGCGCCTTAGGTTCCTTTTTACCTTGGACCTTTATCGCCAGTTTATTTGCTTGTTTTCACTCAAGGGTTGGAAGCCTATTCGTGTTTTACCACGCAGTCCTTTTGGTATTCCCTGAAAGACCTCCTTTCCCAGCTCTCAACAAGTATCAGTTGTCTAGTTGTTTCACTATAGAGTGTTTTCACTCACGTGGCCAGCATCTATGCTAATTTATTGGAACAAAAGAAAGCGTTTGCATAATAAAAGAGTTCAACTCCCACTGGACTGGTTTGGGACACCAACATGGCCGCCGTTTCATTGTTTTGGGACACCAATATGGCCGCCGTGACGTCATGTGAAAACACTCTATATTCTGAGTTTATTGAGTACTTTTGTTCCACCCCTTCACCTTCAGTGTTGGAGAACTGGGTTTTTCTCTTCTTTGAGTTTTGGGACCCGGTTTTGAGTTTTGCAGTGTCTGGGTTCTTTAGGACGTATCTAACGTTCAACTTCTTGGCGCGGTTCCATTTCTCCTTCTCTTACTCTGGAGTGTGAAAGGGACTGTCGCAAATAGTATGCTATTTTCACATGGACCATGCACCTTGTTTAGCCCCCAAACTATGCAGAGCCATTGTCTTCAATTTCTCTTTGGACAACTGTAATATTCAGGAGAAACTGGAAACGTAATGCAAAATTTTCGGGGCTAAACAAGGTACATGATTTATGGTCTATGTGAAAACGGTGAATATAGTGACCTAAATGGCATTTCTAGTGTTTACACCATAAGAAAATTAACAGTTAAGTGAACTAATACTTACAAAACTGAAGTTGGGCCGATCCGTTTTCAAGTTTGCAGGAGTTACATCAGTTGGAAAATCTTTCAAATCCATTACTTGCGCTTTTGAGGACGATTTAATTTGATGTCGTTTTCATCATTCAAAGGTCATTTTGTGCAACTCTGGGTGAGTGTGCCTTCATTCTCCTAAAGCGTGCACAAAAACGCAGGAGAAGAGTCTTGATACTGGCCCTTAAATTGTCTCAAAAAAATCCAGCATGACTAAACGGGTCTAATAGCAATATTAAGTATGGGATTTCTCGGGAGTTGATACTTTGCAGAGAACACTTAGTGTTGGTTATTAAAACAAAGTCTGACTAAAAGAATAAGCTTTTAAAAATGTTTAGGCCCCACAATAGATAATAAATGATTTTCAAGTGTAGCCTGGAAGCCTTTGTAATGCTGTTATATTAACAGCAGACAATGTTTATAGATACGTACTCGCAGTAGAATACGATAGTTCTGTTATAGTTCCAATATTACTTTATTTAGGCCCGGTTCAGACGCTGATCTTTTCATGAACCGAACCTAATGCACTGAATTACGGACATGAAAAGTTCCGCGTTTGAATCAATTAGGAACGCCTATTTCAATTTGGAGCGGCTCTGCCGTTCTTCACGCCTAGCCCCTCTGGGAATTTCGACTGCGGAACGACTTTAGAACGGTGTTGATTCAGACGCCGAACTTTTTGTGTACCGAACTAGGAACCTAATGCATGAATTATAATAACGTATTTTCCAAGCAGTTTGACCAAAATGAGCACTTTTCTCCTTTTGAATTTAGTTCGGCAGGAATTAAGATCGGCGTCTGAATCAATTCAGGCGGTCTAAATGGTTTGTGTCGGTCTTAATTCGAATAAGGTTCGGCTCACCCTTAAAAGGTGACATGTTTCAAGTTGGTCATTTGTGTCCAGTTTCTGTAAAAGTTTTACTAAATCATGATTCAGTTAATTTTGACTGAGCTTTCGTGTGTTTAACAGAAAGCTACATGTACGTAAATGGAGTTAATATTTCTTATCTCTTAATTAGTGTCAGCCCTTTGTGGGTTTATAAACAGATAGCTTTTTAACTTATATCCAGCGTTATTTCGAGTTATCAATATTGACCAAGCGTGAGTAGGTCAAATGGCTGGAAATTGTTAGAGTTCTCAATGTTTTAATGAAACAATACAAAGTTTGTGATCAACAAGATATTTAATCTAAGTTAAAGTCTAGCTGGTTGTTTCGTTTGGTGTGTTTGAGAGAAATCCCTCACTTTACAAACCACAAACGAAACCACCACCCTGCTCACTGCGAACAAACTGCCAGCTGCAGTGCGGGCTACAAGTTCTTGGAAACTAAGTGTTTTGTTGCATGTTCTCCTTGGTTTTAATAGAAATGTTTTTTTTTTCTTTCTTAAATGAAATGAACCAAGGATAAAAATGATTTTCTACATAGCAATACAGAAGAATTTTAGTTATATTCTTCAACATTTACATTGTATCTTTATCATAACGAAACTGTTACATTGTAATAGCATTCGTATTTTTTAAAAAATCTGTGTTTTATTTACAATAAAATTAAATGTGTTACTGGTTAACTGTAAATGTTTTTTTTTACCCCGCGGGGTGATGTCTAAACTGGACTCAGGGGGAAGGGGTGAGGCAGTTGTCAGAGCACTCGTTCCCCATCAATGTGGCTTTGGTTTTGCCTAGGACCTAGGCCCTAGGTCGCATTCTTGCGCGCGGCCGATGAGTTTCCGGTCACGTGGTCCTAGCGAGTTCTTGAATTTTTTTCTCCCAGCCGTTCGGACAAGCTCACAAAAATGCATTGACCGAGAAGGCCTGGGAAGAAGCCGCACAGAGGTTCAGATCTTGGTACATCTATGTACGCCATACATGGGCCAGAGCTGGTTAATTTCTCGAACGCACCAATGAACGCGCTAAATAAATAAAAATCGCCCCCCTCGGGGAAGGTGACGCGTGGAACTATCTTTCCTTTCGCGCGTCACCTTTCTCGCGGGTGGCGAAGAAAACGATAGACCACTCGTAGTCAGATTGTTGACTCTAATTACTTTCTTTCTTTCTTTACGTTGTTTTTTTTTTACTGTAAAAAAAAAACAAAAACAAACAAACAAACAAGCAAAAAACAAAGTTTAGTTCTGTGACTCCGTGGAGTTGAGCTTTCTCTGGAAGCAAAGCATTTAAGCAACGTATAATTTTAATTTTCACATTTTTGAGGAATGAACAGATTGCCTAGATAGTTCTGTAAGGTATTTTACGCGGTCATGAAGTGCTGAATCAACCCGCGGACTTAAATGGCGTTAACTGCGATGTACGGGCACTTGCAAATCTAGGAAGCCTTGGTATGGAATAGATCCCTGGAAGAAATCACCACTTCTACTGTAGTTGGATAAAACGTTAAAAATCATATGAAGTGAAGAGAATATCACCGAACGAAAAATTGGATTTACACAAATTTACTCGGTGCAAATATGGTGCAAAAAAGTGCAAAACTAGGAGTAAATCAATGGTAAATGCCACATTTGCTTGCCAGTTTACATGGCCAGTTGTAAATTTGAGGGCAAAAGCGGTATTTACCATCTTCGCCTTTTAGTTACCCTTATAGTTTGCACTTTTTTGCACCAAATTTGCACTGAGTGAATTTGACGTAAATCAAATTTTTCGTGCAGTGTTATTCCACGTGACAGTTGAAAACACTGAGATCTTTTACGTTTCATATCATCTGATCAAGTTTGAAAAAAGATTTTTGGAACCTTAAGCTTTAAAATCTTAAACTCGTCCAAAGTGATGTAGGCCGGTTCCGCTGAAAATCTGTTAATCGTTTAATATTGTTATGGTTCTTACTAATACAAAGCGCACGGACCATAAAAGAGTATGGTCTCGTCGATGGAAACAATTGGAAAGAAAATCGCGAGGTCAATTTTCAAAGTTGCTCTTATTTGCCCATGATTTCTTTAGTTCTTATATTTTATTTAAACTCAGGCTTTTCAATCAGCGAAACGAAAATTTTAAGGATTAGCAAATTTACAAAGTGCTTAATTATGAAATAATTTACAACAAGGTAAATAATTATATATCTGCAGAAGTATTTCAGTTCTTGACTGAAAGCTTATTCAATATACGGCGAACACTACACCGTGTTATGGGTCAACGAATTACTAAGTGAAAGGTCCAAATGGTTTTGGAATATTGCTTCATACTTTTCTCTTCAGTGCTTTTCTTCAAGGACAAACAACAACAATAAAAAATATCATAGAACCATAAAAAAATATCATACCATAACATCCTTTCAATCTCCGAAGTCGTGCTTAAGTTTAGGAAAGATTTAAAGCGCGCGATCTGTAATAGTGAGACCTTATCCACGATACCCCGCCATCTCGCACGCGCTTAACGATTGATTTGATAAAAACAATGTCACGTGGTATGTATTTTAGTTCAAATCAACCTTTGTTCAAATCAAAGACAAAATTTGTCAATACGGATAAGTACCGTCGTCTCTCTAGTTTCTAGGAATCTTTTAATGTTCCGGGCCCGCTGTAATTGGCCACAGCTGTTGCGGTGTCCTTGCCAACTTTCTTTCTGTTTGTTTGTCTGTTCTTTTTTTTTGTTGGCGAAGCTAATAATAATAAAAAAAACAAAGTTGTCAAAGGTTTGGAATATCATATTTGAAAATTTACATGAATGTGCAGGTGCTTTAAGAATTCGGTGCCTAAAAAGAGGGAGAATGTCACGCCATTCAAACTAGATCAAAATAAAAATTCAAACCGTTCAATAGATAAAGTCCAAAATCTGCGAAATGAAAGGGGGTATAAATATGAAAAGACTCTCGCCAAATTCAGGCCAGTGTAATTTTTCATATACGAGATATCCAGAGAAATGTTTTACTAAATATATAGAGTTTTGTATGAAGACGCCATGTTGGTGCCCATCCGGAAATCAATGCTCGAACGTCTGTTACTGAGTTTAGAACGAAAGCGTGAATTTATCTCTCGAGAAACTCATAAACATGAATAAAAGTAATACATTTCCTAATACATGAACTGTTCAGATAGCAAAATTACCCCGAAATAAGTCTTTTTTTAAACCTACATGACAGCTCTCTCGGTCGTCGTGTAAATTCCGCGTCACGCAAAAATTAGAAACCCAAGCGTATTCTATCACAAAACAAAGAATTGAACCCTTTCGTCGCGAAAATTTGTATGAATATTAGTTTCCAGCTGCTGTTACATTTAATGAAAGTAAAATCTCAGTAGGATCGATAGTTTTGCATTTTGAACTTTTGGTGACTTAATGTGAAAACCATGCAACTTTCTGATATTGATCTGGCTTGACTACTCTAACCGCTAATTATCGCAATTAGTTACACCTCATATTTTACTCTTTTGTTTGGCACTGAACCCTAACTTAAAATTCGTTTGCTTTCTTTTAATGACTAATTAGTGAGCAAGAATTCGCTGCCTTTTTTCCTGTTTATCATTACTCCTTTGTTAGCGAATTACTGTCGATCACAGGTTCACAACATAGTACACCATTTTACGTACAGGTATGTCTGCGATAATAACAGCCGTTTTTAAGGCCACTGTTGGTTTGGTCGTAAATAAAGGCAGAAATGTAATGGCAGACAAGCTAAAAGAGGGTGATGTAGCAGATCAGAAAGTTCGTGACATGATCATCGGTGATATGGAAGACGTCAAGTCAAAGTTAAATGCATTGTCACGAAAGGATCTTGGGGCAGCTGTAGATTCTTTGGAAACAGGACTCAGGTTTTTGAATAACGCAGTCGATGCAGTGCACAATGACAATCCCTCTAGGGAAGGAGCGAAAAAACCAGAAGGAGACAAAGAAGATGATTTTCATGGATTAACTTTGCCATCAGCCAGTTATTCTGGAACTACAGTTATTTTGGATGCGGGAACCAAAAATGTCCAGCTGACGGAGTCTGTCAACGAAGTAGCGAAAACTACGCTCTCTGCTGCAAAAGAAAGATTTAAATTGGCTCGTGAAAAAGCGACAGATGCCTGTAATAATGAAGCGCTCAGCACGTTCGATCGAATCACAGCCATTCGATATCGTGTAATGGCAGCAATGTTAGAGTCAGCTGCTGAGACCGTAGGAACCGCCAGTGACTTAAAAATCACTTTGAAGAGTGCATTACCTGAGTGCGAACAGTGCCTTCAGAAACTCCACTCCCTTCCAGCTGTTCAGAAAAGTTTTAAAGTCGAGCTTGAGAAGGGTCGACTAAACGTCAGAAGTCGATTTGGCAAAGAGGAACGAAGGGAGATAATTTCCACGGTATGTCATGTAAATCGCGCCATTTACGATGCGACACTAACAGTTTATGGTGGAGATGTACATGTCTGGGTCTGGCCATATGTTGACACCGGAGAAGATAAAGTTGATCCTCTGCGCGATGGAAGAATTAGAAACGTCGTTCGCAAGGTTAATATGGAGAAATGTTGCGTCACACCATGGTCATTTGGTCAGGAGGGTGAAGAGGAGCATAAACTGAAGCGTCCGTATGGTATTGCTACAAACACCAAGGGACAATTTCTTGTAGCAGACAATGGAGATAAAACCGTCAAGGTGTTTGATAGCAAAGGAAAATTTTATTTCAGTTTTTATCCCCAAACTGATGATGCTGATACAAAGTTAATGTTTATTTATGACATCGCGACTGGAGACGTGGACGACAAGATCTGTCTTCTAGTGGAACTAAACAAGGATGGGGTTGAGAAATGGGAAGTGCAAGTTTTTAACGAGACCCGTGACCTACAGCACAAGTTTCCTGTAAGAAGAGGGGAGTGGGACTGGGGCAGAGTAGTATTGAGCAGCAGTAAAGTGCTGGTGTTGGTTGATGACGTCGTTGATGTTCATGAGCAGGAAGGAAAGTTTGTTTGCAGCTTTGCCAAAGGAGATTTCAAAATTGCAACAGATATCTCTGCTACTTGTGATGGTCATGTCATGATAGTGGGGCCAGGCGAATCCTCTCACTTTACTGTGGAAGGACAACAGCTTGCCAACTTTGATATCAACATCGAGGGAAATCTGTATTATTGCATTGCATGCCACCCGAAAGGTGAACACGTCGTCGTTGCTGGTCGTGAACGAGACACACGCCACCTGACGCTGGCTATATACACTGTAACTGGATTATTTATAAGACGAATTCACCTGGATGAAGAACTTGATATCATTGGAGGTGGAATAACAGTGACCATGGAGGGTCACATTGCTGTGACTTTTACAGATAGGCATTACAATGGAAAAGTTATTGTGGTTTAAAACTGAAATTACATAGACACTCTCATCGATCTGTATAATTTTTCAGACGAAAGGCGAATTCAATAATGTTTTGTTATTCATTTAAAATAATTCTTACTTTAAAAATATATGCTTCATTACCTTGATCGCCTTTCCTCTTTCTCGCCAAATTCTAGATATAAAATGATGCTTTTATTATAATCGTTTT
>NC_133203.1:32935880-32955880 GCF_958299795.1 Porites lutea | reverse complement strand
TCTACGTGGGCGGTGGTTATTAGTATCGAGGCAGCAAACTGCTGCAGTGCCTCGGATTTCAGATCAGGAATGCCTAGACCCCCTTGACCCGTTGCTAAGGTAGCAAGTCTGCGCACCTCGTTAGGGAGAGGCTCTGATTGACCGAACAAAGTGGGGAGTAGTAAATCTTCAATCACTTCCTGGATTGGATCGACATAATCTTCAAACGATTCAATCGTGCGCATGAAGTAGGTGAACTTCGACTTGTAGCCTTTTGTGAAAGCAATATACGCCGCATGGGGCTGGCTCTTCGCTATTTCAGAGAGACGTTCGATTTCCTCTCTCCGTGCACGAACCTTCTCCTCACAATACTGATCTTTGTATTCTTGCGACGCAATAACTGCTCCCAGATGGCGCTGACCTTCAGTCGTTATGTTGACTTCCTCTCCAAACACCCTCTTTGCTTCCTCCGCTAGTTCCCTAGACTTCACAATAAGCCAGCTCTTTGTCCCATTCACAAGGTAACCAAACTTTTGTCCTTCCTTACTCAATTGCCTGTACCAGTTGTATAACTGCGCTATACTCCCTCCTCCAGCTGAGTCGTCTGCAAGCCACACCTGTTTAACCAATGGGCAATGATCCCTCAAATTCTGTATCATTATGGATGTATTAAGTGCATACCATGGCATCGCTAGCGGATCTCCTTGTGTGGTGCCTTCTCGAGAAAGTATTTCACCTCCCCCACAAATAAACAGTCTAGATGGGCTTCTATATGTGTTAATCACATAGAGCGCCATTTCTTTGCATATGATCTGGATATTGTGTAAGGCCGCTGACCTATTCATTTGGTTAAAAGCGTTACTAGCATCAATTAGCAAAATTCCATCTGTTCCTTCTTCAACAAACACTTGACTTATTGCATGGATTGCAGCCTCCGCTCCTGCATTATGACCAGCGCAAACTTGTAGGGGACCCACCGCTTCTTTTATTTCCTCCTTTAAGAAACCGCTGACCGTTTTCCCCACTATTCTCCTCAGTACCTCTCCAACACCAATTGGTCTGATTCCCGGGTTCTTATCAAGCGGGATAAGCCTGCAGGACGTAAAAGCTTCAAATAAGAATGGGTGGTACGATTGCCTTAGCAGATTTCTTGTGAACACGGCTAGCTCTTCTCTCAATATTTTGCCCTCGGTCTTGAAATTCTTAGAGCACAGGATTCTCTTATACAGCTCTGCGTCCATTCCAGATGGTCCGGCTGAGCCCTTGGTTTTACTTGCCGAGTTTTAGATCGATTCTTCGTCTATGAGGTCATAAACATTTGGCGGAATATAATCAATTGGGCCATGTAACAAACTCTCCCCTGCGATATCAGCTGCCTGTGGGTGTTTGTCCTGTAGCCCTTGCAGGACAACTGGCGATAGGTCGAGCAGACCGGACGAACTCTCGTTATCTAGGAGTTTCATAGCAGCTGTCAATTTTCCTTGCAGAACCAGCTTTGAGAAGGCTTTGGATATGTCTTCAACCTTTCTGGGTTTCTTGGAATTCACAAATTTCCCTTGAAAGAACCTCACTTCTTTAAGCAACAAATCAATGTCCCCTTGTTTCCAGAGTGCTAATCGACGCTCTATTGCTTCACTATGCTCCTTGCTTTTGGAAGTAGCGGATGGTTTTTGCAAAATCAAAGTTGGGAGCACCATGAATGCTTTAAGAGCGACCGAGTTCAAGCCAGAGTCTGAATTAAATTGCTTAATCCAGAAAGTTAATTCTTCAATGAAACTCTTCCGTGCGCGACCCGATGGAACATTGAATATATTCCTCCTGTAGCGGACGATTTCATCGTAAACATCGTTGACAGTATTACAGAAACATGCGTAACTAATACTGCCCCAAGTTTTGTTCTTTGTTTCGGAGGGAAGCACATCATAATCAGGCAGATTTGGCTTGATTTGATTTTTGGTGTTTTGATCCTTGCAAGTAGCGGTCCGTCCCTGGGGAGCTCTTTGATCAGCAATGTCGGAAGAAATATGCAAATTCGAACCTTCGACCACATTCACGTTTGATAAATTTTCACCTTCGCATTGGGCGGGTTCGAGACCCTCGGTTTGTGACAACATAGAGGCACCAACCTCTTCTGTTTCGTCTAGAACAGTTGAAGAGTCGCTTCTAACACTTATTTGTGAGTTTTCATCCGTTATCGCTGTTACGTGGTCGCGAAGATTCTGAGCTGATAACCCCAATTTCACGTATCCATGCACGTCATCCCATAGATCTTTCAAAATGCGCATATATCCTTTCTTGCGTCCGTTCTGGTAACATGGCGGGTTGCTTGAGCTTTTTAAGCTTAAGGCTTTTTCCCTGCATTCTAGTAAATCTTGATTCATCTTGTCAGTCCATTTTAGCCTTCCTGGTTTTCCAGCGAGCGACCGACCTGCAGCCGCCGCCTCCGCCATAATAACTACTATATTACTAGAGTGGTTTTCGTTTGAGTGTCGTAAAACCAAAACCAAAGTAATTACTCTGGCCAATCACATAGGACACAGACAATACATTGAACCAATCAAAACTCGAAGTAATTACATGTGGCTGACGCAAAGCGCGGGAAAATGCATGCGAGCGCGTCACAATTGGCTTTGGTTTTACTTCTGATTGGATGAAAAGGTGGCGCGAATCTTTTGAGCCAATCGCATCGTGTAGAAAGTGCAAAACCAATTACTTTTCGACACTCAAATGAAAACCGCTCTATTATTTTCATCTTTTCCCTTTTTCGTGTAGGTTTAGTTACTAGGGCCCCCAATTATCCCACCCGGCCCGAGCTAAACACCTCGTCACTTAAGTAAATTAAGGTTCTTTTTTATTCCCTTGAAACTGACAGCATGCATGGCTCTTACCTTAAAAATTTTTCTTTCCCTCTTTTTTCCACCACATTTTTCTGTTCGCTTAGCGTGTTTTTAACCTAATCTGTAGTATTTTATTTCATTTTGTTATAGGGTTCTTCTCATTACTTTGCATGTTCATCAAAACGTGGCTGGGTACGTGACCCTTTTACTCGCCCTAGCACACAGCCAACAACAACAACAACAGTACAACAAGTTTATTTCAAATTAAATACAGCTTACAAAGCTTGTGGCGGCGGAACCGACTGAGAAGCCGGGCGGCTTTTTCTGAAAAAACCCACAAACAAAAGAGGAATTCGGGAAAGCGATGAAAACAAAAAAAAAAATAGAGGGATGCGGGATGCGGGATGCGGGATGCGGGATACTGCGGGATTTTCGTGAAAAAGGAGCGGGAATACGGGATCAGGACCCCCTTTTCAGTCCCTGAGCCCACGATCCTGATTCCTGCTGCGAAGAAAACATCTGCCGACGCGATCGTAACTGCTCTGCTTTCATATGATGACATTTTCCTGACAGAGGGGTGTTGGGAAAGACACCTCCTGTGAATCATACGTGACAAAATCCGCCGCCCCTAAGCTAATGAAGAAAAGTCTCCTGGAAGGTTCCATACAGTTCCTTATAATGAAATTATAAGGAATTGTATGGAGCTTAATCATGAGAAGACACACAGGGCTTGTACTGTAAGTACCATTTGCGAAGGAGGCACTAAAAAGGAGTATTTATATGCAGGAAAAGTACTCACTGAAAAGGAATTAAAGTAAAATAAATAAAGGATATTACACGGTGGCGCGAAGATATGAATTTTATTTTCGAGTGGCGAACAATATTTTACGAACGAGCGCAGCGAGTGAGTAAAATATTGTTTTTGCCACGAGAAAATAAAATTCATATCTTCTAGCCGCCGTGTAATGTTCTTTTTATTATAATAGACAAAAAGACATCGATAAAATGATAGATTTTTATTCGCCAAAAAGTAATTGTGACGGCTCAGATTTACCGTACAGCAATGTAAGACACTGGTTACCATAATCTTGAGAAATAACACTGACCTCGAAAAGACGCAAGACGCCTACAAATTTCGAAGGAAAATTACCGAAATTATGTTATCGATAAACTCACGTGTGAGATTATGGAAAATGAGCCACTCGGGTCCCGGATGTAGTTTTTATGAATTTTACGAGTGGTATATTTTCCAGTAAAACACTCGTGTATATAATAAATAAAATTAATAATGCATGACCAGACAATTCAAGAGCCAAGGAAATTGAAGGAAAGAAGGAAAAGAAGAATATTAAGTACATGTATACTTAGTAAACGCGTTAAATATAAACACAACGAAAAATCAGCCTGTTTATATTATCCTTTTTTTAATAAGGAAACGAGATTAAGATCACCCTTGAGACAGACGGAAATTTTGTCCTCTTTGGTGAGATATCATGGTAGCCTTAAGTAAAATTCAATTCAGGACGTAAAGTGAAAAATTTGCGTAGAAACGTACTGACAATTTCAGCTGATAAACGTATTTAGACAAATAGTGATTTTTGTTGCTGTTGTAAATGTTGTTTGTAATGCGAATTATGCTGCTCAAAGAATCTTAATCCGTTAAGAAATATGGAATGAAAAATCGGCCATTGACTTTCTTATTCTTTACATTGCAGATACATTTTCAAATTGTGTACTGTCATTATCCGGTTGAATTTCCAAACTTTTATGGTAAACTTAGCTGGTTATTTGACGCTGACGTATTCATACATTGTTTTTGAAACATTCTTATTTCATTCGGAAAACAGTGGGTGTATGTTTATGTAGTATTTAAAAATAACAACGAAACCACTATCTCTTGAGATCTAAGAGAACTAGCGTTCCCTGACAGATTTAGTGCCATATCTTACTGTTTTTCAGCTTAAAAAGCGAGGCATTGCCTGAACCGTTTATCTCAAGAAAGCACTTGTTTCGACAAGTTGGCGAAAAGACCACAAGAACCGCTGTCGAGTTTCGTTTGTTACTTTCTTTGACAACAGTGACATCCGTATCCCTCAGGCTGTCAAATTAACCTTTGGTTCGTTCACGTATTACAGCGCTTCTAATAAGAATTTCAAGTCAATATTTGCATTTCTTTGTTTACTTTATGTCCCCTTAGCTTTATTCTACCTGACATACATTTGAACAGATGCCGTAGTGTCTTAAGCGTAGGGAGTCGTGCTACTTTCAACACGATAATTTTACGTCCTCACAACACTCAGGATGGCGTACTCGTTCTTGCGAGAGATTCGATTTTCGCGAGGAAGACGCAAGAAACAACTTAGAGTTTCAGTTATTTATCTCGGAGGCGTGGAAATTCTCTGCCCTCTTGGGGATGGAATATGCGGATCAGTGCAGGAAATATTCGACAATTGCCGAGAAAAACTGAAACAGAACTTGCTTACCAAGCGTATCATGGAGATCAAAGACAACAGCTTTGAGTTGAAAACAGACGGCGAGGCTCAAGAAGCGCACAAAGTTATTTACAATTTCAGGAGAATTATCTACTGCGGTGTTGATGGAAAAAGACCCAAAGTGCTTGTATTTAACTACCACCACGGTCCAGGGGAAGGACGGGAAGTGTATCTGACGCATGCGTTCTTATGTGAAACTAAGAGTTGGGCAAAGAAACTGGCCATCGCAGTCGCAAAATATTTTCATCACTTGAAATACGATGGGGGACAAGACACGAATGGTGTTACAAGCGATTTGCTGAATGAGAACTTGGAAGGTTTTGGTTTAAATCAAGATGACGACGTTGAAGATATTGAACTAGCAAATATTTAAACTATCTGCATGTGGAGTTGACCTTTTAACTTTTTACCCAGAATTCAGAATGAGACAGCTACAAATTAAAAAAAAAAAAGATTTCAATCACATACAGTCGAACCTCCCGTAAGCGACCACCCAAAAAAAAACGACTGAGTGGTAGTTTACGGGGAGGGTTAACGTTAGATAATATCGAGTGAAGCCAGATTGAACACCAAGTATGAATTCTACACAACGCATTATTTCCATAATGGAACGAGACTGGAATGTAGAATGAGGCTAGAATAGCTGAAGAAACCAAAACTACAGAGCGCCAGTTATGGAGAGAACACAGTAGAGAGTTAAGCACTGATCTGCAGTGATTAGGGTTAAGCACTGAACTAAAAACGGTTAGCTTTCAAATATTGTAATGGGGTACGGCATAAGAACATGTATATTTTAAATATTATTGGATTTGGCAGCTAGTCCTGGTCAGTCCTCGATGGTGTAGTGGATATGGATGTAGGCTATAAAGCAAGTGACCCGGGTTCAAAGCATCACATTGGAGTTTTTCTATTTCACTTTTATATTAGACAGTAAAGTTGGACTTAAGTTGTTCTTCATGTAATTTTACGGAAAGAAACAATCTGACTTCAGCCGATGCTACCTAATGCTAACCGCCTGGACCTCTTCTCGGACGAGGCACCCTGTGGTTCGATTCTTGTAAGGTTAGCATTAGGTAACATCGGCTGAAGTCAGATTGTTTCTTTTCGTAAAATTACATGAAGAACAACTTAAGTCCAACTTTCAATCTGGCTTCACTCGATGTTATCTAACGCTAACCGGTCCAGGCACATCTACTTTATGAGGATAATTTATTGCATGTAATATCTAAGTTACGACATGTGTAGCTCCATGTTGTCTATAAAGTTGACATGGTAAATTTTGAATAGCCATATCATTAAGTACACACAGCTAACATAGAGATTAGCCTGTGCCAGGCTCTCAGATCGTACAGTGGGAACGTATTAAAACGAGCAAAGCGAAAATAAGACGCGCACGACTCTCCCCAGCCCTCGCGCGTTTTTCTCATTTCTTATTACTGAACGACTTTCCACCACCATCTCGGAGCCTGGAACAGGCTACATAGAGATCAGAGAATGCGTCCAGTGACCGCTTAAAAAACAATGGAAAATCATTAACCGTCAAGCCCAAAAAGTATTCGCGGTTGCTTACACGAGGTCCAACTGTAAGGCTTTGACTGGGAAAATTTTGGTGTTTTGGATTGGCGGTCGTTTATGGGTTATGGTCGCTCGCGAGGGGGGCTCGCCATGGACGAGGTTCGACTGTATTTAATTGGCAAATTACAATGATAAGACCAAGTTTAAAGCGAGCTGTGCATAGTCCTATTCGGCTGACTCGATGTTGTACCCAATTTAAATCTCCAGGGGTTAATATTCTTTGTGTATTGTATTTGCATTATAATGTGGCATTCACAATTAAACGATATGGAAATTCCTGAAAAAAACGTTTTATTCCCAAAGGGTTTGAATTGGGCACAACATTGAGTTAGCCGAATAGGTCTATTGAGACCGGTAAAAAGGAAATTGACACCATCGCCTGGTAAAGACCTACAGACCGGTTGTACGCGATAAAAACGTTGCGATCAGTAACTAAGTCTGCCTAAGTAACTGTCGTGAGACGATAGTTATTTCTCGTTAAAGGAAAATTACAGAAAGATGCAGAATTAAAAATTTATTTTAACTTTTCTTTCGAATATTGTTAATGTAGTCAACCATTATGTATATTTCATTGACAGCCAACGTAGAAAACCACGTGTAAAGCGAGCTGTGCGTTGTATTGGGTTCAACGAAAGTGACTGAGAAAAATACTTGTTTATCTTTAACGGATACGGAAACCGAAGGCCAGAGATAGAATCTCTTCAATCTAAACTTTATGCAATGTGATAGGAGTCTGTTTCCTTTTCATTGAAATGTGAAGCACAGTACTAGTGAGAGTGAGATTTCTACCCAGCTGTGTACGTTCCGGCATAAAATAACTTATTAATATTCTTGAAGTTCGCTTAGTTTCTTTTTCTTTTTTCTAATAATGAAAGCTTGAAACTGAATACTATTTATTAAAAAACTTCAGTAGTAGTACTGAGTACTGAGTAGTTTATTTGCTTGCAACAAACACGTTATATGCCTCTTGACGATGAGTGTAAATTAATGAAAGCTTGTGTTTTACGTGTCCGTAAAATAATCATGGATTTATAATGTCACTGTGTGGTAGTATTGTAAAGCTGAAGTCTGCGATGACTCCCTTAATTTTTTTTTCTTCAAAAAATCGTGAAAGAAAAACAATTAACTTCTCGGTTGTCAATTTTTTTCTTTCAGTGATTAAATAAAAATATATAATGAATAAAATTTGCAACGGTTTTCTTTCCTTTGGGCTGGTAATCCAACATTTTCTACCGGCAAAATTTTTTTAAAGCTATTTATGTCGAAAACCGAGCATATTCGACGTTTTATCGAATCTACAGTACCCTTTACATTTGTCGTTCAATTGTGTTTTAACCGAGGGCTCTTTGATCTATATGACAAAGGTGGGAAGATTAGCCTCAAAAAAGACAGACGCGGGACAAGTGGGTTGCGATAGGGTAACAACGCGAAAACAGCGCCTGCCAGGTTTTTCCTTCAATTAAAAATTTACTTGGGACCCTATATACATCCTTATCTACTGTAAATATTGAACAGTGCTTCATGGCCATTTTCTTTTATTGTCTTAATTTTTTTGTGCTTAGTTTTTTTTTCCATTTTAAAACTCCGTTTTTCTTTATCTTACAGAAGGAGTTTACGAGCCATTTTTTTTAAAAAAGCTTTTTCCTTCAGTAACATTTCGGTTTTGCAAGCGACATGATAAACAGCTATGATGGTGCGTAAAGGTTTAAAAAGTGCCTAATAACGATCTTAAAAAGTTTCTGTTGGCAAATTTGACGCCAATCGAGTGAAGAATGAATTTAGGACGTAATAGTTTCAATAGACGACTAAATTACTGTGGTTAGTGTAAAGTTGATTTTAAAAAAGATCAAAAAAATTCTCCTTTACGACCTAACTATACCTTTAAGTTAACTCAGCTGTGCAAATTACATAGTGGCCTGTTTTTTTCTTTATCTATTCTGATCATCCATCACTTAGATCATCTTTCAATGGTGACCCTCCTTATTTTCTCGAAACACCTAAATCTGATAAGCAATTTCCAACAGCTTGTATAAGGCCTCTTCTCTACGGCCACCCTTTGTTATCCTAAAGTTTCTCTTCAGTTCTAGAAAGAGACTTACACGTCGAGGAGAATTTCCCTCGCCCTTGGTTATCTATTCACAACTGCATGGTCCACTTTTCGAGATAAAAGACGTTCTAATCCTTTCACGTTAAAAAAAAAAAACTGTGGCTCGAAAAGCTTAATTATTTCATTGATCAACAAATTAAAAAAACATCTCATCTTTAAGTTAATTGTGTCCATGACATGTTAGGAGCGTCAAGCTCAATATCTTATCTCCTAAGTAGCTGTTAAATACCTGCGACAGGAGTGGATAGTTTCTTTCATATTGCGGTTAAATGTGAAAACTATAAAAGAAAACTAGTATAGAAGGAATGAACAAAAAAAGGAAGGTCATCAGTAAAGATTTAATAACGTTTTCCTGATGATTTCAACAATGGAACGCGTCGGAAATCGGGAAATTAGGAATTTAATCACAATCTCAATTCAAAGCCATCCCCTCGTGGAACCAACAGATAAAATTTCACCTAACAAGGATATGAACCATCTCTTAATGGCGCATATACAGGAAATCGCTTGGAAAAGAAAACTCACTTTGGGTGAAAGAGATGAGCAGGTGTGTGGTTTTTTTGTTTAGATGACTCAATGAATTTCACTATAAATAAAGGCCTCCCATTAGTAGAAAGCAACTCACCGTTGAGGCATATAACTCGGCTTGTTTATTGTTGATTCATTAAGTCATGGAGATTCAATCGTGGTTTTTGTGTTTAATCCTTAGCTTTGGCTTGGTTGTACTGTCAGACGCGCAAAGACCGCCCTATATTCCACCGCCTGAATATGGGAGAAAAAGGAACGCTGAGGACATACTTCAGGTAAATAGACTTTTTGACTTAGGGACGTTGAGTGTTTTTTCCATAAGCCTTTAAATTTTCTGACTTACACTGAGTCATATGAATTAAAACCATACCTTGCAAAAAAAAAAAGACTTTTTGTTATAAGGACCTACTTTTCTATGTCTTATTTCTCCGTTACGGATGTCATTTTGAGAGCAATCTGGTATATTTTCTTTGTTTAGTACCACAGGTTGTGGCTGGGTAAAGATAATGAGGCAAAAAACTTAGTGGCTTGTGTTAGTGTGCAACACTATTAAAACAAATCATAACTTTTTTCCAAGGAAAACTTACTCAGTGCAGATGAAGATAGGCCCTCGTATATTCGACCGGTTGAATTTGGAAGAAAGCGAGAAATTAACCGTCGACTAATGGTAAGTCATTTCAGGCTTGACCCGTTCTTAATTTGCGTCAGTTCCATTCTCAGTATCGCTTTTGCCAAGAGTTAGACTTTCGAACTGGCACTAAACGAAATGTTTATAACGAACCAAGGAAATGAAAGAAGAAATACCCCGGTCAAATTATTAGTATTCCATCTTTTAATTTCTTAATAAGTAGTCATATCTCTACTCCTTTCTTATTCGTTAATTTCTGTAATAGTTATTTAACCGTTTGCGGGCAAAAAGAACGCCGGTATTTGTATTCAAATCGATTGATGGCAGATTCGAGCGTAACGTTATTGACGTCATACATTTGTCCTGCGAGGTCATCAGCTTAACTTGGGGCAAGGCTAAAACGGAAAAATTGACATACGGGCGGACGGAAGGAACCGAGCGAGAGACTGGGGGAAAGGTCAGCATCCCCAAGTACCTACTCCCTCTTCATGTTTCTCTCGCTGTCTCCGCCTATATTTAACCCCCTTTTTTTTATTCCGATTTAGCAAACCGAAATGAAGGGAATCATAGGAATTGCAATTCAAAAATTAGATCAAGATTAAGTCAGTTCTTTTCACAGGCTTTATTTTGTAAATTTTTAGCTGACAGCTCAATTTGATCAAGAGCCTTTGATTGAATGAGTTTATATTGAGGCGAATCTGGTGATCGCGATCCAGGCCATATAACAATGAAATTGTGAATGATTGCTCTAAAATTCAAATAATTTGTTTTTCTGTTTCAGGAAAAGCTACCATATCATCGCCATCAATAAATGTAAAAGATCTTACCTCTAAAGAAAAAGATTTTTCTAATTTAGTTTTAAATGAAAAAAAGTATTTTTGCTGTTGCTGTAAGTTTTAGATGGGTTATCTTGAAATAAAATTAAAAGTTCATTCAATCTGTTGTGTGGGTTTTGTCGCCTGTTTACATTAAATTAACACACAACATGAATCGACTCGCCCATCTGAGTTAACCCTTTAAGCCCAAAGAGTGGTCAGCATCAAATTTCTCCTTGTAATATCAATGCTTTGTAAAACAGAGTGGACATGAGAATTGAATGCATGATCGAGGAAGATGAGTCTAATTGATATTTCAACAAATTCTCCCCACTACTTCTATTGAAGTATAGGCCAGTAAATCAGAATCTCAATTTGGATTTTAGGGTTTAGGCGGTTAACTCGTCCCCAGGGTCTTCTCATTGTCCATTTTTGAATAACGAGAAGGCCCTGGTGACGACGTTCTTAGTGCAGAGGGAAGAGTACCTGTATGCAGGATAGCCGCATTTGTTATTTCACTGCATTACAAACAAGATTGTTAATACAACCGGTGTCATTTTGGGTGTCATGATCAGTTGAGCAGACCAGTTAAGAATAGAGCCAAGTGTTTATTGTTTCTATGCCTCGGTTGTCATCGCCGTATCTTCAGCGATATAATAGTCGTGTGTTAAGATCCGAAAATGATTATTCACTCCGTCATATAACAAAAGCCATTCCCAAAGACAACATCCTCGCAGGCAAGAAGCTGTATCCAATTTCCATACATTTAAGAGCGGTTGTCTGAGAAAACCGGGCAAAATGTTAAAAATGTCAACGGAAGGGGGTCAACAGAATAAGCTCATACTAACATCATAGATAGGTTAGGTGGAGTAATGGACAAATATAATAAACGTAGGTTCTGCACTGCTCTTGTATTAGAGATACTAGCATCACTTTATTTGACCCCCTCGGACGCCATTTTTGTAAGCAAATTTTGACCATTTTCTGAAGCTCACAAACTCCTCAAAATTAAACGAGCGAAGTTCATTTTTGTGTGCGACACAACACAACACAAGACTATCTTCGAAAACCATAAACGTTGTTAGGTACCTACGGGCAAGACTAAAACTTTCTTATTTTTCCTAACCTAAACTCAGTGTCTGCAAGCGAACCAAAAATCGGTCGTTTTTGAATTGATCGTAGCGCACAACTAAAAGGATAATTAAAATCTGACAGCCAAATTGCAGTATACTATCATCCATTTTATCAAAACACTAATAATCATTTTGGCTCGTTGGAACAGGAAGAAATTAGAAAACTCACATTTGTCATAGCTGCCAACCTTTTTCTTGAAAATAGACCGATCCCTTCTTATTTGTTTTAAGTCCTCTTCATGCTTTTTCTTCCCTATTTCACTGTCAGCTATGGTCAGCAGTAAAGGAAATATTAAAAGGCTCGAAATACTGTCACTGTTACATATTGAAATGGCAAAAAGTGCTGAACCATGGAATAAAACTAGAAAATAACAAAGCGACGCCATCTTGAAAACCCAGGACTCAGGAGGGACTGGCACTAGTAGTTGCCTTGTCTCAAAAGGTAAAAGACAAGCAACAAAAGACTCAGTAAATAAATGCACACTTCCTATACAAAACACAAACATTATCAGCTACTTGCTCCAATATTACATCTGTTTATTAAATTTTGTTTGTTCACTCCTGGGTTGTCATTCTTTTTGCGGAGTGAATGGGGTGGAGAATGGGCTATTAACCTGCGATCAGGCAGTCCTTATTCTCTTTCTCTTTGGGAGGCGAAAATGAAAATTAAGAACTCGTGATCGTAGGTTATGGGTGATTAACTCGAATTGCTTCATCCACTCTTCCTTTGGAGTTACTCCGTGAATGTGGATAACATTCACCTTATGTCTTACTGGGAATCAATTCACCTTGTTTCATAACTTATGCAGGAGCTCATTTTAAGGTCTGTAGGTTTTGTGGTCTGGTTTGTGGGACTTATAAGGTATTTAAAAGTCGCGACAAAGTTGTTCTAAAAATAGTCTGGTTAGTAAAGACGCCGTGACACGACTAAATACAAGCTGCTCGCTTCGGGTTATGGCTGAGTAACTCGAATTACTTCATCCGCTCTTCATTTTGAGTTATCCCTTGAATGTGGATAGCATTCACTTATGGCTTACCAGGAATCAATTTACCTCTTAATGAATTTTCTTCCCTATTTCGCTATGGTCAGCAGGTTAATTCCAAACAACTCAAAATACTATTATTGTTGCTTTTTAAAACGGCAAAGAGTGCTGAACCATTGGATACAACTAGAATATAAAAAATGGACGCCATCTTAGAAATTCAGTACTCTGGAAGGACAGTTTCCGGTCAAAATGGTCCACCTCCAGAGGTGGTCCCCTTGGACGGTTGGTCCGGTCCGACCGAAACTTTCCGTTCCACTTTCAAAAATTTTCGTTTCCGTCCTACTTTGCTAAGCAGCAGTCTAAATTTCGGCCGAAACGCAAATGGATCGTTTCAATGCGATTGAAAACGCTGTTTCAATAGAACAATGTCGTTCCTTTTAACTCTTGATGATTCCACTAATCATGACTGTTTGGTTTGGCAATTGGAAAGCACTCATAGCCTGCGTTGCAGCCGCCCCACGCACGCATCTCCTGGACCATTGGTATAGCTCGTCTAGGCTGCGAATAGCCCACGTTCGATATATTAAAATTCTAAGATGACTCCAAGGCTTTCTGGTCATTTTTCTATTGTTGGTTTTCACATAAAGTCACTAAATTCAAACTACAAAACTATCGATCCTACGGAGATTTTACTTTCATGGTGTATTAGAGCAGCTGAAAACTAATTTTCAAACAAATTTTGGCTTCAAAAGGTTTCTTGGTTTTGTAATAGAGTACGCTGGAATTTCTTAGCTTTTGCGTGACGCAACATTTACATGACGGCCGAGAGAGCTGTCATTTAGGTTAAAAAAATGACTTTTTTCGAGGAATATTGCTATCTAAAAAGTTCAAGTATTAGAAAAAGTATTACTTTAGTTTATGAGTTCCTCTAGAAGTGAATTCACGCTTTTGTAGCAAAACTCGGTAACAGATGTTTGTTTTGGTTTCCGTCCGCCATGTTGGAGCTCATCTGGATGAGCTCCAGCATGGCATCTCCATACAAAGCTCTATAAATTTGGGTAAAACATTTCCTCGGATATCTTGTATACGAACTATTCCTTCGACCCAAATCTTGTCGAGGGTCTTTATGTATTTACCTCCTTTCATTTCCTAGATTCTGGACTTTATCTGTCGAACGGTTTTGATTTTTATTTTGATCTATTTTGAATGGCGTGACACTGAAAACCAGCAATATTTGGTTTGGTTTTCTTTGCGCTCAAGTCTCTTCTGGAAATTGCTAGACAATGGAGTCGTGAAAAATTTGCAATTTTGACCCTAAAACCTCGGAGTCATGTTAGAATTTTGATATATCGAACGTGGGCTATCAGTGCACAGAAGCTATTGTGCAGTAATTCGCAGACCCTCCATACAGCGGTTTCTTATTCTCTAATCAACCAATCGAAATTATCACCTTAAAGTTACTAAAAAAACTTAAACCAACTAGAAAAAGCACATGACCTTATCTTAACGAGATTCTTGCGCATTTTATTAATGAGATAAAGACAAAAGGTTATGACGTCCTCGGTGTTAATTTATTCCCGCCCAAGTTAATGGGCGGCATGAGATTTCCCCACAAAAAAGGAGTAACCGGTCCCTACTATACTACTGAGCTCCAGTGTCTAGATTAGTAGTCCCGGGTTTAAAGCTGTCGGAAGGAGTACTTTAACACGGTGTAAACGTTTTGAGAAAAATGAAAACCTGATAAGAGCAGCCTCACGTTTTAACAAGGGCCTCGAATGAAGAAACATTACGACTTCTGTGAGTAAGACCAACAGACCCTTCCATAACTGCGATAACTACCCGAAACGCAGGCATAGCTGATCAAGATCTTAACCTTTCCTTGTAATTTTTTCCCTTGCTTTGCAAGAGCGACTACAAATAAAGTCTAGCCATCATAAAATGGATAGGGTAACGCAAATTTACTTGAAAGGTATACTGATGCTGGCAACTTATAAACTTTCTTTTTTTCTGACAGCCCTCTTGTGACGTTGTGCTGTACCGAGTCGTAAAACACTCGCTTCTCTAGCCACGCAATCAGCCTCTAACTTTTGTAGATCTTCTTCCTCTAGTTGAGAAGACTGCGAATTTACATTTTCTTCGTTCTTTACTGCGTTTTCAGCCATGGTTTGGGCATGAAAATGGCGCTATCATTTCTTTCCCCAACGCAGCAAGACGCGACGGCGCGAACATTCTATGGCCTCTCGATTTTGATTGGCTGCTTAAATCGTACGACTGTTTGATTTTCACTTTACATTTCATTGGTTTATACTCTCGATTTTGATTGGCTGCTTAAATCGTACGACTGTTTGATTTTCACTTTACATTTCATTGGTTTATTTCAGCGGGCTAAAATACATTTTAGCCCGCCAAATTCTCCATTTTAGCCCGAAAAATGCGCCACAATGCTCGGCAAAGTGATAATAATAGCCCATTTTCCACCCCATTCACTCCGCAAAAAAAAATTACGACCCAGGAGTGAACAAACAAAATTTAATAAACAGAAGTAATATTGGAGCAAGTAGCTGATAATGTTTGTGTTTTGTATAGGAAGTGTGCATTTATTTACTGAGTCTTTTGTTTCTTGTCTTTTACCTTATTATTCGTCGTTTTTGAGACAAGGCAACTACTAGTGCCAGTCCCTCCCGAGTCCTGGGTTTTCAAGATGGCGTCGCTTTGATATTTCCTAGTTTTATTTCATGGTTCAGCACTTTTTGCCATTTCACTAGTAACAGTGGCAGTATTTCGAGCTTTTTGATATTTCTTTTACCTGCTGACCATAGCTGACAGCAAAATAGGGAAGAAAAAGCATGAAGAGGAGCCAAAACAACCACAAAAGGATCGGCCTATTTTCAACAAAAAGGTTGGCAACAATGACAAATGTCAGTTTTCTAATTTCTTTCTGTTCCAACGAGCCAAAATGATTATTAGTGTTTTGATAACATGGATGATCGTAGACTGCAATTTGGCTGTCAGATTTTTATTGTCCTTTTAGTTGTGCGCTACAGATCAATTCAAAAACGACCGATTTTTGGTTCGCTTGCAGACACTGAGTTTAGGTCAGGAAAAATAAGAAAGTTTTAGTCTTGCCCGTAGGTACCAACGTTTATGGCAACAACGTTTATGGTTTTCGAAGATAGTCTTGTGTTGTGTTTTGTCGCACACAAAAAATGAACTTCGCTCGTTTAATTTTGAGGAGTTTGTGAGCTTCAGAAAATGGTCAAAATTTGCTTACAAAAATGGCGTCCGAGGGGGTCAAATAAAGTGATGCTCGTATCTCTAATACAAGAACAGTGCAGAACCTACGTTTATTATATTTGTCCATTACTCCACCTAACGAATGTCACCTATGATGTTAGTATGAGCTTATTCTGTTGACCCCCTTCCATTGACATTTTTAACATTTTGCCCGGTTTTCTCAGACAACCGCTCTTAAGAATCATATTTGATGTCTGTAATTAGTGGACGTTGCAACTGAAGGACTGACGTGACCCATTTGCCGACAGAAACCAAGTAAATGGCGTGAAGAAAAAGCCAAGTAAATTCACCACTCCGGATTATATTGCGGCAAAAATAGACTTGGCTTCTTTGGAAGGCTCACCCGCGTTGCCTACTATATATCTCAGCAGATTTTCTGTAACGAAAGAGTAGGTAGGTACTTTAAGTAGCGGTAGGTACTGTGGGGAAATAGGCGTAAAACGCATCACCTTGATTATCAAATCATATAAACGAACAGGGAGCTGTCATCGAGTTGTTGATGCACGCAAGAGTTATAAAATACCAAATATAAGCAAAAGTGTTACTCGAACATAACCGAGAGCAACTCTAGCTGCTGGGGAACAAAATACTAGAAGTCTATTTTACAGACATGCCAATACATATTGTATTAAAACACTTTGGGGAAAATGACCGCGAAAAGTTGATGTCGCTGCCTGTTTTAATCTCGATTTTAATCTCGAAAAATATATATGTTGCACCGTTTTACCATTTCATCGAGGGCTCATTTCCCGATCAGCAGCTGGTATTCGAGCCTATTAGCCTTAAATAGACCCCTACAAAAGCAGACAAAAGTTAACCCCTTTTATTATTCATTCAAAATATTTCCCCGATTCTGATTGGCTAAAAGCACACGCATAACTCACCTTAACCAGTTACTGATGACCAAATTTGGAAGAATTTTGTGTTTAACGAGGAAATGACGTCAAAAATGCAGCGTACTTGCAGGTTAATGCACCGATAACCGAGAAGACCTGGGGGCGAGGTTGAGTTGTTTTGGTTGTGAAAACAAAAATAGCGGACGTTTCACTCGTTTCAAGAGGAAGAACTAAGCGAAATTATAGCTCAAAACATAACAAGAACAGCAAGAACACAACTCGAAGGGCGACATCTGCTATTTTTAGAATATTTGCGGAGCTGAACAACCCTAATCGTGCACTATTGAAGGTGAACTTAATATCGATGGAGGTAAGCATGTTTTAGCTTTGTTTTTAAACTAGGAATTATTTTGAATGAATGATAAAACAATTATTGAATTCGGCTTTCGTATCATATGAAGAATTATGGAGATCTCGGCGGGTGTTATCCGCCTCGGCGGATAACACCCTCCTCGATCTCCATAATTCTTCATAAGATACTCAGCCTCATTCATTAATTGTTAATTAAGAGTCGCCGTTGTGGATGGGTTTAGCTCGAACATCTGTTACTGAGTTTGGAACGAAGGGGTGAATTTATCTCTCGAGAAACTCATAAACATGAATAAAAGTAATACATTTCCTAATACAGGAACTGTGCTAATACATTTCCTAATACATGAAATATCCCGAAATAGGTCATTTTTTTTAACCAACATGACAGCTCTCTCGGTCGTCGTGTAACGTAAAAATTAGAAACTCAAGCGTATTCTATCACAAAACAAAGAATTGAACCCTTTCGTCGCGAAAATTTGTATGAATATTAGTTTCCAGCTGCTGTTATAATTCATGAAAGTAAAATCTCAGTAGGATCGATAGTTTTGCATTTTGAACTTTTGGTGACTTAATGTGAAAACTATGCAACTTTCTGATATTGGTCTGGCTTGACTACTCTAACCGCTAATTATCGCAATTAGTTACACCTCATATTTTACTCTTTTGTTTGGCACTGAACCCTAACTTAAAATTCGTTTGCTTTCTATTAATGTCTAATTAGTGAGCAAAAATTCGCTGGCTTTTTTCCTGTTTAACATTAATCCTTTGTTAGCGAATTGCTGTCGATCACAGGTTCACAACATAGTACACCATTTTACGTACAGGTATGTCTGCGATAATAACAGCCGTATTTAAGGCCACTTTTGGTGTGGTCGTAAATAAAGGCAGAAATGTAATGGCAGACAAGCTAAAAGAGGGTGATGTAGCAGGCCAGAAAGTTAGTGACATGATCATCGGTGATATGGAAGACGTCAAGTCAAAGTTAGATGCATTGTCACGAAAGGATCTTGGGGCAGCTGTAGATTCTTTGGAAACAGGACTCAGGTTTTTGAATAACGCAGTCGATGCAGTGCACAATGACAATCCCTCTAGGGAAGGAGCGAAAAAACCAGAAGGAGACAAGGAAGATGGTTTTCATGGATTAACTTTGCCATCAGCCAGTTATTCTGGAACCACAGTTATTTTGGATGCGGGAAACAAAAATGTCCAGCTGACGGAGTCTGTCAACGAAGTAGCGAAAAGTACGCTCTCTGCTGCAAAAGAGAGATTTAAATTGGCTCGTGAAAAAGCAACAGATGGCTGTAATTCTGAAGCGCTCAGCACGTTCGATCGAATCACAGCCATTCGATATCGTGTAATGGCAGCGATGTTAGAGTCAGCTGCTGAGACCGTAGGAACCGCCGGTGACTTAAGAATCACTCTGAAGAGTGCATTACTTGAGTGCGAACAGTGCCTTCAGAAACTCCACTCCCTTCCAGCTGTTCAGAAAAAGTTTTAAAGTCGAGCTTGAGAAGGGTCGACTAAACGTCAGAAGTCGATTTGGCAAAGAGGAACGGAGGGAGATAATTCCCACGGTATGTCAGGTAAATCGCGCCACTTACGATGCGACACTAACAGTTTATGGTGGAGATACACATGTCTGGGTCTGGCCATATGTTGACACTGGAGAGGATAAAGTTGATCCTCTGCGCGATGGAAGAATTAGAAACGTCATTCGTACGGTTAATATGGAGCAATGTTGCGTCACACCATAGTCATTTGGTCAGGAGGGTGAAGAGGAGCATAAACTGAAGCGTCCGTATGGTATTGCTACAAACACCAAGGGACAGTGTCTTGTAGCAGACAATGGAGATAAAACCGTCAAGGTGTTTGATAGCAAAGGAAAATTTTATTTCAGTTTTTACCTTCAAGTTAATGTTTATTTATGACATCGCGACTGGAGACGTGGACGACAAGATCTGTCTTCTAGTGGAACTGAACAAGGATGGGGTTGAGAAATGGGAAGTGCAAGTTTTTAACGAGACCCGTGACCTACAGCACAAGTTTCCTGTAAGAAGAGGGGAGTGGGACTGGGGCAGAGTAGCATTGAGCAGCAGTAAAGTGCTGAGCAGGAAGGAAAGTTTGTTTGCAGCTTTGCCAAAGGAGATTTCAAAATTGCAACAGATATCACTGCTACTTGTGATGGTCATGTCATGATAGTGGGGCCAGGCGAATCCTCTGACTTTACTGTGGAAGGACAACAGCTTGCCAACTTTGATATCAACATCGAGGGAAATCTGTATTATTGCATTGCATGCCACCCGAAAGGTGAACACGTCGTCGTTGCTGGTCGTGAACGAGACACACGCCACCTGACGCTGGCTATATACACTGTAACTGGATTATTTATAAGACGAGTTCACCTGGATGAAGAACTTG
>NC_133203.1:32913380-32930880 GCF_958299795.1 Porites lutea | reverse complement strand
TCATTTATTGTAAAAAATCTCAAACATCATTTCATGGGTAATTCAACAACTGCAAATATTCCTTATAACACCTTGTCGAAAACGTCCCAAGCGGCCGAACCGACTGCGAAGCCGGGCGGCTTTTTCTGAAAAAAACCCACAAACAAAAGAGGAATTCAGGAAAGCGATGAAAAAACAACAACAACAAAAAAAAAATTGCGGGACGCGGGATGCGGGATACTGCGGGATTCTCGTGAAAAAGGAGCGGGAATACGGGGTCCGGACCTCTTTTCAGTCCCTGAGCCCACGATCCTGCTTCCTGCTGCGAAGAAAACATCTGCCGACGCGATCGTGACTGGTTTACTTTCATATGATGACATTTTCCTGACAGAAGGGTGTTGGGAAAGACACCTCGTGTGAATCATACGTGACAACATCCGCCGCGCCTAAGCTAATGAAGAAAAGTCTCCTGGAAAGCTTAATCATGAGAAGACACAAAGGGCTTGTACTGTAAGTATCATTTGCGAAGGAGGCACTAAAAAGGAGTATTTATTTTCAGGAAAAGTACTCACTGGAAAGGAATAAAAGTAAAATAAATAGAGGATATTACACGGTGGCGCGAAGATATGAATTTTATTTTCGAGTGGCAAAACAATATTTTACGAACGAGCGCAGCGAGTGAGTTAAATATTGTTTTTGCCACGAAAAAATAAAATTCATATCTTCAAGCGGCCGTGTAATGTTCTTTTTATTATATAGACAAAAAGACATCGATAAAATAACAGATTTTTATTCGCCAAAAAGTAATTGTGACGGCTCAGATTTACAGTACAGCAATATAAGACATTGGTTACAATAATCTTGAGAAATAACACTGACCTCAAAAAGACGCAAGACGCCTACAAATTTCGAAGGAAAATTACCGAAATTATGCTGTCGATAAACTCACGTGTGAGATTATGGAAAATAAGCCACTCGGGTCCCGGAGGTAGTTTTTATGAATTTTACGAGTGGTATATTTTCCAGTAAAACACTCGTGTATATAATAAATGGAATTAATATCGCATGACCAGACAAGTCAAGAGCCAAGGAAATTGAAGGAAAAAAAGGAAAAGAAGAATATTAAGTACATGTATACTAAGTAAACGCGTTAAATATAAACGCAACGAAAAATCAGCCTGTTTATATTATCCTTTTTCTAATAAGGAAACGAGATTAAGATAACCCTTGAGACACACGGAAATTTTGTCCTCTTTGGTGAGATATCATGGTAGCCTTAAGTAAAATTCAATTCAGGACGTAAAGTGAAAAATTTGCGTAGAAACGTACTGACAATTTCAGCTGATAAACGTATTTAGACAAATAGTGATTTTTGTTGCTGTTGTAAATGTTGTTTGTAATGCGAATTATGCTGCTCAAAGAATCTTAATCCGTTAAGAAATATGGAATGAAAAATCGGCCATTGACTTTCTTATTCTTTACATTGCAGATACATTTTCAAATTGTGTACTGTCATTATCCGGTTGAATTTCCAAACTTTTATGGTAAACTTAGCTGGTTATTTGACGCTGACGTATTCATACATTGTTTTTGAAACATTCTTATTTCATTCGGAAAACAGTGGGTGTATGTTTATGTAGTATTTAAAAATAATAACGAAACCACTATCTCTTAAGACCTAAGAGAACTAGCGTTTCCTGACAGATTTAGTGCCATATCTTACTGTTTTTCAGCTTAAAAAGCGAGGTATTGCCTGAACCGTTTGTCTCAAGAAAGCACTTGTTTCGACAAGTTGGCGAAAAGACCAAGAACCGCTGTCGAGTTTCGTTTGTTACTTTCTTTGACAACAGTGACATCCGTATCCCTCAGGCTGTCAAATTAACCTTTGGTTCGTTCACGTATTACAGCGCTTCTAATAAGAATTTCAAGTCAATATTTGCATTTCTTTGTTTACTTTATGTCCCCTTAGCTTTATTCTGCCTGACACACATTTGAACAGATGCCGTAGTGTCTTAAGCGTAGGGAGTCGTGCTACTTTCAACACGATAATTTTACGTCCTCACAACACTCAGGATGGCGTACTCGTTCTTGCGAGAGATTCGATTTTCGCGAGGAAGACGCAAGAAACAACTTAGAGTTTCAGTTATTTATCTCGGAGGCGTGGAAATTCTCTGCCCTCTTGGGGATGGAATATGCGGATCAGTGCAGGAAATATTCGACAATTGCCGAGAAAAACTGAAACAGAACTTGCTTACCAAGCGTATCATGGAGATCAAAGACAACAGCTTTGGGTTGAAAACCGACGGCGAGGCTCAAGAAGCGCACAAAGTTATTTACAATTTCAGGAGAATTATCTACTGCGGTGTTGATGGAAAAAGACCCAAAGTGCTTGTATTTAACTACCACCACGGTCCAGGGGAAGGACGGGAAGTGTATCTGACGCATGCGTTCTTATGTGAAACTAAGAGTTGGGCAAAGAAACTGGCCATCGCAGTCGCAAAATATTTTCATCACTTGAAATACGATGGGGGACAAGACACGAATGGTATTACAAGCGATTTGCTGAATGAGAACTTGGAAGGTTTTGGTTTAAATCAAGATGACGACGCTGAAGATATTGAACTAGCAAATATTTAAACTATCTGCATGTGGAGTTAACCTTTTAACTTTTTACCCAGAATTCAGAATGAGACAGCTACAAATTAAAAAAAAAAGATTTCAATCACATACAGTCGAACCTCCCGTAAGCGACCACCCAAAATACAACGACTGAGTGGTAGTTTACGGGGAGGGTTGACGTTAGATAATATCGAGTGAAGCCAGATTGTACACCAAGTATGAATTCTACACAACGCATTATTTCCATAATGGAACGAGACTGGAATGTAGAATGAGGCTAGAATAGCTGAAGAAACCAAAACTACAGAGAGCCAGTTATGGAGAGAACACAGTAGAGAGTTAAGCACTGATTTGCAGTGATTAGGGTTAAGCACTGAACTAAAAACGGTTAGCTTTCAAATATTGTAATGGGGTACGGCATAAGAACATGTATATTTTAAATATTATTGGATTTGGCAGCTAGTCCTGGTCAGTCCTCGATGGTGTAGTGGATATGGATGTAGGCTATAAAGCAAGTGACCCGGGTTCAAAGCATCACATTGGAGTTTTTCTATTTCACTTTTATATTAGACAGTAAAGTTGGACTTAAGTTGTTCTTCATGTAATTTTACGGAAAGAAACAATCTGACTTCAGCCGATGCTACCTAATGCTAACCGCCTGGACCTCTTCTCGGACGAGGCACCCTGTGGTTCGATTCTTGTAAGGTTAGCATTAGGTAACATCGGCTGAAGTCAGATTGTTTCTTTTCGTAAAATTACATGAAGAACAACTTAAGTCCAACTTTCAATCTGGCTTCACTCGATGTTATCTAACGCTAACCGGTCCAGGCACATCTACTTTATGAGGATAATTTCTTGCATGTAATATCTAAGTTACGACATGTGTAGCTCCATGTTGTCTATAAAGTTGACATCGTAAATTTTGAGTAGCCATATCATTAAGTACACACAGCTAACATAGAGATCAGAGAATGCGTCCAGTGACCGCTTAAAAAACAATGGAAAATCATTAACCGTCAGGCCCAAAAAGTATTGGCGGTTGCTTACATGAGGTCCAACTGTAAGGCTTTGACTGGGAAAATTTTGGTGTTTTGGATTGGCGGTCGTTTATGGGTTATGGTCGCTCGCGAGGGGGGCTCGCCATGGATGTATTTAATTGGCAAATTACACTGATAAGACCAAGTTTAAAGCGAGCTGTGCATAGTCCTATTCGGCTGACTCGATGTTGTACCCAATTTAAATCTCCCGGGGTTAATATTCTTTGTGTATTGTGTTTGCATTATAATGTGGCATTCACAATTAAACGATATGGAAATTCCTGAAAAAAACGTTTTATTCCCAAAGGGTTTGAATTGGGCACAACATTGAGTTAGCCGAATAGGTCTATTGAGACCGGTAAAAAGGAAATTGACACCATCGCCTGGTAAAGACCTACAGATTGGTTGTACGCGATAAAAACATTGCGATCAGTAACTAAGTCTGCCTAAGTAACTGTCGTGAGACGATAGTTATTTCTCGTTAAAGGAAAATTACAGAAAGATGCAGAATTAAAAATTTATTTTAACTTTTCTTTCGAATATTGTTAATGTAGTCAACCATTATGTATATTTCATTGACAGCCAACGTAGAAAACCACGTGTAAAGCGAGCTGTGCGTTGTATTGGGTTCAACGAAAGTGACTGAGAAAAATAATTGTTTATCTTTAACGGATACGGAAACCGAAGGCCAGAGATAGAATCTCTTCAATCTAAACTTTATGCAATGTGATAGGAGTCCGTTTCCTTTTCATTGAAATGTGAAGCACAGTAGTAGTGAGAGTGAGATGTCTACCCAGCTGTGTACGTTCCGGCATAAAATAACTTATTAATATTCTTGAAGTTCGCTTAGTTTCTTTTTCTTTTTTCTAATAATGAAAGCTTGAAACTGAATACTATTTATTAAAAAACTTCAGTAGTAGTACTGAGTACTGAGCAGTTTATTTGCTTGCAACAAACACGCGATATGCCACTTGACGATGAGTGTAAATCAATGAAAGCTTGTGTTTTACGTGTCCGTAAAATAATCATGGATTTATAATGTCACGGTGTGGTAGTAATGAGAAGCTGAAGTCTGCGATGACTCCCTTAATTTTTTTTTTCAAAAAATCGTGAAAGAAAAACAATTAACTTCTCGATTGTCAATTTTTTTCTTTCAGTGATTAAATAAAAATATATAATGAATAAAATTTGCAACGGTTTTCTTTCCTTTGGGCTGGTAATCCAACATTTTCTACCGGCAAAATTTTTTTAAAGCTATTTATGTCGAAAACCGAGCATATTCGACGTTTTATCGAATCTACAGTACCCTTTACATTTGTCGTTAAATTGTGTTTTAACCGAGGGCTCTTTGATCTATATGACAAAGGTGGGAAGATTAGCCTCAAAAAAGACAGACGCGGGACAAGTGGGTTGCGATAGGGTAACAACGCGAAAACAGCGCCTGCCAGGTTTTTCCTTCAATTAAAAATTTACTTGGGACCCTATATATATCCTTATCTACTGTAAATATTGAACAGTGCTTCATGGCCATTTTCTTTTATTGTCTTAATTTTTTTGTGCTTAGTTTTTTTTCCATTTTAAAACTCCGTTTTTCTTTCTCTTACAGAAGGAGTTTACGAGCCATTTTTTAAAAAAAGCTTTTTCCTTCAGTAACATTTCGGTTTTGCAAGCGACATGATAAACAGCTATGGTGGTGAGTAAAGGTTTAAAAAGTGCCTAATAACGATCTTAAAAAGTTTCTGTTGGCAAATTTGACGCCAATCGAGTGAACAATGAATTTAGGACGTAATAGTTTCAATAGACGACTAAATTACTGTGGTTAGTGTAAAGTTGATTTTAAAAAAGATCAAAAAAATTCTCCTTTACGGCCTAACTATACCTTTAAGTTAACTCAGCTGTCCAAATTACATAGTGGCCTGTTTTTTTCTTTATCTATTCTGATCATCCATCACTTAGATCATCTTTCAATGGTGACCCTCCTTATTTTCTCGAAACACCTAAATCTGATAAGCAATTTCCAACAGCTTGTATAAGGCCTCTTCTCTACGGCCACCCTTTGTTATCCTAAAGTTTCTCTTCAGTTCTAGAAAGAGACTTACACGTCGAGGAGAATTTCCCTCGCCCTTGGTTATCTATTCACAACTGCATGGTCCACTTTTCGAGATAAAAGACGTTCTAATCCTTTCACGTTAAAAAAAAAAAACTGTGGCTCGAAAAGCTTAATTATTTCATTGATCAACAAATTAAAAAAACATCTCATCTTTATTAAAATGCGTCGTTGAATGTTTATAAAATTAACACTCAATAGTTAATTGTGTCCATGACATGTTAGGAGCGTCAAGCTCAATATCTTATCTCCTAAGTAGCTGTTAAATACCTGCGACAGGGGTGCATAGTTTCTTTCATATTGCGGTTAAATGTGAAAACTATAAAAGAAAACTAGTATAGAAGGAATGAACAAAAAAAGGAAGGTCATCAGTAAAGATTTAATAACGTTTTCCTGATGATTTCAACAATGGAACGCGTCGGAAATCGGGAAATTAGGAATTTAATCACAATCTCAATTCAAAGCCATCCCCTCGTGGAACCAACAGATAAAATTTCACCTAACAAGGATATAAACCATGTCTTAATGGGGCATATACAGGAAATCGCTTGGAAAAGAAAACCCACTTTGGGTGAAAGAGATGAGCAGGTGTGTGGCTTTTTTGTTTAGATGACTCAATGAATTTCACTATAAATAAAGGCCTCCCATTAGTAGAAAGCAACTCACCGTTGAGGCATATAACTCGGCTTGTCTATTGTTGATTCATTAAGTCATGGAGATGCAATCGTGGTTTTTGTGTTTAATCCTTAGCTTTGGCTTGGTTGTACTGTCAGACGCGCAAAGACCGCCCTATATTCCACCGCCTGAATATGGAAGAAAAAGGAACGCTGAGGACATACTTCAGGTAAATAGACTTTTTGACTTAGGGACGTTGAGTGTTTTTTCGATAAGCCTTTAAATTTTCTGACTTACACTGAGTCATATGAATTAAAACCATACCTTGCAAAAAAAAAAAAAAAAGACTTTTTGTTATAAGGACCTACTTTTCTATGTCTCATTTCTCCGTTACGGATGTCATTTTGAGAGCAATCTGGTATATTTTCTTTGTTTAGTACCACAGCTTGTCGCTGGGTAAAGATAATGAGGCAAAAAACTTAGTGGCTTGTTGTGTTAGTGTGCAACACTATTAAAAAAAACTCATAACTTTTTTCCAAGGAAAACTTACTCAGTGCAGATGAAGATAGGCCCTCTTATATTCGACCGGTTGAATTTGGAAGAAAGCGAGAAATTAACCGTCGACTAATGGTAAGTCATTTCAGGCTTGACCCGTTCTTAATTTGCGTCAGTTCCATTCTCAGTATCGCTTTTGCCAAGAGTTAGACTTTTGAACTGGCACTAAACGAAATGTTTATAACGAACCAAGGAAATGAAAGAAGAAATACCGCGGTCAAATTATTAGTATTCCATCTTTTTAATTTCTTAATAAGTAGTCATATCTCTACTCTCTTCTTATTCGTTAATTTCTGTAATAGTTATTTAACCGTTTGCGGGCAAAAAGAACGCCGGTATTTGTATTCAAATCGATTGATGGCAGATTCGAGCGTAACATTATTGACGTCATACATTTGTCCTGCGAGGTCATCAGCTTAACTTGGGGCAAGGCTAAAACGGAAAAATTGACATACGGGCGGACGGAAGGAACCGAGCGAGAGACTGGGGAAAAGGTCAGCATCCCCAAGTACCTACTCCCTCTTAATGTTTCTCTTGCTGTCTCAGCCTTTATTTAACCCTTTTTTCCAAAATGGAGAGCCTGTTTACGGGCTACTACCAGCTTGTCACATGGGCATCGATTTAGCAAACCGAAATGAAGGGAAACATAGGAATTGCAATTCACAAATTAGATCAAATTTAAATAGTTTTTTTCACAGGCTTTATTTCGTAAATTGACAGCTCAATTTGATCAAGAGCCTTTGATTGAATGAATTCATATTGAGGCAGATCTGGTGATCGCAATACAGGCCATATAGCAATGAAATTGTGAATAATTGCCCCATTAAAAATCCAAATAATTTTTTTTTGTTTCAGGAAAAGCAACGATATCATCACCATCAATAAATTAAAAGATCTTACCTCTAAAGAAAAAGAATTTTCTAATTTAGTTTTAAATGAAAAAAAGTATTTTTGCCGTTGCTGTAAGTTTTAGATGGGTTATCTTGAAATAAAAATTAAAAGTTCATTCAATCTGTTGTGTGGTTTTTGTCGCCTGTTTACATTAAATTAACACTCTACGTCAATCGACTCCCCCATCGGAGTTAACCCTTTAAGCCCTAAGAGTGGTCAGCATCAAATTTCTCCTTGTAATATCCTTCAATGCTTTGTAAAACAGAGTGCACATGAGAAGCAAATGCATGATCAAGGAAGAGGAGTCTAATTGATATTTCAACAAATTCTCCCCACTACTTCTATTGAAAAAGTATAGGCGAGTAAATAAGAATCTCAATTTTGATATTAGGGTTTAAACGGTTATCTCGTCCCCAGGGTCTTTTCATTGTCCATTTTTGAACAACGAGAAGGCCCTGGTGACGAGGTTCTTAGTGCAGAGGGAAGAGTACCTGTATGCAGGATAGCGGCATTTGTTATTTCACTGCATTACACACAAGATTGTTAATACAACCGGTGTCATTTTGGGTGTCATGATCGGTTGAGCAGACCAGTTAAGAATAGAGCCAAGTGTTTATTGTTTCTATGCCTCGGTTGTCATCGCTTTTCTTCAGCGATATAATAGTCGTGTGTTAAGATCCGAAAATGATTATTCACTCCTTCATAAAACAAAGGCCATTCCAAAAGACAACATCCTCGCAGGCAAGAAGCTTTACCCAATTTCCACAAATTTGAGAATCATATTTGGTGTCAGTAATTGGTGAACTTCACAACTGAAGGATTAACGTGACCCATTTGCCGACAGAAGGCAAGTAAATGGAATGAAGGAAAAGCAAAGTACATTCATCACTCCGGATTATATTGCGGTCAAATTAGACGTGGCGTCTTTCAAAGGCTCACCCGCGTTGCCTACTGTATATCTCAGCAGATTTCCTGTAACGAAAGAGTAGGTACTTTAAGTAGCGGTAGGTACTTTAGGGAAAGAGGTTTAAAACTCATCCCCTTGATTAGGAAATCATATAAACGAACAGGGAGCTGTCATCGAGTTGTTGAGACATGCCAGAGTTATAAAATACCAAATATAAGCAAAAGTGTTGCTCGAACATAACCGAGAGCAACTCTAGCTGCTGGGCAACAAAATACTAGAAGTCTATTCTACAGACAGTAGGTATTTTATAAAAACACTTTGGGGAAAATGACCGTGAAAAGTTGATGTCGCTGCCTGTTTTAATCTCGATTTTCTTTGTTGTTTAAAAACAATCCACCTGTACGGTACAGTCAGGTGATACTGGTCAGCGGATACCCTGTTTTGATAGCTGTCAATTGATTACAACAATGATGTGCAATTAGTTTTCTCTTGGGCTCCCAAACTAGCTAGAAAGTGTGAGAGTAAATATTGGTTTCCCTGTGTTGCGGACGGACGCTCGGTCGCTCGGTCGCTCGGTCGCTCGGTCGCTCGGTCGCTCGGTGTACGGTCAAGTGAGTACCAAATTTTCTAGGATGGATAGATTTACTTAGCTATGGGGCTCCGCTCACGCGCGGCGCTTCGCTATTAGAAGGATCAAGACATCTCTTCAACACGGCGTTTTTAACTCGACGAATTTGCGGCACTGAAGGTCGGGACTGTTCAATAACATTCGAACTGGGCGTCCCAGTCTTTACAGGGATGGAGCGGCTTGACCCAGTCTAATATTCAGGTTGTTAATTAGTGTGATCAGTGGAGTAATAATAAGCTGTGGAAACTTACTTCATGATTTTCTCCCAGTCCAGTGTCTTAAGTTTAACATTTAGATGAGTGTAATAAATTAAATCGAATTATAGCTTTTACATTAAACAGTCATTGAAATGCCCCTCTCGTAAAAAAAAGTATTATTCTGATCTCTGATGGTGTTTATTTCACGATAAGTAACATTTTTCGAGATCTGCATAACAAGCAAAATTATTTATTAATGGTTTTATCATTCATTTAAGATAAATTCATTTTCAAGGCGTGAACGGATGTGTGTGTGTTTTTCTATTTTTTTTCTTTCTTTTTTTTATACAAGTATTTCTCAAAAGGCCTTTATTAAACATTCATAGAGGAATATTTTGGCGTATTCTTTTATAATTTTCAGTAAATCTGTTATATGTTCTTCATACACTTGAGTTCTGCACTATTGCCAAAACAGGTGTAAGCTACCGCCTGCTCTCCTCTCTTGCGAGAAGTCAATAAAGGTACAATACACAATTATTCTATTCGCGCTTGTTGGATACAGTTGACTATCACTATCTTCTTTCCTTCAAGCGCGAGTGGAATAATTGTTTTATTAAAAACAGGTTTTTATTTCATTAAAAACAGTTATTTTTTTACAGTCACTTTCAGGGGAAACATTATAGGATTTTACTCTGCTCTAAAGCTAAAAAATCGCGGGAAATGTGGACGAAAAGAAGTTTTACTGAAGCCGTAGCCTACGTGAATCTCAAGTGCGCAGTTGCAAACTTATTCCTTGTTCAGCGTACAGCAAACTCGTCCAAAGTTGAAACCTTCTTTATGAAGTTGTTTGGAGGCCACCAGTTGGTTTTGCTGAACGAGAGCTGAACTATACTAGTACCTGGATTAAATGAAACGAGTCCCTAGCCCGTATTTACTGCTAGTTGTTGCTAGCCTGCGTGGCATGCGCAAAAAGAAGTGGGGAAGGTGGGAGGGAGAAAAACGCTAAATCCCCCTTCTTTTTTCTCTTTCTCCCTATCCCCTACCCCTTTCGACGCCTGCTCTGGCGCAGGCTAGTTGTCGCTTGTGATTTACATTCTTCTTGTTACGGTTTAATATTTCGGCGAATGGCTTTGCTTGATTAGGAAGAAACGACCGATGCTTCGTCTTCCCTCATAGCTTATCAGGGTATTTTGTATATGTTTTTCGATGAATTTTCAAGAAACTTTAATTCCATACTCTATATAGTGTTTGTCTTCCCTAGTAGGTTGTACGGTTTAATTGCATTTTCTATTGTTGTAATAATTACAACAACCTTCTTGGCTGCCACTATCCTCCGACAAGAAAAATTTCCTCCAAAACTGAAACGATCGGCTCAGTCTACTTTAAAGCGGTGCAATGGTTTCTCAGTTGCATCAGCCTTTTCTGAAATATACCCCTGCATTTTCCTTTCACGGTTTCCATTCACGGAAAATGTGGTCTGTAGAGAATACTTCATGGAAAGTGCTGGCGTACGGTATTTACGCACGAGTTGTGGACGTATCAGAAATCGAACGAGTGAGCGCAGCGAACGAGTAAGATTTCTGATACAAAAACAACGAGTGCGTAAATACCGTACAAAGCACTTTCCATGTGGTATTGTGTTTATTATACACATACTGAGACATTCAATATTTTGGCGGCCTTTTTTATTTTAAATCTTTCAAAACTGCTAAACTTTGCCGCTACACACTTACCGCAAAATGACAAGGAAAAACGAAGTATCAGCTTTTTAGTAAAAACGTTTGTTAAAAACATAAATGACGGTGAGGATGTGAGGTAATCCAAGAACGATAAGTAATCTTAACTGTTTGTTCTCAATGCACAATTGAAACTGATGAGTGAATTTAAGTAAAATGACCGGTTTCAATATAAGCTTAAGCTTAAATGAAAGGCAAAGTAGCTCCGACAAAAAGCACAACATAAGCTTACGTCTCGTTCTGTTTATCCCTTTCCGCTGTTGTTTCGCCGGCTCTCTACCGTTTTCTTTATCGACAGTGAAACAAACGAAACTATTCCACTACATTTCCAAAATGTTTGTCACTTTTTTAGCGAAAAATACTCTTTTAGTAAAACTTTTCTCGTTGAATGTGTGCGAAGCGGCGCTGCAAGCTGCATTAAAAGGCGGAAATTTTGGCGCGAAACTCACACACCTCTGTGGCTTCTGATTGGACGTATCATTTTTCTCACACGTGAAAAAACATCGTTCGCGATTCTGATTGGACTACCATTTTTTTTCACGTGTGAAAACCATCGTTTGCTCCTCTGATTGATTAGAACTCATTTGCGTACGAAAATTGACGACATAGCTTTTTGGTGAGTATTTCTCAGTATGTATATAATAAAAAACTGAATGGAGCAGTTCCAGTTTACTGAACACTACCGTCAACTCAAAAAAAGATGATGAACAAGCTTCAATATCTCGCTTACTAGAAATAGTTGACACTACAGCTGCCCCCGCTCTGCATATTGTCGGTCAATAATATTCTTGGTCGTTGAGTAGCCTTTGAAATATACCGATTCATAATGAAGATTTTCACACATAATTTTCCATCCAATAGGTAAGATAAAAACAAGAAACGCAAGGTTCCATGCAATGATTCAGTTTCGATTTATACAGCTTTACATTTGCCTGCGTCGCAGACGCTCTAAACCTTCTGTGTATAGCGTCTGCGAATTAGTGCACAATATCGTGTTCGAATCCCGCAGAGACGCAAGGACATATGTCGGCGTTTTTGATTGGCTAATTTCTTACACAGTTTGTGATTAGTCCGATTTGAATTAAGTGTTGACAGGCCAAACATGACTCATAGCTCGTGACAAGAGAGACTGAGCTCGTGATAGTGTGAAACGTGACCTTAGAGTAGTCAGTTTGAGCAACAGAGGTTTGTCTTGCCCTCTTTTCGCGTAGTTTATGCAGTGCGTGGAGTATTCTACACTTTGACTGAGCAATTTTTTTTCCGTTTTGAGTCTCACATTTAGAGGTTATGAAGCTGATTTGACCATAGATGCAGTTTACCATTAAAACATTTTTCTCTTACCTCTGCTCAAGCCTTAAACTTTTTATTGAGGCTAAATAACCTTAGTTTCTTTGGTTTTTTCCGAAATGCCTGGACCTGAATAGCTACATATGTGTACTGTTTTTTCGCCGTGAATATCATCATGATTTCCTAATTTGTTTTGACTCTAGAACTGTCGGCTAGATTGCAGAATACGCAGCAGTGCATCTGCAGCGTTTGGAAGACGCTGGGAAACCAGTCGTTAAATTTACAAGCAAATTATGGCCTTGAAGGAATTCTCTCAAAGCATTTTTTTTGTTTGGAAGACGGCTTTAAAGTTCGAACTGCTCTTTCATTGTTTACGGTACACGATCCTTGCCGACTCCCTTCTGTGAATTTTGACATGTCACTGCGCCCAACCGTCACGCACACGTAAGAATTAGGCCAATCGTGAGGCTCATAAGAAACACGTAAGAAATCCGCCTATCCGAAACGTTCACATATGTCCTTGCGACTCTGCAGGATATTAGAACGAGCTTTTGTGCACTAATTCGCAGACGGACCATACAAATGGTTTAGTCGAGTGCGTGGGCCGGCTGCAACTGGTTTAGTCGAGTGCGTGGGCCGGCTGCAACGCAGGCTAATTTACATTGATCTATACATTCCCAGTTTCGAGAATAGTTTATTTTAGTATTATACTAAAACATTGGATAGTGTTATACGGGCGCTCTGATTGGCTTCTCAGTCAGTGAATATCCTGCACTATTCACTGATTCACACCTCCAGTTCCTCCAAGCGAACGAAGCCAAACTCGCGTAGGTTTAAATTGCGACCAAATGCTTTCCCGGTTTGCTGCCGTAACAAACTAAGAAATTGCACAACTAATCAAGCAAGCTATTTCCGAAATACATGAAGAAGGTGACGAAGTTCGGTTTTAACAGGTAAAGCTTTGTCTTTTTGACTTGAATAGTTATCGATAAAACCGGTGAAAAAGTTTTTTGTTTACAAATGCAAATTCAGCTTAAGTCTTGCGTTACTTTATTTAGTTGACTTGTTCATAAATGAGCTTAAAACTAAATTTAATAATCTTTTTTTACAGAATTATTTTAAATACAAACAGAATTCACAACTCCTTTTGAAGAAACTTCCCCGCAACAGCTAAACAAACGCCTTCAAAAGTTTTATTTGTCGCTAAGAAAAAGCGACGACCGCGGCCCTTCGGTCATCGCGCGCCAAAATTGTAATCGTTGGCAGCAGTAAATGAGTTAAAAATCATCATTTTGTGCTCAATTATCTCACTGTTTTAGTATATACTAAAACAATTATTCACCTCAGTGTCGGTGGCTAGTAGTGGTTATTTACCTCGCCGCTTCGCGGCCTCGATAAATATCCAATACTAGCCACCTCCACTTCGGTATCATTTAATTGTCGGCGAATTTCTGTAATCTTCCATCTTTCTCCTAGTGATAACCGTAGCCGTTGATTCAGTTGTCTTGCTTGTTTCTGGACCGGTTTTGTGGACTGAGTCTAATTTCCCCAAAGAGAGAGAAACAGAGTGTCTGCCAAATTGTTTCCACTCAAAGATTTGTGAACTCGTGTCTGGCGAACTCTCCAAGTATTCATATATACACAGTTATACGCACCGTATAACTTCGAGTGTCTTTTGGTTCATAACTTTCAAAACAGCTGCTCCACAGAATGTCACTGATAAATGTCACAAAATCTACCTATAAGCAGTCCCTTCGGGATTTTCTGTTTTACGTCATCCTAACCGTCTCTTATTTGCGGGCGCAAACGATAAAAATGTCATCGTTAGCCAACGATTCTATGCGACTCCTTTAAAACAAATCGAGATTTTTCTTGGCATACTTACTGTATTATTCAACTGTAATTACTTTTTTAAATATACGCGCGAGCTACTAGTCGTGCCTCCTCGGGATTTCGCCTCTTCTGACTCCCTTACTTTTCTCTCGTCGCAGACGGAGATGTTTCACGGATAGAAAAAACATGCCTATTAGTTTAGTCTCTTTCACTTATTGGAAAAGCAATTGTGAAGAAGAAAAGACGAAAAATGTTTCATATGATAAATGGGACTCAAATGACGCCCGGAGATACAAGTACATGATATAGTAGATAAAATTGTAAAAAAAAAAAAAACAATAACCGAAGTTTCCAGTTCAAGGCGACAATGTTCTGAAATTTGATCAACGGTCATCAAGGGTCAATTCACCTTATTGACATGACCGGAAGTCTTCACTTTTATCTCAACACGAACAAAAAAATTCTCTGACCTGGGTTTGACATGAAGCTGACCATGCAGTGCAAAACTTAACCTTTATACTGATATTACTAAGAGCTTGAGAAACGTCAGGGAAGAAAGAAATCGTCGTTCAATTTGCCAGTGATAGAGACCTTTAGATTCTAGGACGAGAACGGCTACGAGTATGAGATTTCACTTAAAGTTTGTTCAAGTATAGACATCCCGGAAAGCTTCATTGCACTTCCTTTTCACCAAAAAAATTACCATTGTTATCTTTACTGAAAGAGCTTAAAAAACCGTCTCCCAGCCACACAACGATAGAACCTCTAACGCTTTAAACCTTGTTTCCGTTACCATTCCCTGCTAGCAGAGGTCTCTCACGACGAGGCAAAAATAAGAGAAAGGTCTCTGCCTCGTTGTGAGAGGTCTTTGCTGCCAAAAGGGCGCGAAAATCATTGACAATGTAATTCAGTGACCTAAATAGGCTACAAAAGTTGCTAGACAATGAAAATGGTAGCTGCGGAACTCTTGTACTGTTTACTCGTGTTGGATACAGAGTAAGATGGCCTGACGTTAACAATAGGGCCATTTATACGACGAAAAATAAGACGCGTCTTACATAAGACGCGTCTTAAATAAGACGCGAACTGTACCATTTATACGAGCATGCCTTATCTAATAAGACGCGTCTTAGCTAAGCCGCGTCTTATTTTAGACGAAATGTGCCGTTTATACGGAAAGTTCGCGTCTTATTTAAGACGCGTCTTATTTTTCCTCGTATAAATGGCCCTAATGGTTACTACTGCAAACGAAAACATCAAAAAGGACTTGGGAGGCAACCAGTGTCGATGAAGTGCCGACCGCAAAAGGTAGGAATGTTTTACGTTTTGTGTTTTTTCTTTTACCCCAGTGCAATAATTTGCTCACGTTTCTGATCAGGGTGACTCACAGCTAACTTGTATAATAGTTTTGCCTCAAGTGAGTCTCCTTTAGTCAGCTACTCACAACTGAGGTTTCCGGACAGGTCTCGTAAAATACAACAATGACCTCAATTTTATAAATAGGAGTAAAAGTAATTGTTACAGGGTTAAAAAGTAAGCTTGAAAAGAAGGTCAATGCAATAACGTGGCTGAAAATCCACTAAAGGTTGTTAGAGCTGCAGCGAGGGCAAACCGAAACGTGAGGAGATCGGATCCTTCGTAAACCACAATGCCGATGATTGAGATAGTTCCAAGGATAAACTCATGCTTATTCGCTACCGCGCGGGATGATTCCGCAATGTTATGATTATTTATCATCACATGATGAATGAAATTAGATATTTTACTATTCGGCTCTCAAGGAAACAGAAATGCATATCAGTACGCCGGACACACGCTTATCGATCTGTTTCGCTTTAGAAAATATCGTTAAGTGGACAATAATCTCAATGAGGGGAATCGATAAATTCTATCACAAGCCTGAAGCATAACTGAATCACTTCAGTACTACGAGTGCACCTCTAGGAACGCGCTCTGTGATTGGCTGATACTAAAATGTGGTAATTATTGACATTAGTTAGGTCTACCTAGTTATTCACATTAACAAGGCAACCAGAAAGTAATTTAGGTTTGGGGTGGTTTGGGCGTTAGTTGGAATTGTGAGGGTTGCTGGAACTGTGGAGTTGTGAGGGTTGTCAGGGTTGTGGGGGTTGTAAGGGTTGTGAGGGTTGTGAGGGTTGTAGGGGTTGTGAGGGTTGTGAGGGTTGTAGGGCTTGTGAGGGTTGTGGGGGTTGTAGGGGTTGAGAGGGTATTAGGGGTTGTGAGGGTTGTGAGGGTTGTAGGGGTTGTGAGGGTTGTGGGGGTTGTGGGGGTTGTGAGGGTTGTGGGGGTTGTGGGGGTTGTGAGGGTTGTGAGGGTTGTAGGGGTTATGAGGGTTGTGAGGGTTGTAGGAGTTGTGAGGGTTGTGAGGGTTGTAGAGGTTGTGAGGGTTGTGGGGGTTGTGGAGGTTGTGAGGGTTGTTTGGGTTGTGGGGGTTGTGAGGGTTGTGAGGGTTGTAGGGGTTGTGAGGGTTGTGAGGGTTGTGGGGGTTGTGAGGGTTGTGAGGGTTGTGGAGGTTAGGGGGGTTGTGAGGGTTGTGGGGGTTGTAGGGGTTGTGAGGGTTGTGGGGGTTGTGAGGGTTGTGGGGGTTGTAGGGGTTGTGAGGGTTGTGGGGGTTGTAGGGGTTGTGAGGGTTGTGAGGTTTGTGAGGGTTGTAGGGGTTATGAGGGTTGTGGGGCTTGTAGGAGTTGTGAGGGTTGTGGGGGTTGTAGGGGTTGTGAGGGTTGTGAGGGTTGTAGGGGTTATGAAGGTTGTGGGGGTTGTAGGGGTTGTGAGGGTTGTGAGGGTTGTGGGGGTTGTGAGGGTTGTGGGGGTTGTAGGGGTTGAGAGGGTATTAGGGGTTGTGAGGGTTGTGAGGGTTGTAGGGGTTGTGAGGGTTGTGGGGGTTGTGAGGGTTGTGGGGGTTGTGGGGGTTGTGAGGGTTGTAGGGGTTGTGAGGGTTGTAGAGGTTGTGAGGGTTGTGGGGGTTGTGGAGGTTGTGAGGGTTGTTTGGGTTGTGGGGGTTGTGGGGGTTGTGAGGGTTGTAGGGGTTGTGAGGGTTGTGAGGGTTGTGGGGGTTGTGAGGGTTGTGAGGGTTGTGGAGGTTAGGGGG
>NC_133203.1:32900880-32905880 GCF_958299795.1 Porites lutea | reverse complement strand
TAGTGCGTAACACTATTAAAAGAATCGTAACTTTTTTTCAAGGAAAACGTACTCAATGCAGATGAAGATGGACCCTCGTATCTTCCGCCGATTGAATTTGGAAGAAAGCGAGAAAGTAACCGCCGACTCATGATGGTAAGTCCTTTCAGGCTTGACACGTGTTTAATTTGCGTTATTTCCATTTTTAGTATCGCTTTTGCCAAGAGTTAGACGTTTGAACTGAAAGAAGACGGAAATGCCTCGGTCAAATTATTAGTATTCAATCTTTTCAATTTCTTAATAAGTAGTCATATCTCCACTCTCTTCTTGTTCGTTAATTTCTGTAATTAATAGTTATTCAACTGTTTGCGGGAAAAAAGAGCGCCGGTTTTTGTATTCAAATCGATTGATAGCAGATTCGAGCGTAACATTATTGACGTCATACATTTGTCCTGCGAGGTCATCAGTTTAACTTGGGGCAAGGCTAAAACTGAAAAATTGACAAACGGGCGGACGGAAGGAAGAGGGTGAGAGACTGAGGGAAAGGTCAGCATCCCCAAGTACCTACTTCCTTTTAATTTTTCTTTCGCTGTCTCCGCCTATATTTAACCCTTTTTTCCAAAATGAAGGGCCTGTTCCAGTAACACAGCTTGTCGTGGGGTAAAGATAATGAGGCAAAAAACTTAGTCGCTTGTTGTGTTGGTGCGTAACACTATTAAAAGAATCGTAACTTTTTTTCAAGGAAAACGTACGCAATGCAGATGAATCTTCCACCGATTGAACTTGGAAGAAAGCGAGAAAGTAACCGCCGACTCATGATGGTAAGTCCTTTCAGGCTTGACACGTATTTAATTTGCGTTATTTCCATTCTCAGTATCGCTTTTGCCAAGAGTTAGACTTTTGAACTGGCACTAAACAAAATGTTTAACGAACCAAGGAAATGAAAGAAGACGTAAATGCCTCGGTCAAATTATTAGTATTCAATCTTTTCAATTTCTTAATAAGTAGTCATATCTCTGTTGTAGTTAATTTTTTATCCTAGGTAATTTTTATTTTTCCTTTGTTTCAACTTCATTAGGATACATTACCATACCAAAAAACAAAAGAAAAACAAAAATTACCTGGAATAAAAATTTAACTACAACATCTCCACTCTCTTCTCTCTGTTTGCGGGCAAAAAGAACGCCGGTTTTTGTATTCAAATCGATTGCTGGAAGATTCGAGCGTAACATTATTGACGTCATACATTTGTCCTTCGAGGCCATCAGCTTAACTTGGGACAAGACTAAAACTGAAAAATTGACAAACGGGCGGGCGGAAGGAACCGAGCGAGAGACTGGGAAAAAGGTCAGCATCCCCAAGTACCCACTCCCTTTTAATTTTTCTCTCGCTGTCTCGGCCTATATTTAACCCATGGAGGGCCTGTTCACGGGCTACTATCAGCTTGTCACCGGGACCTCGATTTAGCAAACCGAAATGAAGGGAAACATAGAATTGCCATTCACAAATTAGATCAAATTTAAATAGTTCTTTTCACAGGCGTTATTTCGTTAATTCGACAGCTCAATTTGATCAAGAGCCTTTGATTGAATGAATTCATATTGAGGCAAATCTGGTGATCGCAATCCAGGCCATATAGCAATGAAATTGTGAATGATTGCCCTATTAAAAATTCAAATGTATATTTTTTTGTTTCAGGAAAAGCAACGATATCATCACCATCAATAAATTAAAAGATATTACCTCTAAAGAAAAATAATTTTCTAATTTAGTTTTAAATGAAAAAATGTATTCTTGCCGTTGCTGTAAGTTTTAGATGGGTTATCTTGAAATAAAAATTAAAAGTTCATTTAATCTGTTGTGTGGTTTTTGTGGCCTGTTTACATTAAATTAACACACTACGTCAATCGACTCCCCGATCTGAGTTAACCCTTTATGCCCTAAGAGTGGTCAGCATCAAATTTCTCCTTGTAATATCCTTCAATGCTTTGTAAAACAGAGTAAACATGAGAATTGAATGCATGATCAAGGAAGATGAGTCTAATTGATATTTCAACAAATTCTCCTCACTACTTCTATTGAAAAAGTATAGGCCAGTCTGAATGAGAATCTCAATTTTGATATTAGGGTTTAAACGCTTATCTCGTCAACAGGGTCTTTTCATTGTCCATTTTTGAAGAAGGAAAAGGCCCTGGTCACGAGGTTCTTAGTGTAGAGGGGAGGGTACCTGCATTCAGGATAGCGGCGTTTGTTATTTCACTCCATTACACACAAGACTATTAATACAACCGGTGTCATTTTGGGTGTCATGATCAGTTGAGCAGACCAGTTAAGAAGAGAGCCAAGTGTTTATTGTTTCTATGCCTCGGTTGTCATCGCCGTATCTTCAGCGATATAATAGTCGTGTGTTAAGATCCGAAAATGATTATTCACTCCTTCATAAAACAAAAACCAATCCCAAAGACAACATCCTCGCAGGCAAGAAGCTTTACCCAATTTCCACACATTTGAGAATCCTATTTAGTGTCAGTAATTAGTGAACTTCACAACTGAAGGATTAACGTGACCCATTTGCCGACAGAAGGCAAGTAAATGGAATGAAGAAGAAGCAAAGTACATTCATCACTCCGGATTATATTGCGGTCAAATTAGACGTGGCGTCTTTCAAAGGCTCACCCGCGTTGCCTACTGTATATCTCAGCAGATTTCCAGTAACGAAAGAGTAGGTACTTTAAGTAGCGGTATGCACTTTAGGGAAATAGGCTTAAAACTCATCCCCTTGATTAGGAAATCATATAAACGAACAGGGAGCTGTCATCGAGTTGTTGATGCATGCGAGAGTTACAAAATACCAAATATAAGCAAAAGTGTTGCTCGAACAAAACCGAGAGCAACTCTAGCTGCTGGGCAACAAAATACTAGAAGTCTATTCTACAGACAGTAGGTATTTTATAAAAACACTTTGGGGAAAATGACCGTGAAAAGTTGATGTCGCTGCCTGTTTTAATCTCGATTTTCTTTGTTGTTTAAAAACAATCCACCTGTACGGTACAGTCAGGTGATACTGGTCAGCGGATACCCTGTTTTGATAGCTGTCAATTGATTACAACAATGATGTGCAATTAGTTTTCTCTTGGGCTCCCAAACTAGCTAGAAAGTGTGAGAGTAAATATTGGTTTCCCTGTGTTGCGGACGGACGCTCGGTCGCTCGGTCGCTCGGTCGCTCGGTCGCTCGGTGTACGGTCAAGTGAGTACCAAATTTTCTAGGATGGATAGATTTACTTAGCTATGGGGCTCCGCTCACGCGCGGCGCTTCGCTATTAGAAGGATCAAGACATCTCTTCAACACGGCGTTTTTAACTCGACGAGTTTGCAGCACTGAAGGTCGGGACTGTTCAATAACATCCGAACTGGGCGTCCCAGTCCGGTGTGATCAGTGGAGTAATAATAAGCTGTCGAAAGCTTACTTCATGATTTTCTCCCAGTCCAGTGTCTTAAGTTTAACATTTAGATGAGTGTAATAAATTAAATCGAATTATAGCTTTTGCATTAAACAGTCATTGAAATGCCCCTCTCGTAAAAAAAAAGTATTATTCTGATCTCTGATGGTGTTTATTTCACGATAAGTAACATTTTTCGAGATCTGCATAACAAGCAAAATTATTTATTAATGGTTTTATCATTCATTTAAGATAAATTCATTTTCAAGGCGTGAACGGATGTGTGTGTGTTTTTCTATTTTTTTTCTTTCTTTTTTTTATACAAGTATTTCTCAAAAGGCCTTTATTAAACATTCATAGAGGAATATTTTGGCGTATTCTTTTATAATTTTCAGTAAATCTGTTATATGTTCTTCATACACTTGAGTTCTGCACTATTGCCAAAACAGGTGTAAGCTACCGCCTGCTCTCCTCTCTTGCGAGAAGTCAATAAAGGTACAATACACAATTATTCTATTCGCGCTTGTTGGATACAGTTGACTATCACTATCTTCTTTCCTTCAAGCGCGAGTGGAATAAATGTTTTATTAAAAACAGGTTTTTATTTCATTAAAAACAGTTATTTTTTTACAGTCACTTTCAGGGGAAACATTAAAGGATTTTACTCTGCTCTAAAGCTAAAAAATCGCGGGAAATGTGGACGAAAAGAAGCTTTACTGAAGCCGTAGCCTACGTGAATCTCAAGTGCGCAGTTGCAAACTTATTCCTTGTTCAGCGTACAGCAAACTCGTCCAAAGTTGAAACCTTCTTTATGAAGTTGTTTGGAGGCCACCAGTTGGTTTTGCTGAACGAGAGCTGAACTATACTAGTACCTGGATTAAATGAAACGAGTCCCCAGCCCGTATTTACTGCTAGTTGTTGCTAGCCTGCGTGGCATGCGCAAAAAGAAGTGGGAAGGGGGGAGAGAGAAAAACGCTAAATCCCCCTCCTTTTTTCTCTTTCTCCCTATCCCCTACCCCTTTCGACGCCTGCTCTGGCGCAGGCTAGTTGTCGCTTGTGATTTACATTCTTCTTGTTACGGTTTAATATTTCGGCGAATGGCTTTGCTTGATTAGGAAGAAACGACCGATGCTTCGTCTTCCCTCGTAGCTTATCAGGGTATTTTGTATATGTTTTTCGATGAATTTTCAAGAAACTTTAATTCCATACTCTATATAGTTTTTGTTTTCCCTAGTAGGTTGTACGGTGTAATTGCATTTTCTATTTTTGTAATAATTACAACAACCTTCTCGGCTGCCACTATCCTTCGACAAGAAAAATTTCCTCCAAAACTGAAACGATCGGCTCAGTCTACTTTAAAACGGTGCAATGGTTTCTCAGTTGCATCAGCCTTTTCTGAAATATACCCCTGCATTTTCCTTTCACGGTTTCCATTCACGGAAAATGTGGTCTATAGAGAATACTTCATGGAAAGTGCTGGCGTACGGTATTTACGCACGAGTTGTGGACGTATCAGAAATCGAACGAGTGAGCGCAGTGAACGAGTAAGATTTCTGATACAAAAACAACGAGTGCGTAAAT
>NC_133203.1:32738380-32895880 GCF_958299795.1 Porites lutea | reverse complement strand
TTATTTGAAATTAGAGAAAGTCCGTGACATCAAGTTTTCGAAGAGATACTATGTCTTCCGGGAACTCATCTAGCTTCTCAATGCCACAAAATCAAGAGAAAAAGCAGAAAACAAGGTACGAGGTTCGCTTTACGAATAAAAATCATCCATTTATGTGGCTTGTTTGCAAAACACGCGCAAAAATTCTATTGTCTGACCCAGAGACATCGCTGACGACCCCGTGTCCCTTGCCTTTGAGGCGATCGAGACGATCATATGTAAACTACCAATCGCCCCAGTCGTTCGGATCGTCTCGAAATATTTTGAAACGACTGGGGCGATCGGGACGATCCGGACGATCATATGGAAACCAGGCTTTAAGCTTATTCAAAGCTATTACCAAGGGAGGAACTCCCCGGGAGGAACTACGCGCTTCAGTCAAAAGACTCACACTATCTTTAGAAAAACACTAAGCTGGAGTTTACTGAGTCACAATTCAATTCTCCATGGTAAGTTTATGTAGCTTCAGTTTAAGCTGCAGTTCACTCTTATAATTTTGGATCTGTAAGTCACTATCCGTGATAATTTAACATTCTGCAAAGAAAACTGACGAGCTGGGCCCAGCGTGATACAGCATTGCAGGAAAACATTACACTCACGGACTGAAGTAGTCTGCGAAAACATCCGTTTCTCCTCGCTCTTCTCCGCTGCGGACGTTTCGCGCGAAACGTCCCCAGCGGCGAAGAGCGAGGAGAAACGGATGTTTTCGCAGGCTAGGACTGAAGAAAATCGCTTAGTTATTCAGATCCATAAGGCACTTTGGAGTAAATTGGAACCCTTATTCAGCCGTAATAAAAAAGCTTTACGCTACAAAAGAGGTCAAAGAAAATGCGCTTGCATCAGAGGGCAAATGCTGCCGACCAGAAAACAATAACTACAGTCAATCGAAATGTATGTCATGACCTCTCGGTGTGAAACATGCGGCTACAATCACATTTGCTCAGTAAAAATGCAGAACCTTCCAGAGCATAATCTACCCAGCAGATAAAAACAATTTTATTGGAATAAGCAGCATTTTGGCATGAGGTAAAAGTCTACCACCCCCTTTTATTGCTAAGGTCGGCATGGTTGCAGGAAAAGTTTGCTGCACGTTCAGACGAAACAAATGTCGCTCGCACGTCCATACACTGCTGTTGCGAGCAAAACACACTCTCCCCTTCCTTTATGAACAAACAACGATCGTCCTTCGTGCTCGTCTTTCAAGAAAAGTGAGACGAACCCACGAACAAAACGGCGCTTGGACAGTCCCGCTTTGGTTTCTTGGGAGCCGGCTGGTTTGTTCCTCCAAGATCATAGCCACATTCCTCGCAATTTGGAGGCTTCCTTCGAGTAAAGTAAGAACGTCCGCACTGCGGATATGAACAAAAACCTCTTTTCGTGCTCTTAGATGACATCATGTTGACACACGTGGCTTACACACAAAGACAGATAGAATAGCAGCGACAAACGGTACGAAATGGAGAACGAGAAAATACAAAACAGAGACGATGACTACCTTTGGTACGAGTGCAATGGAGCAAATAAGATAACGAACTGACAAGGAACAAAAAAACAATGTTACCAACACTTTTGCCGAACGAAGGGAAGCGAAGAAACACCAAATAGAGGTCAAGAAAACGGCACTTGCAAAGCGAAATCGATAGGACAACTAGTACGAATACAAGATTAACGACAGAAAATACTAGCGAACCTCTTGGCACAAGAGACAATGAACAAATGCGGAGAGAATAAACCTGGATATGCGGTTAATCGAAAGGACGAAGATGAAGGATATCGAGCAAGTCGAAATGAGCGGAATGAGCGGCTGGTTTATGTTACAACCTCGTGGCGAAATACTAAATAAGCCAATCGGATGGCTTACAACCCACGCAACCCTATCAAACAATCCAGCCAATCACAGAGCACGTTACTAGAGGAGCATGTTAGCTGGTAGCGCTTCATTTTTGAAAGGAGGAATGTTTTCATTACCCGAAGTTTTCCAATGTAATATAGTCCCAGGTTTGCGATGTTTGAACTTTAGCTCACTTGTCCCTTGGATATTTTCATGTCGCGTCATGCATGAATTTGGAACGCGGGATTATCCCGCACCCCAAAATAGAAGAGGTTCTGATTTGTCTATCTGCGGAATATTCCGCTACTTATAATTTTAATATAGCGATGATGTATAATGACTGAAATTTGAGCTGCGAGCTAATGTACTCGAACCCCTCTTGTTTGCTAGAAAGTAAAGTGAGATTGCATCAAAAGAGTCGAAGATAAGATGGAAAAAAAAATCTGTTTACCTTAATAACGATAACGCACCAGACTTTCTTTTCCCAACAGCATAAATTGCGTATTTATAACTGTCATGATCTTCTGTGCTTTTATTTCTTCATCCCGCAATTTTAATGTATGACTGATTCATGTATTCATCATCTCAGTAACGAAGTTTTATTGAAACTGGAGAAAAAAAACTGTCGTTTAACTGATACTCGACGGAGGCCGGATCAAGGATAGTTTTTTTGCACTTATCTTCAAATATTAGCGAATCGATTTTTGATTTTTTTGCGTCCAAGAATTGTCTCACATCTTCTGGCTTCGTATCCTAGCGCCTGTGAGAACATCAGTCGGCCGACAAACCACAAAACCCCTCACATAAACAAACTGACGGATTTTGTGTTAAGTTTATGGAACGGAAACAGTATATCTCTATCTTCATTGTGTAAATGACCTTTTAACCTGATAGCAGATGTCTTATCTTTTATTTATTTTGAGATCGGAAATGGTGTGAAGTTACCGGTGTGATAAGACACTCACTGATTGGCTCATACGCGAGATATCCCAACATTCCAAAATATCACGTATCTTTGTCCCCATTTGATTGGTTTAGATGTGGGATGATCTCACACACTTAATGGCACTTACAATAGATTGTTCTGATTGGATTATCACTGAAATATCCCGAGGAAAAAGGCCTTACTCTCCAGTTCCATTTTTAAATGGAGAACTGTTCCTAACAAAGATATCAACCATGTCTTAATGGCGAATATACAGGAAATCGCCTGGAAAAGAAATCCCACTTTAGGTGAAAGAGATGAGTAGGTGTGTGGCTGTTTTGTCTAGATGACTCAATGAATTTCACTATAAATAAAGGCCTCGCATTAGTAGAAAGCAACTCACTGTTGAGGCATATAACTCGGCTTGTTTATTGTTGATTCATCGTAAGTCATGGAGAGTCAATCATGGTTTTTGTGTTTAATCCTTAGCTTTGGCTTGGTTGTACTGTCAGACGCGCAATATATTCCACCGCCTGAATTTGGGCGAAAAAGGAACGCTGATGACATACTTCAGGTAAATAGACTTTTAGGCTTAAGGACGTAGGTTTTTTCCATAGCCATAAATTTACTGACTTATACTGAGTCATATGAATTTAAAACCATATCTTACAAAAAAAATTGTTTTTTAAGGGTCTACTTTTGTAAATCTCATTTCTCAGTTACGGATGTCATTTTCAGAGCAATCTGGTACATTTTCTTTTGTCCAGTAACACAGCTTGTCGCGGGGTAAAGATAATGAGGCAAAAATCTTAGTGCCTTGTTGTGTTAGTGCGTAACACTATTAAAAGAATCGTAACATTTTTTCAAGGAAAACGTACTCAATGCAGATGAAGATGGACCCTCGTATCTTCCGCCGACTGAATTTGGAAGAAAGCGAGAAAGTAACCGCCGACTCATGATGGTAAGTCCTTTCAGGCTTGACACGTGTTTAATTTGCGTTATTTCCATTTTTAGTATCGCTTTTGCCAAGAGTTAGACGTTTGAACTGGCACTAAACGAAATGTTTAACGAACCAAGAAAATGAAAGAAGACGGAAATGCCTCGGTCAAATTATTAGTATTCAATCTTTTCAATTTCTTAATAAGTAGTCATATCTCCACTCTCTTCTTGTTCGTTAATTTCTGTAATTAATAGTTATTCAACTGTTTGCGGGAAAAAAGAGCGCCGGTTTTTGTATTCAAATCGATTGATAGCAGATTCGAGCGTAACATTATTGACGTCATACATTTGTCCTGCGAGGCCATCAGCTTAACTTGGGACAAGGTTAAAACTGAAAAATTGACAAACGGGCGGACGGAAGGAAGAGAGTGAGAGACTGAGGGAAAGGTTAGCATCCCCAAGTACCTACTTCCTTTTAATTTTTCTTTCGCTGTCTCCGCCTATATTTAACCCTTTTTTCCAAAATGAAGGGCCTGTTCCAGTAACACAGCTTGTCGTGGGGTAAAGATAATGAGGCAAAAAACTTAGTAGCTTGTTGTGTTGGTGCGTAACACTATTTTAATAGTGTTACGCAAAAAAAGAATCGTAACTTTTTTTCAAGGAAAACGTACGCAATGCAGATGAATCTTCCACCGATTGAACTTGGAAGAAAGCGAGAAAGTAACCGCCGACTCATGATGGTAAGTCCTTTCAGGCTTGACACGTGTTTAATTTGCGTTATTTCCATTCTCAGTATCGCTTTTGCCAAGAGTTAGACTTTTGAACTGGCACTAAACAAAATGTTTAACGAACCAAGGAAATGAAAGAAGACGTAAATGCCTCGGTCAAATTATTAGTATTCAATCTTTTCAATTTCTTAATAAGTAGTCATATCTCTGTTGTAGTTAATTTTTTATCCTAGGTAATTTTTATTTTTCCTTTGTTTCAACTTCATTAGGATACATTACCATACCAAAAAACAAAAGAAAAACAAAAATTACCTGGAATAAAAATTTAACTACAACATCTCCACTCTCTTCTCTCTGTTTGCGGGCAAAAAGAACGCCGGTTTTTGTATTCAAATCGATTGCTGGAAGATTCGAGCGTAACATTATTGACGTCATACATTTGTCCTTCGAGGCCATCAGCTTAACTTGGGACAAGGCCAAAACTGAAAAATTGACAAACGGGCGGGCGGAAGGAACCGAGCGAGAGACTGGGAAAAAGGTCAGCATCCCCAAGTACCCACTCCCTTTTAATTTTTCTCTCGCTGTCTCGGCCTATATTTAACCCATGGAGGGCCTGTTCACGGGCTACTATCAGCTTGTCACCGGGACCTCGATTTAGCAAACCGAAATGAAGGGAAACATAGAATTGCCATTCACAAATTAGATCAAATTTAAATAGTTCTTTTCACAGGCGTTATTTCGTTAATTCGACAGCTCAATTTGATCAAGAGCCTTTGATTGAATGAATTCATATTGAGGCAAATCTGGTGATCGCAATCCAGGCCATATAGCAATGAAATTGTGAATGATTGCCCTATTAAAAATTCAAATATATATTTTTTTGTTTCAGGAAAAGCAACGATATCATCACCATCAATAAATTAAAAGATATTATCTCTAAAGAAAAATAATTTTCTAATTTAGTTTTAAATGAAAAAATGTATTTTTGCCTTTGCTGTAAGTTTTAGATGGGTTATCTTGAAATAAAAATTAAAAGTTCATTTAATCTGTTGTGTGGTTTTTGTGGCCTGTTTACATTAAATTAACACTCTACGTCAATCGACTCCCCCATCTGAGTTAACCCTTTATGCCCTAAGAGTGGTCAGCATCAAATTTCTCCTTGTAATATCCTTCAATGCTTTGTAAAACAGAGTAAACATGAGAATTGAATGCATGATCAAGGAAGATGAGTCTAATTGATATTTCAACAAATTCTCCTCACTACTTCTATTGAAAAAGTATAGGCCAGTCTGAATGAGAATCTCAATTTTGATATTAGGGTTTAAACGCTTATCTCGTCAACAGGGTCTTTTCATTGTCCATTTTTGAAGAAGGAAAAGGCCCTGGTCACGAGGTTCTTAGTGTAGAGGGGAGGGTACCTGCATTCAGGATAGCGGCGTTTGTTATTTCACTCCATTACACACAAGACTATTAATACAACCGGTGTCATTTTGGGTGTCATGATCAGTTGAGCAGACCAGTTAAGAAGAGAGCCAAGTGTTTATTGTTTCTATGCCTCGGTTGTCATCGCCGTATCTTCAGCGATATAATAGTCGTGTGTTAAGATCCGAAAATGATTATTCACTCCTTCATAAAACAAAAACCAATCCCAAAGACAACATCCTCGCAGGCAAGAAGCTTTACCCAATTTCCACACATTTGAGAATCCTATTTAGTGTCAGTAATTAGTGAACTTCACAACTGAAGGATTAACGTGACCCATTTGCCGACAGAAGGCAAGTAAATGGAATGAAGAAGAAGCAAAGTACATTCATCACTCCGGATTATATTGCGGTCAAATTAGACGTGGCGTCTTTCAAAGGCTCACCCGCGTTGCCTACTGTATATCTCAGCAGATTTCCAGTAACGAAAGAGTAGGTACTTTAAGTAGCGGTATGCACTTTAGGGAAATAGGCTTAAAACTCATCCCCTTGATTAGGAAATCATATAAACGAACAGGGAGCTGTCATCGAGTTGTTGATGCATGCGAGAGTTACAAAATACCAAATATAAGCAAAAGTGTTGCTCGAACAAAACCGAGAGCAACTCTAGCTGCTGGGCAACAAAATACTAGAAGTCTATTCTACAGACAGTACGTATTTTATTAAAACACTTTGGGGAAAATGACCGTGAAAAGTTGATGTCGCTGCCTGTTTTAATCTCGATTTTCTTTGTTGTTTAAAAACAATCCACCTGTACGGTACAGTCAGGTGATACTGGTCAGCGGATACCCTGTTTTGATAGCTGTCAATTGATTACAACAATGATGTGCAGTTAGTTTTCTCTGGGCTCCCAAACTAGCTAGAAAGTGTGGGAGTAAACATTGGTTTCCCTGTGTTGCGGACGGACGCTCAGTCGCTCGGTGTACGGTCACGTGATTACCACATTTTCTGGGATTTCTTGATTTACTTAGCTATAGGGCTCCGCCACGCGCGGCACTTCGCGCCGCGCGTGGGGCCCCGCTATAAGAAGCATTAAGACATCTCTTTAACACGGCGTTTTTAACTCGACGAGTTTGCGGCACTGAAGGTCGGGACTGTTCAATAAAATTCGAACTGGGCGTCCCAGTCTTTACAGGGATGGAGCGGCTTGACCCAGTCTAATATTCAGGTAGTTAGTGTGATCAGCGGAGTAATAACGAGCTGTCGAAAGCTTACTTCATGATTTTCTCCCAGTCCAGTGTCTAAAGTTTAACATTTAGATGAGTGTAATAAATTAAATCGAATTAAAGCTTTTGCATTAAACAGTCATTGAAATGCCCCTCTCGTAAAAAAGTATTATTCTGATCTCTGATGGTGTTTATTTCACGATAAGTAACATTTTTCGAGATCTACATATCCAGCTAAATTATTTATTAATGGTTTTATCATTCATTTAAAACAAATTCATTTTCAAGGCGTGAACGGATGTGTGTGTGTTTTTCTATTTTCTTTGTTTCTTTTTTTTTATACAGGTATTTCTCAAAAGGCCTTTATTAAACATTCATAGAGCAATATTTTGGCGTATTCTTTTATAATTTTTAGTCAGTAAATCTGTTTTATGTTCTTCATACACTTGAGTTCTGCACTATTGCCAAAACAGGTAAGCTACCGCCTGCTCTCTTCTCTTGCGAGAAGTCAATTAAGGCACAATACACAATTATTCCATTCGCGCTTGTTGGATACAGTTGGCTATCACTATCTTCTTTCCTTCAAGCGCAAGTGGAATGATTTTTTTATTAAAAACAGGTTTTTATTTCATCAAAAAACACCCATTTTTTTTACAGTCACTTTCAGGGGAAACATTATAGGATTTTACTCTGCTCTAGAGCTAAAAAAAGCGCGGCAAATGTGACCAAAAAGAAGTTTTACTGAAGCCGTAGCCTACGTGAATCTCAAGTGCGCAGTTGCAAACTTATTCCCTTGTTCAGCGTACAGCAAACTCGTGCAAAGTTGAAACCTTCTTTATGAAGTTGTTTTGAGGCCACCAGCTGGTTTTCTGAACGAGAGCTGAAACTATACTAGTACCTGGATTGAATGAAACGAGTCCCTGGCCCGTATTTACTGCTAGTGGTTGCTAGCCTGCGTGGCATGCGCAAAAAGAAGTGGGAAGCTAGGGGGGAGGGAGAAAAACGCTAAACCCCCCTCCTTTTTTCTCTTTCTCCCTATCCCCTACGCCTTTCAACGCCTGCTACGCAGGCTAGTTGGCGCTTGTGATTTATATTCTTCTTGTCACGGTTTAATATTTCGGCGAATGGCTTTGCTTGGTTAGGAAGAAACGACCGATGCTTCGTCTTCCCGCGTAGCTTATCAGGGTATTTTGTATGTGTTTTTCGATGTATTTTCAAGAAACTTTAATTCCATACTCTATATAGTGTTTGTCTTCCCTAGTAGGTCGTACGGCGAAATTTGCATTTTCTATTGTTGTAATAATTACAACAACCTTCTCGGCTACCACTATCCTCCGACAAGAAAAATTTCCTCCAAAACTGAAAGGATCGGCTTAGTCTACTTTAAAGCGGTGCAATGGTTTCTCAGTTGCATTAGCCTTTTCTGGAATATACCCCTGCATTTTCCTTTCACGGTTTCCATTCACGGAAAACGTGGTCTAAAACTGAATGGAGCAGTTCCAGTTTACTGAACATTACCGTCAAATCATAAAAAGATGATGAACAAGCTTCAATATCTCGCTTACTAGAAATAGTTGACACTACAGCTGCCCCCGCTCTGTATATTGTCGGTGAATAATATTCTTGGTCGCTGAGTAGCCTTTGAAATATACCGATTCATAATGAAGATTTTCACACATATTCCATCCAGTAGGTAAGATAAAAACCGAAAACGCAAGGTTCCATGCAATGATTCAGTTTCGATTTACACAGCTTTACATTGATCTATACATTCCCAGTTTCGAGAATAGTTTATTCTAAACCATAAGAAAACATTTAATTAGAAGTTGGAGTTTGTCACTATTTCTCTTTCGCCTTTTTACATACAGTTCATTTTATTTGCCGAAAAGTAAGCCTTAGAAATTTAAAGGTTGAATCAATTGATGCTCACGCGTAATAGTCTTTTAAAGAAGGACATCATATCTGTGAGCAGGTAATTAGTCAGCACGGAATCATTTAATTGTCGGCGAATTTCTGTAATCTTCCATCTTTCTCCTAGTGATAAGCGTAGCCGTTGATTCACTTGTGTTGCTTGTTTCTGGACCGGTTTTGTGGACTCAGTCTAATTTCCCCAACGAGTGTCGGCCAAATTGTTTCCAATCAAAGATTTGTGAACTCGTGTCTGGCGAACTCTCCAAGTATTCATATATACACAGTTATACGCACCGTATAACTTCATCTGCGCTTAACGAGTGTCTTTTTGTTCATAACTTTCAAAACAGCTGCTCCACAGAATGTCACTGATAAAAGTCACAAAATCTACCTATAAGCAGTCCCTTCGGGATTACGTCATCCTAACCATCTCTTATTTGCGGGCGCAAACAATAGAAACGTCATCATTACCCAACGATTCCATGCGACTCCTATTCAAACAAATCGAGATTTTTCTTGGCATACTGACTGTATTATTCAACTGTAAGGACTTTTTTGAATATACGCGCGAGCTACTAGTCGTGCCTCCTCGGGATTTCGCCTCCTCTGGGCGAATTCCCCGTGGCGGGGGCAATAAGGCAATTAGTTTCATGATTACTGATGGAAAAGTATCTGTTTATTTTCATCTCACTTCATGACTAAAAACGTACTATGATTTTTTTTGCAACCTGACAGGCTATAGACTTCTATTAATGAAGGATAGGATCTAGTACGCTGTTCCAACTGGGGGGATGGTGCCAAATTTTAGAGACCCTGTGAATGCAAGAAGCACAACTCTTACCCGTTTTCATAAATAAATGATCAAAATTCATGTTACCCTTTTTCAGAACACGAGAAGACAAAAACCAAATTATTCGGCCCACGGTACAAACGAGAACATATCCTCCTTCCTCCCCCCACCCCCACCCCACACCCTCAAACACACTCTCCCGATACAGTATCCACACATGCATTCTGAACAGGGAATTAAAGTAGGAATTGTTGGCTGACAGCATCAAAACCTTTTGACATAAAGTTGTTCACATTTCACTAATAGCTGCATGAGATATGCTGAAATACTATTAGCCTTAAACAGTACAGAAGACTAAGAAATGAGACGTGATCCCTATTTGTAATCCGTCGTTTTCGGTAGCATCATTGCCTATTCATAAATATACTTGATGATGAAATCGAAAGGAGCGAAGCACTTGGAAAGTAACACAAAATTACTTGATTTAATTCCTTTTTTCGCAGAGGATCCGGATTTTTTTAGTCTCACAGTCCCGTTCTACAGATTTGTTCATGGCGAAATATAATTAACTTTAAATGGTTTAATAATTTGTTTTAAGCACTCTTTTCGTTGGCATGTCTTGTACGTGACAGTGGTGCCCCTTTAAGGTCAAAAAGGATTTTTGAACTGATCATGGATAAACCCGTAGGGAAAACTTTGCTACTGAAGGGCATATTAATGTTGCAAATCAGTGAAACCTTGTACTTACATGTCTGTTGTACCGCATCAGCGCCGGTTTTAATTGAGCCGTTTTAATTGAGGCATAATGGACCTATACATCGTAGTAAGCACCATCCAGACAAGAGATCTAGCAAATTGTAACTTATAGGAGAAAATGAAGAACTGTAAAACGACGTCATAACCAAACAAGTCGCCAGAAATCTCTAAGAAAAAACCACAACGGTGCAGTCCTCTTTAAAAAGGCCAAAAAAAAAAAAAAAAAGAAAAGAAAAAAAAGATTTAAAACAACGATTGGTGTTCGACAGGGTTGCCTGCTCTCTCCCTTCCTTATAAACTTCCTTTTGGAGGGGATAATGGCTGACCCCTGGGGGAATCATGTTTAATGTCAGTACTGGAAGAAGAAAACAATCACTGTTATCATATTGGAGATTTTTTTCTTCTCTCCGCCAGTTTTATCTATGGCAAAGGGCTTATAAGCATGGTGACTGGCGCATTATCATGTACTAACCTCTGCTGCCAGTCGCGTGGAAATCAGAGTTGAGAAAGCTAAATTAACCATAAGCGCCAGAAACAGAATCAATTCAGAGATTAAAATCAGAGAGTAGAAGCCTAAGTCAGTTGCAACAAGACCAGTGGTTCATGCAAATGAGAAGGACTAGCCAAACTCGGCAGCACGAGTAAGCACATTTAATCCAAAATCCTCCAGCAAAGCAACGAGCGAAGTGGAAGAAGAAGGGGTAGACAAAAAAAAAAAAAGAAGGAAAAAAGAAAAAGTGGATTGATAATGTTAAGCAATGGAATAGCATGATTATACTTTTTTTCCCTAAAGCTTGCGGAATACCGTAAGCCCTTGTTTGAGAGTAAGGCCTCCAAGTGACTGGTCTGCTACACAGCCGTTTTTAGTGTCGTCACGCAACGCTCCTCCCCACTAAGGAGGAGCGTTGCGTGACGACACTAAAAACGGCTGTGTATAGCAGACTACCAAATGAACTCATTGCGAAACTGACCGGGAATTGAGGCTAATATCGTTATATCGTTCCATTATTAGCCCTTCAAAAACAAAAATTCCACCAAACATCGAAATTCTAACTAAACATCTGATAAAAATTAAAAAAAAAAAATTATGGTAAAACACGACCGAACTTTGAGCTTCAATGACTTTTGAGTGACCGACCAAAACTACTTTTAAACAACTGAAGGTGTTTCAAAGAATGCGACTGAAATAGCCGGAACAAACATGAAAAATGATCTTTCTTTTTTATAGTGTTTAATTTTAATGCTTTAATATGTTTCTTACTGACGTTAAGATTTTTACAGTACAGCTGAAACACGTTCAAATATCATCAATGAAGGATGTACTAATATTGGCTATTCTAACTCAAAATAGGTAATCCCTATCAAGAGGGTATTTGTCCCTTATTCAAATCTTCTTAGCACATTTTATAAACGAACTCATGGAAATCAAATCGGGAGATATGGACAAACCCAAAGAGTCATCACAGTGATGACTGTGCCCCTCCAAAATCACAGGGATTTTTAAGCAGGTTATGAATAAACTTCTAGGGCAAACATAGTATGTATTACGTAGTTACAGAGAAATTCAGTGGTGAAAAATGATAAATAAAATAACTTAAGCTGTTTTCGAGTGTCAAGCTCAAGCGCCAACCTGCTTTAGGCGGAATTCCGAAGTCTGTGGTAAACCATAATTTAGGTAATGGTTACTAGCTTAAAAATTCTAGTAAAAAATGACACTTCATCTAAACATTCTCTCTTCGTCAAATTAAACCATTTCTGATAAGGTGGAGATGTAGCTAAGTTCGCAGAAAACAACTGTAAGTATGAAAAAGATGAGATACGGATACGTTTAATGGCAGCAATCCTATAATCCCTTGTATTATCGCCTAATCGATTCTAACGTAAGTACTCGAGAAGGTCTTACTTCGCATTTTGTTTTTTATAACTTCTAAATGGGTAAAACCTCTAGTTGTAACTATGGATAAAAGATACCAAGCAGCGCTTTTTGCTGTACTAGCTATTACACCGTGTCCACAAAATATTGTAGAAATTTTCGGCCTGATCACAATCACAATCCAAAAACACTTCCCAGAATCGAAAAACCCGTCCAAGAATCCAAGAGTGTTTTGGATTCTGGGAAGTATTTTGCATTCTTGGACGTTTTTTTGGATTGTAACAAGTATTTTTTGATTCTAGGAAGTATTTTGGATCCTTGGAACTGTTTTTGGATTCTGGGAAGAGTTTTTGGATTATGGGAAGTGTTTTGGATTCTGGGATATGTTTTCATGCTCTGGGACATGTTTTGGATTCTGGCAAGTATTTTTGAATTCAAGAAAGTGCTTTGGATTCTGGGGTGTGTTTTGGATTTGGGGACGTGTTTTGTCCCTAGAACAGCCACAGTAAATTTGAGTAATTTTAGGAGAACAATATTAGGAGAACAAAAATACCTTAACTTTCCCAAATGAGTCTGAATCATTTGTGGGTTAGTGCAAGAAACGAACAAAAATTCAATTGATTTTTTTTTACAGTCTTGCCCGGTGATGTAATAAGGCGCTTAAACGCCAGGGGAAGAATTTTAATTTGTTTGTTTTCTTTGATGTGTGGTGCTTCCCTAAGCTGATTCCAGCAAAGCGCTGAGACCTGCTTAATCGTCCACAGTTGAACAGGCTTGACGTCACCTGAAGCATTCGCTTTTTTGTATAAGATGCTGTTAATGATTATAATACGCTCTATACACAAAGAGAGGTTAATATACATCATAGCAAGAGACACTGAAATGCTATACGCTCTTTGGACTTGATTTACAATCACAACGGTAAGACTACAGTTTTCATTCACTTCCTTGATGGTTACTAATTAAAAGAAAATTCCCAGAAATCAGGTTACCTATTTTAAAGATGTTCTTTTTCATTCCCAAACGCTTATAAATAAGCAATCTTTGATACTCATATGGTTTCTTACTGTTAATTTCATTTAGTGTTCTTTTGTTAGAATTGAACCAAGAAATGCCTTGATCTTGAGATTGTTTCAATTTTTAGCCATTTTAAATCAAATTTTAGCCATTGTTTTTCATCCGACGTTTATCCATAGTCAGCCTCAAGTTCTTTTGAAAGTTGATGACATTGTCCCTTTGAGGTCCATATACATCAGGGGCGTAGCTAGGGGGGGGGGGGGGTCCTGGGGTGCCCGTGACCCCCCCCCCCTCGGTAGGCCTTCTTTTGAGCAAACATCCTACATTATTCAAGTGGCGAAAACGCCATGACAATATCTTGGCCGTAAAAGCCATTGTTGAAAAGCCCACTTTTTTAAAATTTGTTTTTTTGTAAAGTATTTTCATCAACAGCTCTTGTCTTTAGTTAATATGAGCCTTCATGCCGCGATAATACGACTGAGCCCGCTGATACACGAAGGAGAGCAGCGGGTGAGTAGCCTCTGTGACCCCCCCTTTGAAAAATCCTGGCTACGCCCCTGTACATCATAGTAAGGCAAAATCGAACTAACTTCTAAAAGAGCAACAGCAATTGACTTGTTAATCCGCATTTTAACTGAAAAAAAAAAAAATTACATTGCTACAACATGCACTTGTACAAAGATCTTGTCCTCGACCCTTTTCTTACCGGTAATACTTTTCATCCCTCCCGGACTAACTTGCTAACTGTAACTTCTGTCCTCCTCTTTAAGTTTTCCTTCTGCAAAACGTTAACTGTGCTTTTCCACAACTTAATTTCTTTAACTTAATTGGGAACCAATTTATCGAATCGTCTACATCTTTCACCGAGTAACAAATAATAATTGTGCACAGTTCTCGGTGAAGCACTTTTTTCAGTTGACCTAGAAGTTGGCAAAAGTTTCTGGCTAGATGCCTTTTTGTTCAGGATTTGTATTTCGAACAGCTAATTAATTGGATTCAGTTCTTATTTTAACAAAGGCTCTAAACACCCCACTATTCATTTCTTTTGAGGATAAGAAAGAAACCATTTTCCTTTTTACCCGCCCCTCACCCTCCCCCGGGTGCGGGGGAGGAAAAAGGAACAGGAAAAATGAAAACTTGGATACAAAAGCTAACTTGAACCCCAACCCCACCGGTAACTTCTTTTCCAATTCTTCGTTTAATTTTTAATTTAATTTAATTTAATTTTATTAGCTTCGTGAAAAAAAACAAACAAACAAACAGAAAGAACGTTGGGAGGGACACAAAAACAGCTGTGGCCAATTACAGCGGGCCCGTTTCTCGTTCCCCGTACTCGTTCCCTGTCCCCCGTCCCCCGTCTGATTACAGTACCATTCGAAAATAATGGTAGTCTTTTCACTAGAGCCTAAGTAAATTTTAATTACTTCAAGTAAAATAAAGCTTCCCACACAACCGATTCTTTTTTACTTCAGGTTAACTTAAGGCTATTTTTCCACGCAACATAATTAAGATCGATTAACATGTTTCACCTTTCTCAAGAAACCGCAAGTAACCGCAAGTCAACTAAGTCGATCATAAGGATAGTTTACAAGTCGCTTGAAATTTTCTTGAATCGTTTCAACTTTCCGACTTTAATGAGATGCAAAGTAAAGTTACTTGAGATTTTACTCAGGCCTTCACACACGAATTTTTGGTCAAGTAAAACTTAGCAGCTCTTAAGTCTTACTTAACAGCCTTGTGTAAAGATAACCAATCAGGTCTAAGATTAAAAGGAACGGTTCCGGTTTACTGAATATAGACCCATATAATATCCTATTTATAAACTTGGCTTTCCGGTCGCACTTGCTAGAAAGTTGCGTCGAATATTGATGACTCTGTTTCTTTACGTCCCCGATAGTTATTTTTATAGGAAAATTGTAAAACTAAATTAACCAAAATTCACAAAAAAAAATTGTTTTTTTTTTCATTTTCAACCTCTGTTTATCTTTCTCTTATAGAGGGACCTTACGAGCCATTTTTTTAAAAAAGCTTTTCCCTTCGATAATATTTCGGTTTTGCAAGCGACATGATAAACAGCTATGGTGGTGCGTAAAGGTTTAAAAAGTGCTTAAAGTGCTACTACGATCAAATTTGGGAATTTGTTTTTGATTACATATTTCGAAAATGTATGTAAAAGTGACTTACCGTGCCAAGTTTGGAGTCCAAATATGATCTGGAAGTGTGTTTATTTGCACGGCAATTTTCGTAAATGTCTTGCCGCCATTACTCGATTCAAAAAATGACCGGGAGTAGTATTTGAAGGAGTTGGGGCGAGATGTGACATAGAAACATCAACGCGGCAAAACAAGGCAAACAAACGTGGCTAATTTCGCATGCAGGACGAGATATTTTTGGAAGCTTTTGGAGGTTCTTTCTTCGCTTTTTTGACTTAAAGCGAAAGTATGCCTGGTAGACGTTGTGTTGTTCAGGACTGTGGAAACGTAAAGAACGATGAATTGGGGATTTCTATTCATAATTCTCCTGATTCGGGCAGCGTTAGATTAAAGTGGAAAAGGTTCGTGTCCATTCATCGGAAGGATTTCAACCCAACTTCTTCTTTTGTTTCAGTTCTGCTACTTGTGCTTCTTTTCCAAACCCAAACTTTCTGTATCACAGACAGGTACCTTGTTAACCGTAGAAAGTTTCTGCAGAAACTGTAGCCAGACAAAAGTCTGGAAGAGTCAACCAGACCTGCCAGGAGAGTTTCCAGCAGGTAACCTGCTATTAAGTTTTGCACTGCTCTGTGAGCCGAGTGAAAAGAAAGAAACGATACATTAAAACTGAAATTAAATTCAGGCTGAATTCAATTTAATTTTTATTACTTGTGTACATGAAAATTGGAGCAACATCAGAATTCCTAGCCACTTAACTTGAGTTTAACTGAACGCTAGAAGAACAAGGCTTCACACAGTGGGCAAGTTTGTCATTCAAGAAAAAGCGAGTAAGTGGCTGAGAATTCTGAAGTTTGGCCCATAAAATTAAGTGCTTACGGACAAGTATTCAAGCAACCACTGTAGGTCCTCCTTGGCCCCAATGGCATACATGACACTCTTCAAGAACAAACAGTGCATTTATTATTCATTTTCTTCATCTTCGAATCCACGATAATGGCCATTTTGACTCGGAAATTGTTTCCTGATTTTATTGTAGGCACGACAGGGCAAGGGGTATCGCCTGGAACTACCAATATAACTCCACAGCAGTCTTGTAAATTGGTGATAGGCCACAGACCTCAGGAATCTAGTTAGAGAAATGAGATCACTGTTAATTCAAGGAGGGACTGGATGGAGATAAATAAATACTCCCTCTAAAAATAAGCAGTTGGGGCAATAAAGCCATTTAGAAAATAAAAAAATGGGATTCTATGAGATCAGTCCACGGCGATAAGCTTAGATGTATCAATTATTCAATGCTATGTAAGGTTCGATCGTTCCGATACAAAGTCAACAATACCCCAACTTACTCATCATCACTTTTGTTGCTTTGCCCACGAACAGTTGTGTACGACTTTCCAGCTCGCGTTTTTAGGCCCAGTGCAGCCACTTCTAATAAGTGGTGGTTTAAGCAGACGCTTTCAAACCCTGGATGGAGGGTTATGCGTACGGTCCGGTCTCCAATGGCTTCTTCCATAACCTCTTCGCAGCGATCGATCTCTTTGCAGCAAATGCACTCCTGCGCTTTTGTAACAAGGCCGACAGAGCAGTTCGAGCACGAACACCTGCAAAATAATGTGAAAAATTCGTCAAACACAAGAAAAATACGTCTGTTTAAAATTATTAATTGTCTGACCTCTTCAATAAAACTATCGCATAAAATCAGGAGTACAGCTAATCACATAGCAACGCAATTGTAAACTTAAACAAAACACATAGTCGCGTTCGTCACGCGCACGATTTAACGACGGGTATGTTGAAATTGGAAAATAAAAATATAAATCTACATTCCATGATAATACCATACCATTCATTCGCTGGCACCTCTCCCGAATATCTTCGTTGAAACTGCTGTTCCTCTTCTCCTTCGCGATGAACTCTTTCGTTGTAGTCCGCGGCTTCTTCCTCGGTAGCAAGGGGTTCGCAACTGTCGTCGTACGGCGCAAATTCAGACAATTCCCCAGTCACTTCGTCAACTGTTAAAATTTCTAGATCATCTTCAGATGTGCAGGAAGAGGAATCCGACGGAGATGACATCTTAAACGTCTTGTTAAAAGGCCCTAAACTCACAAACTTTTCCCAAATGCGAATATTTTGGTTGATGTTTCTACGTCACAGTGCATAAATCACGTGGTCAAACGCACGACCGCTTTGCGGAGATCTCGCGGGCTATTGTTTTGCGAACTATGTAATGGCGGACGGTATTTACGCACTTTTCAGTGGGAAATTTCCAGCCCCCGTACTCAAGTATCGCTCCAATTTTTTGCTATTTGTACAATTTTGAACATATACAACAGATTTATGTTAAAAAAACTCGGGAACAAAAACAAAAATTTTCGTCGTAGTAGCACTTTAATAACGGTCTTACAGTCAAACCAGGTCAAGCGTACCCCCCAAGAATCCATTAATGAATTTATTATTCCAAAGTTGAATCTGTTGCTAGTTGTAGATTTCAGATTGATCTCTGCATTCTTGTATGTGTAATGAGCCGTGAATTCACACGCGAGGCAGTTATGAAATTTCTACCAGCTCCATTTTCCTGAAATTTATGTAAATGTCTTCTAAGAAGCTTAATCCATTCAAAGATTTCCAATCTGACCAAATACAGAGAAGTTCTCGTAAAATATTCAATGCACATTACGCATGCAGAAATGCCGCTTTGAATTTGACACCAGTTACGGGAACGGCTAACGGATTCATTTTTCAAATAATCAATTCACTGATAGAATCTTGGGGGGTACGCTTGACTTGGTTTGACTGTAAAAAGTTTGTGTTGGCAAACTTGACGCCAATCGAGTGAACAACGAATTTAGGACGTAATAGTTTCAATAAACGACTAAATTACACTGTGGTCAGTGGAAAGTTGTTTCAGTTTTTCCCACAATTAAAAATTTACTTAGGACCCTGTATATATCCTTATCTACCGTAAATATTGAACAATGCTTCATAACCATTTTCTTTTATTGTCTTATTGTTATTATTATTTTTCATTTTCAAGCTCCGTTTTTCTTTCCCTTACAGAAGGAGCTTACGAGCCATTTTTTTTAAAAAAGCTTTTCTCTCTGGTAATATTTCGGATTTACAAGCGACATGATAAACAGCTGTGTTGGTGCGTAAAGGTTTAAAACGTGCCTAATATTAATAACGGTTTTAAAAAGTTTCTGTTGGCAAATTTGACGCCAATCGAGTGAACAATGCATTTAGGACGTAATAATTTGAATAAACGACTAAATTACAGTGTTGTCAGTGGAAAGTTGTTTTACAACATTAAATACTTAGTATTAGTTATTGATCATATTGACCATATCAGTAGTAAAACCAGCAAAAGTGTAAATATCATTGCAAAACTAAAACGACATTAACAACCCAGTCTTTGGTAAGTATCTTCTATGCACTTGTCTACCCCTACTTAAACTACGGTTGCATTCTGTGGGGTAATAATTACGAAGCTCCAGTATAACAATTGGTAAAGCTACAAAGCAAAATTGTAAGAGTTATTAATAACGTTCCACTTCGTGACCATATTACGCCTCATTATGTAAACCTTGGCCTAATTAAGCTTCCTGACATTATTAAGCTAAATACTTGCCAACTGATTTATGATCACTTTGTAGATAAAAAACCGTCTAATTTCACGCTGTCCCTGGTATCTGAGCAACATAATTATGACACAAGAATTGCATCCCTGCAACAAGAAGATTCTGTCCAACAGTTATAGGATGCTATTATTGGAATAATATTCCTTTATCTATACGTGAAAAGACAGCTAAAAAATTGTTTAAAAGAGCACTTTTCAACTATTATATATCTTGCTCAGTATTAATCATCGCCGACACCGACTCTCAAATGTTATCTTTTTTATGTGTCTGTGTGCTTTTATTTTTTCCTTTCTTTTACATAATTTTCATAGTTTATAGAGTTTATACTGTTATCTTTTTTTTTCTCTTTTAACCTAAATAAAACCGTAGTTTAATCAAAGGGCAAGTAATTAGTTTAACTATATCCTGCCCTCTCCATTTATTCTTGTAACTTGATATTTAATTCTTCATGCAAATAGCATCTTCATCTTCAAATCTTGTAATACAATATAAATGGCTTGTAAAATAAATAAATAGAGGGAAAAAATAAACAAATAAAGTTGTTTTAGTTTTTCGTACAATTAAAAATTTAATTAGGACCCGGTATATATCCTTATCTACTGTAAATATTGAACAGAGCTTCGTGGCCATTTTCTTCTATTGTCTTTATTTTTTTTTTCACTTTCAACCTCCGTTTTTTTCGTGACCCTCCTTATTTTCTCGAAACACCTAAATCTGATAAGCAATTTCCAACAGCTTGCATAAAGCCTCTTCTCTACGGCAACTCTCTGTTATCCTAAATTTCTCTTTTCACAACTGCATGGTCCACCCTTCGAGATAAAACAAGTTCTAATTCTTTCCCTATTCCAAAAAAAAGAAAAAAAAAACGTGGCTCGGAAAACATCTCGTCTCAAAACTCAAAAGTTAATTGTGTCCATGACATGTTAGGAGCGTCGAGCTCAATAATTATCTTATCTCCTATCTAACTAGCTGTTTTAATAACTGCGACAGAGGTGCGTGATATAGTTTCTTTCATATTGCGGTAAAATGTGAAAACAATAAAAGAGAACTAGAAGGAATGAACAAAAAAAAAAGGAGGTCATCAGTGAAGATTCAATCCCGTTTTCCTGATGATTTCAACAATGGAACGCGTCTGAAATCGGGGAATTAGGAATTTAATCGCACAAAGCCATCCCCTCGTGGAAACAACAGATACAATTTCACCTAACAAAGATATCAACCATGTCTTAATGGCGCATATACAGGAAATCGCTTGGAAAAGAAACCCCACTTTAGGTGAAAGAGATGAGCAGGTGTTTGGCTATTTTGTTTAGATGACTCAATGAATTTCACTATAAATAAAGGCTTCCCATTAGTAGAAAGCAACTCATTGTTGAGGCATATAACTCGGCTTGTTCATTGTTGATTCATTATAAGTCATGGAGAGTCAATCATGGTTTTTGTGTTTAATCCTTAGCTTTGGCTTGCAAAGACCGCCCTATATTCCACCGCCTGAAGTTGGGAGAAAAAGGAACGCTGAGGACATACTTCAGGTAAATAGACTTTTAGACTTAAGGACGTAGGTTTTTTCCATAGCCATAAATTTTCTGACTTATACTAAGTCATATGAGTTTAAAACCATATCGTACAAAAAAAAATGTTTTGTAAGGATCTACCTTTGTAAGTCTCATTTCTCAGTTACGGATGTCATTTTCAGAGCAATCTGGTACATTTTCTTTGTCCAGTAACACAGCTTGTCGCGGGGTAAAGATAATGAGGCAAAAATCTTAGTGCCTTGTTGTGTTAGTGCGTAACACTATTAAAAGAATCGTAACTTTTTTCCAAGGAAATCGTACGCAATGCAGATGAAGATAGACCCTCGTGACACGTATTTAATTTGCGTTATTTCCAATCTCAGTATTGCTTTTGCCAAGAGTTAGACTTTTGAACTGGCACTAAAGGAAATGTTTAACGAACCAAGAAAATGAAAGAAGACGGAAATGCCCCGGTCAAATTATTAGTATTCAATCTTTTCAATTTCTTAATAAGTAGTCATATCTCTACTCTCTTCTTATTCGTTAATTTCTGTAATTAATAGTTATTCAACTGTTTGCGGGCAAAAAAGAGCGCCGGTTTTTGTATTCAATCGATTGATAGCAGATTCGAGCGTAACATTATTGACGTCATACATTTGTCCTGCGAGGCCATCAGCTTAACTTGGGACAAGGCTAAAACGGAAAAATTGACAAACGGGCGGACGGAAGGAACCGAGCGAGAGACTGGAGGAAAGGTCAACATCCCCCAGTACCTACTCCCTTTTAATTTTTCTCTCGCTGTCTCCGCCTATATTTTTTCCAAAATGGAGGGACTGTTCGTGGGCTACCATCAGCTTGTCACATGGGCCTCGATTTAGCAAACCGAAATGAACGGAAACATAGCAATTGCAATTCACAAATTAGATCAAGTTTCAATAGTTCTTTTCACAGGCTTCATTTCGTAAATTTTTAGCTGACAGCTGAATTTGATCAAGAGCCTTTGATTGAATGAGTTTATATTGAGGCGAATCTGGTGATCGCGATCCAGGCCATATGGCAATGAAATTGTGAATGATTGCCCTAAAATTCAAATAATTTGTTTTTCTGTTTCAGGAAAAGCTACGATATCATCGCCATCAATAAATTAAAAGATCTTACCTCTAAAGAAAAAAAAAATTCTAATTTAGTTTTAAATAATAAAAAAGTATTTTTGCTGTTGCTGTAAGTTTTAGATGGGTTATCTTGAAATAAAAATTAAAAGTTCATTCAATCTGTTGTGTGGGTTTTGTTACTTGTTTACATTAAATTAACACAGCACGTCAATCGACTCCCCCATCTGAGTTAACCCTTTAAGCCCTAAGAGTGGTCAGCATAATAACAATGCTTTGTAAAACAGAGTGGTCATGAGAAGTGAATACATGATCAAGGAAGATGAGTCTAATTGATATTTCAACAAATTCTCCCCACTACTTCTATTGAAAAAGTATAGGCCACTAAATGAGAATCTCAATTTTGATATTAGGGTTTAAACGGTTATCTCGTCCCCAGGGTCTTTTCATTGTCCATTTTTGAACAACGAAAAGGCCCTGGTGACGAAGTTCTTAGTGTAGAGGGGAGGGTATCTTCATTCAGGATGGCGGCTTTTGTTATTTCACTCCATTACACCCAAGATTGTGTATACAACCCGCTTTATTTTGGGTGTCATGATCGGTTGAGCAGACCAATTAAGAATAGAGCCAAGTGTTTATTGTTTCTATGCCTCGGTTGTCATCGCCGTGTCTTCAGCGATATAATAGTCGTGTGTTAAGATCCGAAAATGATTATTCACTCAGTCATAAAACAAAAGCCATTCCCAAAGACAACAGCCTCGCAGGCAAGAAGCTTTACCCAGTTTCCATACAATTAAGAATCATATTTGGTGTCAGTAATTAGTGAACGTTGCAACTGAAGGATTAACGTGACCCATTTGCCGACAGAAGCCAAGTAGATAGAATGAAGAAAAAGCCAAGTACATTCATCACTCCGGATTATATTGCGATCAAATTAGACGTGGCTTCTTTCAAAGGCTCACCCGCGTTGCCTACTGTATATCTCAGCAGATTTCCTGTAACGAAAGAGTAGGTACTTTAAGTAGCGGTAGGTACTTTAGGGAAATAGGCTTAAAACTCATCCGCTTGATTAAGAAATCATATAAACGAACAGGGAGCTGTCATCGAGTTGTTGATGCACGCGAGAGTTATAAAATACCAAATTTAAGCAAAAGTGTTGCTCGAACATAACCGAGAGCAACTCTAGCTGCTGGGCAACAAAATACTAGAAGTCTATTTTAAAGACAGTACGTATTTCATTAAAACACTACGGGGAAAATGACCGTGAAAAGTTGATGTCGCTGCCTCTTTCAATCTCGATTTTCTTTGTTGTTTAAAAACAATCCACCTGTACGGTACAGTCAGGTGATACTGGTCAGCGGATGCCCTGTTTTGATAGCTGTCAATTGATTACAACAATATGTGCAGTTAGTTTTCTCTGGGCTCCCAAACTAGCTAGAAAGTGTGAGAGTAAACATTGGTTACCCTGTGGTGCGGACGGACGCTCAGTCGCTCGGTGTACGGTCACGTGATTACCAAATTTTCTGGGATGGATAGATTTACTTAGCTATAGGGCTCCGCCACGCACGCGTGGCACTTCGCGCCGCGCGTGGAGCTCCGCTATTAGAAGCATCAAGACATCTCTTTAACACGGCGTTTTTAACTCGACGAGTTTGCGGCACTGAAGGTCGGGACTGTTCAGTAAAATTCGAACTGGGCGTCCCAGTCTTTACAGGGATGGAGCGGCTTGACGCAATCTAATATTCAGGTAGTTAGTGTGATCAGCGGAGTAATAACGAGCTGTCGAAAGCTTACTTCATGATTTTCTCCCAGTCCAGTGTCTAAAGTTTAACATTTAGATGAGTGTAATAAATTAAATCATATTAAAGCTTTTGCATTAAACAGTCATTGAAATGCCCCTCTCATAAAAAAAGTATTATTCTGATCTCTGATGGTGTTTATTTCACGATAAGTAACTTTTTTCGAGATCTACATAACCAGCTAAATTATTTATTAATGGTTTTATCATTCATTTAAAATAAATTCATTTTCAAGGCGTGAACGGATGTGTGTGTGTTTTTCTATTTTCTTTATTTCTTTTTTTTTTATACAGGTATTTCTCAAAAAGCCTTTATTAAACATTCATAGAGCAATATTTTGGCGTATTCTTTTATAATTTTAAGTCAGTAAATCTGTTATATGTTCTTCATACACTTGAGTTCTGCACTATTGCCAAAACAGGTAAGCTACCGCCTGCCCTCTTCTCTTGCGAGAAGTCAATTAAGGTACAATACACAATTATTCCATTCGCGCTTGTTGGATAAAGTTGGCTATGACTATCTTCTTTCCTTCAAGCGCAAGTGGAATAATTGTTTTATTAAAAACAGGTCTTTATTTCATTAAAAACAGCCATTTTTTTACAGTCACTTTCTGGGAAAACATTAAAGGATTTTACTCTGCTCTAGAGCTAAAAATTCGCGGGAAATATGAACGAAAAGAAGTTTTACTGAAGCCGTAGCCTACGTGAATCTCAAGTGCGCAGTTGCAAACTTATTCCCTTGTTCAGCGTACAGCAAACTCGTGGAAAGTTGAAACCTTCTTTATGAAGTTGTTTTGAGGCCACCAGTTGGTTTTGCTGAACGAGAGCTGAAACTATACTAGTACCTTGGTTAAATGAAACGAGTCCCTAGCCCGTATTTACTGCTAGTTGTTGCTAGCCTGTGTGGCGTGCACAAAAAGAAGTGGGGAAAGGGGGAGGGAGAAAAACGCCAAATCCCCCTCCTTTTTTCTCTTTCTCTCTATCCCCTACCCCTTTCGACGCCTGCTACGCAGGCTAGTTGGCGCTTGTGATTTATATTCTTCTTGTCACGGTTTAATATTTCGACGAATGGCTTTGCTTGATTAGAAAGAATTGAAACGATCGATGCTTCGTCTTCCCTCGTAGCTTATCAGGGTATTTTGTATGTGTTTTTCGATGTATTTTCAAGAAACTTTAATTCCATACTCTATGTAGTGTTTGTCTTCCCTAGTAGGTCGACGTACGGCGAAGTTCGCATTTTCTATTGTTGTAATAATTACAACAACCTTCCCGGCTGCCACTATCCTCCGACAAGAAAAATTTCCTCCAAAACTGAAAGGATCGGCCTAGTCTACGTTAAAGCGGTGCAATGGTTTCTCAGTTGCATCAGCCTTTTCTGAAATATACCCCTGCATTTTCCTTTCACGGTTTCCATTCACGGAAAATGTGGTCTAAAACTGAATGGAGCAGTTCCAGGTTACTGAACACTACCGTCAAATCATAAAAAGATGATGAACAAGCTTCAGTATCTCGCTTACTAGAAATAGTTGACACTACAGCTGCCCCCGTTCTGTATATTGTCGGTCAATAATATTCTTGGTCGCTGAGTAGCCTTTGAAATATACCGATTCATAATGAAGATTTTCACACATATTCCATCCAGTAGGTAAGATAAAAACCAAAAACGCAAGGTTCCATGCAATGATTCAGTTTCGATTTACACAGCTTTACATTGATCTATGCATTCCCAGTTTCGAGAATAGTTTATTCTAAACCATAAGAAAACATTTAATTAGAAGTTGGAGTTTGTCACTATTTCTCTTTCGCCTTTTTACATACAGTTCATTTTATTTGCCGAAAAGTAAGCCTTAGAAATTTAAAGGTTGAATCAGTTGATGCTCGCGCGTAATAGTCTTTTAAAGAAGGACATCATATCTGTAAGCAGGTAATAAGTCAGCACGGAATAATTTAATTGTCGGCGAATTTCTGTAATCTTCCATCTTTCTCCTAGTGATAACCGTAGCTCTGATTCACTTGTCTTGCTTGTTTCTGGACCGGTTTTGTGGACTGAGTCTAATTTCCCCATAGAGTGTCGGCCAAATTGTTTCCAATCAAAGATTTGTGAACTCGTGTCTGGCGAACTCTCCAAGTATTCATATATACACAGTTATACGCACCGTATAACTTCATCTGCGCTTAACGAGTGTCTTTTTGTTCATAACTTTCAAACACTACGAGCCTCAGCGCTCAGGAAGTTAAAAAATTCGTACCGTCTGGTTGCTATGAAGTGACGTAATCATCCAGTTGAGTATCCATCACCGTAACACTTTTGCAGTCAACTACCGCAGCGCTCGTAAAGTACTTTAATTAAAACCGTGTTCAAAACCCTGTGGGAAGTCTGTTTATTTTTGAGTCGTTTAATACACTGCTGACTTTCACGAGGTCAACTTTTGCATAAATTATCAAACATTATGTTAAGCGGGAAATCTACCTATGGTTCGCGGGAGAAGCAACTTCTATAGCGGCGCAAGACAAATATTTCGAGAGTCGAGGATGTGCTCACAAACTATTCACTATGCGACGAAAGGAGAAATCACTGGCATGATAGCTGCATGTAATGGTAATTTTATCAATCCAGGTCGCGCCGTGTTCGCTCGAGAACACTGTGACAACCTCATTTGGCGCGCTTCTCAATACTTCCAAAACATGTTGTAATCGGTAAGTAGACTTAAGCACTTAGTATCGCCAAGCCATTCGAATCAGTGTATACCCAATTCTTTGTCTGAAGATTCTCGCAAACACATATACCAAGTAAATCTGGATGGAAAAGGAAATTGTCTCCCTAAACGCAGCCAGATTATATTTTGAAGGATTGCGGCACAAAAACGCGTCTTAAAATTTATAGTTCGTAAGAGTATAAATTGCGATCTCCCTATTTTCGCTTAAGCTTTTTTTGATAAAACTTCAGTAGAAACAAAACAACGCAGACATGACATTCTCCTGCATGAGACACAATCAGCTGAAGGAAATATCTGTTTACAAGTCGGGTAAATTATCCATTCTTGTGCACCGCAAAATCAGCTAAAATCAGTCGCTGGAAACCTGGCATATTATTAAGCCTGAGCGCTTCTAAGAATAACACGTTTAGAACTTCGACGCGTAGAAAAAAAAGGCAGTTGTTCTATATCCTTTCTGGTTCATCCAGGTAGAAGTCCTGGCATATTATTATGCCTGAGTGCTTCTAGGATATATTAACACGTTTAGCATTTCGACCCGTAGCCGTAAAAAAAAAAAATTAGGCAGTTGTTCTATATCCTTTCTGGTTCATCCAGGTAGAAGTCCTGGCATATTATTATGCCTGAGCGCTTCTAGGATATATAACACGTTTAGCATTTCGACCCGTAGCCGTTAAAAAAAAAATAGGCAGTTGTTCTATATCCTTTCTGGTTCATCCAGGTAGAAGTCCTGGCATATTATTATGCCTGAGCGCTTCTAGGATATATAACACGTTTAGTATTTCAACCCGTAGCCGTAAAAAACAATTAGGTAGTTGTTCTATATCCTTTCTGGTTCATCCAGGTAGAAGTCCTGGCATGATATCATTATGCCTGAGTACTTCTAGGATATATAACACGTTTAGCATTTCAACCCGTAGCCGTAAAAAACAATTAGGCAGTTGTTCTATATCCTTTCTGGTTCATCCAGGTAGAAGTCCTGGCATATTATTATGCCTGAGCGCTTCTAGGATATATAACACGTTTAGCATTTCGACTCGTAGCCGTAAAAAGAAAAAAAATAGGTATTTGTTCTATATCCTGTCTGGTTCATCGTAGGTAGAAGTCCTGGCATATTATTATGCCTGAGCGCTTCTGGGATATATAGTAGCAGTTTGACCCGTAGAAAAAACAAACTCAGCCGTTCATTTTGTAGGAGATATTTAAGCGTTTTTGTCTGTGTTAGCAATGTGATCGACTTTATACGCAGACCTTAATAATATGTTTTTTTCTTTGACGGCACTGAATAATTTTAGCCGAAACCTGAGCCGTACATTTGTTGAATGCCGCGCTTTTTAATTAAATTTCTCGCCCTAGAATGATGACATGATAGCGCGAAAATTGACGCCTCTATCGTGTTAGATGCGAAATATGATCAGAGATAAATGGAATAGTGAATGTTACAAGCTTCTGAGTATCCAGCTGAGATAGGGGACTTTTAGTCTCCTATCTCAGCTAGATAAACAAATTTTTTTTGGTTGCTAAAACGGTGCGGCTCGTTATGCAGCTGCTCCACAGAATGTCACTGATAAATGTCACAAAATCTACCTATAAGCAGTCCCTTCGGGATTACGTCATCCTAACCATCTCTTATTTGCGGGCGCAAACAATAGAAACGTCATCATTACCCAACGATTCCATGCGACTCCTGTTCAAACAAATCGAGATTTTTCTTGGCATACTGACTGTATTATTCAACTGTAAGGACTTTTTTGAATATACGCGCGAGCTACTAGTCGTGCCTCCTCGGGATTTCGCCTCTTCCTGTGGCGGGGGCAATAAGGCAATTAGTTTCATGACAAGTACTGAGGCCAAAAGTATCTGTTTATTTTCATCTCATTTCATGACTAAAAACGTACTGTGATTTTTTATGCAACCTGACAGGCTATAGACTTCTATTAATGAAGGTTTTCCAGTGCAGTTGATGGAAAAAGGTGCGTTATCTATTGATGTCGCCAGTGCTGATTTAATTTGCAAATAATTTTTATAGAAAATTTTTCAAACCAAGTGAACCAAAATTTAAACCGTTTACATGTGGTTTTACTGAGAGCGTGAAGAATGTATTTCATGAATCAGGAACCTAAATTGATGATCTGACTTTCGATGCAATCGTTTGTTTTAACCAAAGGGAACCCTAGCGCTTTAAAGTTATTTATGGACTCCAGAATATTTTGCGTGAGGGAACACTGACAGTAACAAAAGAAATGTTTTATCGCTGTGTCACCCATTCTAAGTTTGATATTGGATTAGATTCGTAACAAAGCGGAGGAAAACCGTTATGGCAGAAGATTTTTGATCGTCATTTTTAGATAGACATTTTTCTCTTTTGGATGATATTTAACTGTAAGCTACTGTGTTCAACAACAAGGACTTTTGGACGCTCTTCAATCGCATACTTTCCTAATTAATTCCTCCCTGTGGAATTGCTTGACGAAAATTCGGGTGTATGCTGCATGCTTCCTGAAATCCTTACCTTTTTTAGACTAAAATATGCAATTTTCCCTAAACTCCATCGGATCTAGTACGCTGTTCCAACTGGGGGGATGGTGCCGAATTTTAGAGACCCTGTGAGTGCAAGAAGCACAACTCTTACCCGTTTTCATAAATAGATGATCAAAATTCATGTTGAACTTTTTCAGAAGACGAGAAGACAAAAACCAAATTATTCGGCCCACGGTACAAACGAGAACATTTCCTCCTTCCTCCATCCACACCCACCCCCACCCCCACCCCACACCCCCAAACACACTCTCTCGATACAGTATCCACACATGCATTCTCTACAGGGAATTAAAGAAGGAATTGTTGGCTGACAGCATCATAACCTGTTGACATAAAGTTGTTCACATTTCACTAATAGTTGCATGAGATATGCTGAAATACTTTTAGCATTAAACAATACAGAAGACTAAGAAATGAGACGTGATCCCTATTTATAATCCGTCGTTTTCGGTAGCATCATTGCCTATTCATAAATATACTTGATGATGAAATCGAAAGGAGCGAAGCACTTGGAAAGTAACACAAAATTACTTGATTTAATTCTGTTTTTCGCAGAGGATCCGGATTTTTTTTAGTCTCACAGTCCCGTTCTACAGATTTGTTCATGGCGAAATATAATTAACTTTAAATGGTTTAATAATTTGTTTTAAGCACTCTTTTCGTTGGCATGTCTTGTACGTGACAGTGGTGCCCCTTTAAGGTCAAAAAGGATTTTTGAGCTGGTCATGGATAAACCCGTAGGGAAAACTTTGTTACTGAAGGGCATATTAATGTTGCAAATCAGTGAAACCGTGTACTTACATGTCTATTGTGCCGCATCAGCGCCGGTTTTAATTGAGCCGTTTTAATTGAGGCATAATGGACCTATACATTGTAGTAAGCACCATCCAGACAAGAGATCTAGCAAATTGTAACTTATAGGAGAAAATGAAGAACTGTAAAACGACGTCATAACCAAACAAGTCGCCAGAAATCTCTAAGAAAAAACTACAACAGTGCAGTCCTCTTTAAAAAGGCCAAAAAAAAAAAAAGAAAAGAAAAAAAAGATTTAAAACAACGATTAGTGTTCGACAGGGTTGCCTGCTCTCTCCCTTCCTTATAAACTTCCTTTTGGAGGGGATAATGGCTGACCCCTGGGGGAATCATGTTTAATGTCAGTACTGGAAGAAGAAAACAATCACTGTTATCATATTGGAGATTTTTTTCTTCTCTCCGCCAGTTTTATCTATGGCAAAGGGCTTATAAGCATGGTGACTGGCGCATTATCATGTACTAACCTCTGCTGCCAGTCGCGTGGAAATCAGAGTTGAGAAAGCTAAACTAACCATAAGCGCCAGAAACAGAATCAATTCAGAGATTAAAATCAGAGAGTAGAAGCCTAAGTCAGTTGCAACAAGACCAGTGGTTCATGCAAACGAGAAGGACTAGCCAAACTCGGCAGCACGAGTAAGCACATTTAATCCAAAATCCTCCAGCAAAGCAACGAGCGAAGTGGAAGAAGAAGGGGTAGACAAAAAAAAATAAAAGAAGGAAAAAAGAAAAAGTGGATTGATAATGTTAAGCAATGGAATAGCATGATTATACTTTTTTTCCCTAAAGCTTGCGGAATACCGTAAGCCCTTGTTTGAGAGTAAGGCCTCCAAGTGACTAGTCTGCTACACAGCCGTTTTTAGTGTCGTCACGCAACGCTCCTCCCCACTAAGGAGGAGCGTTGCGTGACGACACTAAAAACGGCTGTGTATAGCAGACTACCAAATGACCAACGAGAGAAGTTTAGTAACGGGGAAGCTGAGCCGAAGGAGAGCTAATGCTCGAACTCATTGCGAAACTGACCGGAAATTGAGGCTAATATCGTTATATCGTACCATTATTAGCCCTTCAAAAACAAAAATTCCACCAAACATCGAAATTCTAACTAAACATCTGATAAAAATTAAAAAAAAAAATTCTGGATACGACCGAACTTTGAGCTTCAATGACTTTTGAGTGACCGACCAAAACTACTTTTAAACAACTGAAGGTTTTCCAAAGAATGCGACTGAAATAGCCGGAACAAACATGAAAAATGATCTTCTTTCTTTTTTATAGTGTTTAATTTTAATGCTTTAATATGTTTCTTACTGACGTTAAGATTTTAACAGTACAGCTGAAACACGTTCAAATATCATCAATGAAGGATGTACTAATATTGGCTATTCTAACTCAAAATAGGTAATCCCTATCAAGAGGGTATTTGTCCCTTATTCAAATCTTCTTAGCACATTTTATAAACGAACTCATGGAAATCAAATCGGGAGATATGGACAAACCCAAAGAGTCATCACAGTGATGACTGTGCCCCTCCAAAATCACAGGGATTTTTAAGCAGGTTATGAATAAACTTCTAGGGCAAACATAGTATGTATTACGTAGTTACAGAGAAATTCAGTGGTGAAAAATGATAAGTAAAATAACTTAAGCTGTTTTCGAGTGTCAAGCTTAAGCGCCAACCTGCTTTAGGCGGAATTCCGAAGTCTGTGGTAAACCATAATTTAGGTAATGGTTACTAGCTTAAAAATTCTAGTAAAAAATGACACTTCATCTAAACATTCTCTCTTCGTCAAATTAAACCATTTCTGATAAGGTGGAGATGTAGCTAAGTTCGCAGAAAACAACTGTAAGTATGAAAAAGATGAGATACGGATATGGTTAATGGCAGCAATCCTAATCCCTTTTATTATCGCCTAATCGATTCTAACGTAAGTACTCGAGAAGGTCTTACTTCGCATTTTGTTTTTTATAACTTCTAAATGGGTAAAACCTCTAGTTGTAACTATGGATGAAAGATACCAAGCAGCGCTTTTTGCTGTACTAGCTATTACACCGTGTCCACAAAATATTATAGAAATTTTCGGTCTGATCACAATCACAATCCAAAAACACTTCCCAGAATCGAAAAACCCGTCCAAGAATCCAAGAGTGTTTTCGATTCTGGGAAGTATTTTGCATTCTTGGAACTTTTTTTGGATTCTAACAAGTATTTTTTGATTCTAGGAAGTATTTTGGATCCTTGGAACTGTTTTTGGATTCTGGGACGTGTTTTGGATTCTGGGAAGAGTTTTTGAATTATGGGAAGTGTTTTGGATTCTGGGATATGTTTTCATGCTCTGGGACATGTTTTGGATTCTGGCAAGTATTTTTGAATTCAAGAAAGTGCTTTGGATTCTGGGGTGTGTTTTGGATTTGGGGACGTGTTTTGTCCCTAGAACAGCCACAGTAAATTTGAGTAATTTTAGAAGAACAATATTAGGAGAACAAAAATACCTTAACTTTCCCAAATGAGTCTGAATCATTTGTGGGTTAGTGCAAGAAACGAACAAAAATTCAATTGATTTTTTTTACAGTCTTGCCCGGTGATGTAATAAGGCGCTTAAACGCCAGGGGAAGAATTTTAATTTGTTTGTTTTCTTTGATGTGTGGTGCTTCCCTAAGCTCATTCCAGCAAAGCGCTGAGACCTGCTTAATCGTCCACAGTTGAACAGGCTTGACGTCACCTGATGCATTCGCTTTTTTGTATAAGATGCTGTTAATGATTATAATACGCTCTATACACAAAGAGAGCTTAATGTACATCTTAGCAAGAGACACTGAAATGCTGTACGCTCTTTGGACTTGATTTACAATCACAACGGTAAGACTACAGTTTTCATTCACTTCCTTGATGGTTACTAATTAAAAGAAAATTCCCAGAAATCAGGTTACATATTTTAAAGATGTTCTTTTTCATTCCCAAACGCTTATCAATAAGCAATCTTTGATACTCATATGGTTTCTTACTGTTAATTTCATTTAGTGTTCTTTTGTTAGAATTGAACCAAGAAATGACTTGATCTTGAGATTGTTTCAATTTTTAGCCATTTTAAATCAAAATTTAGCCATTGTTTTTCATCTGACATTGATCCATAGTCAGCCTCGAGTGCTTTTAAAAGTTGATAACATTGTCCCTTTGAGGTCCATATACATCATAGTAAGGGGGAGGAAAAAGGAACAGGAAAAATGAAAACTTGGATACAAAAGCTAACTTGAACCCCAACCCCACCGGTAACTTCTTTTCCAATTCTTCGTTTAATTTTTAATTTAATTTAATTTAATTTTATTAGCTTCGCGAAAAAAACAAACAAACAAACAGAAAGAACGTTGACAGGGACACCGCAACAGCTGTGGCCAATTACAGCGGGCCCGTTTCTCGTTCCCCGTTCTCGTTCCCTGTCCCCCGTCCCCCGTCCCCCGTCCCCCGTCCCCCGTCCCCCGCTCCCTTTCCCTCGTTCCACGTTTGATTACAGTACCATTCGAAAATAATGGTAGTCTTTACACTAGAGCCTAAGTAAATTTTAATTACTTCAAGTAAAATAAAGCTTCACACACAACCGATTCTTTTTTACTTCAGGTTAACTTAAGCCAATATTCCCACGCAACATAATTAAGATTGATTAACATGTTTCGCCTTTCTCAAGAAACCGCAAGTAACCGCAAGTCAACTAAGTCAATCATAAGGATGGTTTTCAAGTCGCTGAAATTTTCTTGAATCGTTTCAACTTTCCGACTTTAATGAGATGCAAAGTAAAGTTACTTGAGATTTTACTTAGGCCTTCACACACGAATTTTTGGTCAAGTAAAACTTAGCAGCTCTTACGTCTTACTTAACAGCCTTGTGTAAAGATAACCAATCAGGTCTAAGGAACGGTTCCGGTTTACTGAATATAGACCCATATAATATCATATTTATAAACTTGGCTTTCCGGTCGCAGTTGCTAGAAAGGTGCGTCGAATATTGATGACTCTGTTTCTTTACGTCCCCGAGAGTTATTTTTATAGGAAAATTGTAAAACTAAATTAACCAAAATTCACACTGTTTACCTGTGATTTTACTGAAAGCAAACAAAAGACGAATGTATCTCATGAATCAGGAACCTAAGTTGACGATTTCATCGTCAACTTCCTTGTTGAACCACTGAAACTCAAGCACTTTAAAGCTATTTATGAACTTCAGAATGGCTTGCGTAAGCAAATACTGTCAGTAAAAAATGCCGTTTGATATGTGTGTCGCCTATCTATTCTAAGCTTGATATTGGGTTGGATTTGTAACAAAGCGAAGGCAGTTTCTACTTTTGAATTCAAGTACAGTTGTTTCTTTACTAGGCTGAATTTAATTGTGATCCTTGGTATTTCATTCCTTTTGTTTCATTAGTCTTGCGCAATTAAGCTTAGTACTACTACTCTCCTCTAAATCTCAGTTTGTCCCGACAAGAAAACACACAAACCTTGGGTGCGGCTCGCTTCAAGCCAAGCGCTCGGTTTATTCACGTAAAGACTAAAAGATACAAGCCATATCATAGAAACGTAATATACAATCCAAGTAACATACAGCTCCAAAAAACTAGATCACAAGCTAAATTAAATTGAAATGGGGTCGTGGAACAACAGCTGGGTGAAAAACCTCCCCGTACGTCCACTTGCACCTAGGAGGAAAACCCCAGGCCAGCTGCACCCCATAAAAAAAAAAAAAAACGGTCCCCCGGGCAAGACCAACTAAATAGAAACTAGAATCAATTAAAAGCGGTACGAACGGGAAAACTAAATGCCTAAAGCCTTAGAAACCGACAAACGAGAAGATAAAGAATCTTGGAAATATCAGGAACAATATCTTTAAAGGCCTCTAGCACTAACTCTCTTAACTTTGAATAGCTTAAACCTTAAGATCTAGGCTTATAACAAAATTTAGTTTTGGAAAGCTGACAAAATAAAGGGCTATCGCAGGAAAGCCCAGCTCTATCTAAATAACGGTTCATCATAGCAACCGGACAAGTTGCTTTCCTAGAAGAAGCTACAACAATCCAAGCTTCATTTCTACACTGATCAGTTTTACTAGATTGAATAAATAACTTTAACATGTCATTTTCGATCTTAACATCGGATCGAACAAGCTTAGCAAGCTGATCAAATCTGAGAAAGGCAGCAAAAGCTAGTAAGCAAATAACAACCGAACGAATGTTATACAAAGAGGCTATTGAGTCCGCCTTGGAGGCAACTAACTGCTCTAACTGAGAGACTGTGATAGGCTCCTTCTTGGTTGTTTGATTGGCCAGCAAACGCTGCGCACCGGCAAGAGTACTCTCCACCAAAGGATGATCAGAAGGAGACGGCTCGCCACCCAGCTGGTGAAACCAGGCAATGCTGTGAATTGCTGACTCCAGGGGAGATGCTGTCTTCGCCCCAGTCATTAAATGACGCAAATAAATAGCAAAATGAAATGGAGAAGAGGGAAAAACTGTCAAGCCATGTTCTCGTGCCCAAGACCTCCATCTGTTGTAAGAAGAAAAATACTTGGAGGAAGTACTGGGTGCTCTGCTAGCCAACGCAACATCCGGAAGAGAACTTGCAAGGGATAGTAAAGCACTGGATCCCTGGGGAACCGCAGCCCGAAGATCCGACCACATAGTAGAGCTGAAAACATCTGCAAAATATAAGCAAAAAGAACACACACACACCCTAAAAAGTAAAAAAACAAATAAAAATGACCCGAACGCTGGAACAGCAAGACCGAGATGAAAGACAAATCCAGCACGCCCAAATATATACCCTTACTAATTACCCACATACCAGCGCACACGCCTAAACAAACATAAGATACCGACGAGAGCATATTTTCCTGCTAATTACCAAGTCAAACGCAGGAAAATACTAAAACTCAAGGGTGGCGTGATTCATTGACAGCGTGATATGCGTATAGCCTTTGCACTTTCTTGCCAAAAAAAATCCAACGAACAAATGAATATACACCCTTAGTCTTGTTCCAATAGGAATTTGAGTCTTCTAAGTGGTTATTTAATTTTTCTTGCGCAACGCGTATGTCCAGGAGGTAATACTTGAGAGTTTTTGTCTATTCAACCACTTCAGTATCCTTGCAAACAAGCTTAAACTTTTAGTTTTACCTTTTTTGGCTAGCTTCATGTGAGTTTGACATGTATAAATTATCACACTTGGCAACGACAACGAATTCCATGATGTGTAATTGCATATTATATGAGATTAAAATTATGCATGAAACTTGTTTTTCTTTTTTAATCTGATTGGTTCGATTTTTCATACATCCTCGGAACTTTTAAGACGCAGAATTAGTCAGAATCGCCAGTCTGTTGTCAGGTGCCGACGGGCAGGTGATCATAACACCTTCATCATCTATCGAAGAAATTCCAAAAACGGCCTCCATAAATAATCGATGATTATTTCGACACGCCGTAGTTTCTACGTGGAACAATGTTGTAATGACATTAACCCGCAATAAGTGGGCAACAATGATTTTCGGATTTTCAGTTACAACCCGTATATTGCAGGCTGTAACTGTAATAACATCGAGTCTCATTTCAAGTGCATTGCATATTTATATATGACAAGTCGCAACTTCCAAAGTTTGCTTTATTCATCATACCTCACTAGTAATTTGAGATTTGCATAATAATGATTTCAACGTTGTCCTTCAAGGGTGTGACGTGCCGACTAACTGACCAGGCCTCACTTGGCTTTTTAGTTCACTTTATTTGAGCACTGAAACGGTACCAAAGAAGTACCCCTGCTGGTGTCGATCTTATTTATGGTTAATTTCCAGTATCGCGTAATTTTTACGTGCGTACGTCAGCGCAAAATTTACGTTCGCATATAAAAAAAGAGGTTATGCATGACAGGTCGCTCGTAAGCGTAAAAGTTGAACCTTGCTCAACTTGTTGTTTAAGCTCAACACTTTTTATCTTGCCTCTGTTTTAATCATGTGATTAAAATTTACGTGCGTTAATGTGCGTCGCCAAAAGGGCGTAAGCGGAAACCAGCCTTTACACTATTCTTATTCAACATCCCGTAGTCTAATATATGAAATTAGGGAACTTATGCAACTACGACGACAGCCACAGCGAGACTTAAAAAAAACAATAGGTTTAATGATCAAAACAACAGCTCTGCAAGTGCATCACCATTTTTAGTACATGTCTTTGACGTCCACTGCACGACTTCGACGTGAAACCTCCTAATTTGACATTTTATGGAGAACGTGGACATACGACGACGACTTTTCCTTCCTCTTTTTGAACCTGAATAAAATCCTTAAGAATTCAACTCCAGGAAAAGTCGACTGCATTTGACATATTGAGCGGGTCCAAATAGACGCGATTACGTTTGAAAGACCGCAAATTAATTTTTTTTATCGACGTTTTCACTGCCGTCGTCGTCGCCCTTGCTTAAGGTCCCTATTCATACCTGCGATCAACTTCTAGTTACCACTCTGTAAACCATATATTGGCAAATACTTTGTACCCGTTCATAGCACAACGAGATCTATATGTAGCTGACAAATTTCAAGAAACGCTCCTAGATAAAAAAATGCTTACCACACGAACTATTGAAACGTAACCTGTACACCCTTAAAATTTTAAAGAAAGGGTATTAACTGTTCGAAATGAGTTTAAGACTAAATATTGCAAGTTAGACTGGAAATTGTACTGATTCGTATTTCAAGATTCAAGAAACTGATTGAAATATCACTGAAAGTTTTCATTACGTAATTCTTGGTATGCAACCACGTAACAAGGAGGCCATATTGGTGGTCAGTACAATAATAATTTTTTTTCGAAGAATTTACATGGAAATAGAGTTGAATTCCCAGAAGAGAGAAATGCTTTTGTTATTGACCACAAACATGGCCTCCGTCACGTCACGTGCAAACCATCATATATTGAGTTTCTTTTTAGTTCACCGCTTCCTCATACCAATGCGCTGAAACCGCGTTTCCACGGTTTATCAGGTTCGTCACGTGATGTATTGAGTCTTTATATTTCAAACACCCTATATATAGTACCATTGCATTTAAGGAGAATTAGGCAGCTTGGTTAAAAACTCTGGAGGCCGATCTTTAGACTTCTGCAAACATTAAGGCGGTAAGACTTATGTTTCCATACTTACGACAAATTAGTGTCGTTTACTGGATTGTTAACAATGAAAACGGCCATAAACGAGATCATGATCTTTAATTTAGAAAATTTCAACAAAACATTTTGGGCATGCGGTCATTAACAGAGTAGGGCTTGTAAGCATGGTGAGTGGCGTATTATCATCTACTAACCTCTGCTTCCAGTGGCGTGAAAATCAGAGTTGAGAAAGCTAAACTAACCATATTAGCGCCAGAAACAGAATCAATTCAGAGATTAAAATCAGAGAGGAGAAGCTTAAGTGAGTTGCAACAAGACGAGCGGTTCATGCAAATGATAAGGACTAGCAAAAACAACATGAGTAAGCACATTTAATCTAAAACCCTTCAGCAAAGGACCGAGCGAAGTGGAAGAGGAAGGGGTAGACAAAAAAAGTGGATTGATAATGTTAAGGAATAGAAGAGCATGATTATACTTTTTTTCCCTAAGGCTTGCGGAATATCGTAAGCCCTTGTTTGAGAGCAGGCGTTCGGCAAAAAAAAAAAAAAACAGGAACCGAACTTTGAGCTCCAATGACAAAACATTTTGGGCATGTTGTCATTAACAGAGTTTTTCGCTATTTGTTTCTGGCGGTCTCCTTAGGTAGATTTCGAAAATTCGCAGTGTTTTAGAATGATTAACTTTTCCTTCTAGATTAGATAGAATGCTACCTGTGGATCAGTCTCGTGCAGTGTTTTTCTTTACTTATTTCAAGAAAGTTGAGTTTCAGTTAAGTTTTACATTATTTGAGATTCAGACAATGCCTATGGTACATGTGGTACATAAGGTGCTTGAGTAAGCACTTTTGGTTTATTTCCTTAAATGGACTAAGGCCGGGTTGATTCTTACGGGTGACCAGGCCGTGACGTCACCAAATGCACATTCGCTCGTAACTATGGCATTCTCTAAATAATACGCTGACGTAATTCATGAAAATTTAGTTAGTTTGGCCATGCTGAAGGCCTGAAAGTTGACTACGCTCTTAGGATCTATCTGCAAACGCTAAGATAACTTTACAGTTTTATATCTATTTGGGTGTCGCCCAAATCGAGTAATCGAGATCGCTTGCTGTGATTCGAAGTTGCAATAGGCACGCAATAAGTTCGAACGTAAGCAAGCCAAGCGACGGGAATTTCTGCCACACGAACGTCTCGTACAAAGTAAAAAGGATGCCGGAAAAGAAAGCTCTGTTCTCAGGGTGCTTGATCCCATTTTACGATCTCAAAAACTTTGCAACAAAGAAACACAATTCCTAACTGTGCGGGAACGAAGGAATTAAAAGCGATGAATATGTTAAAGCAACGCAGGGATAGCTTTCAATTTGGAGGAAAACATGAACTTAATCTGAAGCTTACAGTATTTTTTACAGCCGGTTTTTTAGAAATTTGGAAGTATAAATCCAGGGATTAAATCTGTCAAAAATATTTGGAATTTGAAACGCGTTTGGATCACACCCAAGAGTTTGATTAACACTCAGGGAAAATCAGGCAACTTACATATACTAAGGAAGCTGGCTGAATGGTCAACGCGTCGGACCAGTAATCGGTGGTCCCGGGTTTATAATATGCAATCGATTACGTAAACCCTTTTTATACTCGGTCGTTACGAGTTCAAATCCTCAGCTGTTGCTTGTAAGAGGGTCTCCATGAGGTTAACTGTCAGCCGTTCATCAAACGGCACAAAAATTAACCGTCACCCGTCAAATTAAAAAGCATATTTTTGACCGTGAACTGTCAAACATGCAGATTAATATTAAACGTCAAAAAGTTTCAAAGTATTTTCAATCTCACTATTTCAGCTGATCTCCAAGGAATGCCGGCTCCTAGAAAATTTTGGAGATTGCAAAAACCAGTTCCCATGTTCTTAAAAACACTCTTCCGAGACATTACAATAGGTTACATCCTGCTTATATCTGAAAATATTTCGACTGTTTTATAAATGAAAGGCCAAGACAACCTTCAAAACACATCACTTAACTGATTAAATCACACATGCAGAAGTTAATATTTACATCAACTGTTGTTAATTTCAACTGAACAACCATCAACTGTCAAAAGCTACAAATTTAATTTAACTGTCAGCCGTCAGCCCCAAATAGTGGTCTCGGTCGCTCACAGGAGGTGGTCTTTTACGACTGAGAGGTTCCAACTGTAAGCCTTAAACTGTGGTGTTTTGGATTGGTGGTCGCTTACCAGGGGTGGTTGCACATAGAGGTTCTACTGCAGCTGAAATGATGCGGTGGAAAATATTAGTAACTGAAAATAACCCCTGACTCTTTAAAAAATAAATTGCAGAGTACTTCTAGTCTGGTGGATCGAGATAAAGCGCCAACCTGTATCAAAATAAGGCTTGAGGCGGAGTTGAAGGATAGGCTGCGGCAAACCATAGATCACGTAATGGCTACAAGCAGTGAAAAATTACAACTACGAAAACGGCTCTTACGTTTAATAGCCTCTAACAATCTCAATTGCCTTCACTCATCGCTTACTCGATTCTGAACTAATTAAGTGTAGGAATTAAGTACTCGAGAGGGTCTATATTTATTCATTTTATTACAACTTGTGAATGAATAAAAAAGATATAAGTGTAACCATGAATAAAAGATGCCTCGCAGTCTTGATGTACTAGTTATAACCCCGTGGTTTTCAGTCTGATCGCTCTCAATCTGAGAAACTGTTTAAGTAACACTGGAGTAGGGTTTTATCTAAAGCTCGGTTAGATATTGCAAAAAGAGCAATGGAGCGCTAGGGAAACTGACTGAGCTAGGTTTTGAGTGAATTAATATTTTTGCAATTTCAGGCGGCTAGCCGATAGCTAACTCAACAATGTTCAAGAAAATAAAGGTTAAAACCCGTTGAACTCTAAGATAAAAATTTGAATTATTATTTGTTGCTTCCATTCACGTCCTACAGAAGTAGTGGGATCGGAAGAAGATGATAAAATATCAAGCAAATTTTTCTTGTGTGATCATGTCCGTTATTCCCATGACCACTCTGATTTACAAAGCATTGATATTACAAGAAGAAACTTGATGCTAATCACTCTAGGATTAAAGGGTTAAATGGATCTAACAAATTGTTACTTGTAGGAAAAAATGAAAAACTACCTGTAAAGCATCATGGCTAATCAAGTCGCCAGAAATTTCTAAGACAAAACGACAACAGCGCAATCCTCTCCTCTTTATAAAGGCCAAAAAAAGCAAAACAGAAAAATGACCGATTTAATGCAGCATTTGGTGTTTGTCAGGGTTGCCTGCTCTCTCCCTTCCTTATAAACTTCCTTTTGAAGAGGATAATGGCTGACCCCTGGGAGAATCATGTCTAATGTCAGTATTGGAAAAGGAAAAAATCAGGGATATATTTATTTAGTGATTTTTTCCTTTTTCCCCTCGAAGGTATTTATGGCAAAGCAGTAAATGAGTATGGCTTGTAAGCATGGCGAGTCGCGCATCATCATTTAGCCTCTGCTGCCAATGGCGTTGAAATCAGAGTTGAGAAACCTTTAAAACTAACCATAACCGCCAGCAATAGAATTAACTCACAGATTAAAATCAGAGAGTACAAGCGTAAGTCATTTGCAATAAGACAGACGACGAATGGTTCATCCAAAGGAGACTTGCCAAAAATAGTACGAGCAAGCACATTTCATCCAAAATCATCCACCTGCCAATCACCGTACGCGTGAGCCGAAAGTGAAAGAAGAAAGGGTAAACAAAAAAATTAAGGTGGATTGATGATGTTAAATGCGATTGAGGTAGCCGGAACAAACAAGAAAAATGATCTGTTTTCTTTTAATAGCGTTTAATTTTAATGCACGTCAATGAGGTTTGTACTAATACTGGCTATTTTAGCTCATGAAAGGTAATCCCTATCAAGACGAAATTTGTCCCTATTCAACTCTACTGACTTAGCACATTTTCCCCCAAGTCAGGGAATCCGGATTAGAATAATTTTGCTTATGGAATCCGCAATCCCACTAAGGATTGGAATGATTATAGAATACTATCTTTACATGTTCTTGATGCTAATTCTCGCGGCAAAGTTCTGCACTGACTGAAGAACAGCGCCGTCATTTCTTTATTAAAGACTAAGGCATTTATTATCGTCACGAGTTGATTACGATCTAAAACATGTTTAACGCGACTTATTTGCGCAAAACTTGACACACAAGATGAGGTAGTTTTTAAAACATGGTCATCAAAAGTAAGTTGCGGGTGTGGAACAACACAAGGTCTTTGGCCGAGTATGCAAGAGTTAGATCTTTCGAATCGATCAATGGACAAACCTAAGAGCCATTAGAGTCATGATTGTGCCCCTTCCATATCACGGGGAATTTTAAGCTGGTTATGAATAAAGTTCTAGGGAAAAAATTTGCTGAAGGGCATTATTACGTAATAATAGAGAAATTCAGCGGTAAAAAAATGATAGGTAAAATAACTTTTAATTCTTTTTGAAATAAAGTGTACTTATTAATAAGCTGCAAGTTTCGTCTGACAAGCTTAAAGGAGCTGTGTCACGAAATTCAGCCAAATTAGGTAATTACAAAATGCCCGTTAAATTAAGAAAAACGGAAAAATAACCGCTAAAACATTAAAGGAAGGTTAAAGTAACACAACAGATGCAACAGATGCCACGGATGGGCAAAACTGAAGAAGATTTAAACGGACTGAAATTAGGGTTTTTGAAAACTGTTCAGCCTAACAGCTTTTCAAAGTTGATCTCTGCTGTTTGCAACTTCAAAAATAATGCCCAGGAGACATACTTGTTTGTCTGGAATCTCTGCTTGTGTCTGTTTACATGTAATTTCTTTGCCTACTTTAAGTTCCATAGCGATTGTGGGCGAATAACTGGCAAAATTGAACAAAATGAACTGACTGCCGTGACACAGCCCCTCAAAAGGGCCAATCTGTCAGTATAACTTTAGTTAAGGCTTGAAGTGGGAACTGCCTTAACTGGGGACTATACCTCAACAATTCTAGCAAGAAACGACACTTAATCTAAACAATCTTCTCTTCGTTAAAATAAACCATTTTTCTGATAAGGTGGAGATGTAATGAGCAGAAAATTAATCCAAAAATCAACTGTCAGAAGAGTTTTGTTTGTTTTCTTTGTAGTGAACTGCGTCCTTAACCTTATAATAATAATAATAACGTGACAAATGTATATGAAATGAATTATATATGAATCATATAAAATCCTGGTAAAAACGACCAAAAGTCGAGCTCTAATGACTTTTGAGCTCAAATAGCTCAGACCAAAACTACTTTCAATATAATTGCAAAAAACTGAGGATTCACTGAGAGGTTTCCAAAACATGCGATTGAGGTAGCCGGAACAAACAAGAAAAATGATCTGTTTTCTTTTAATAGTGTTTAATTTTAATGCATGTCAATGAGGTTTGTACTAATACTGGCTATTTTAGCTCGTGAAAGGTAATCCCTATCAAGACGAAATTTGTCCCTATTCAACTCTACTGACTTAGCACATTTTCGCCCCAAGTTAGGGAATTCGGATTTCTGAATCTAGGAAATTGTCTTTTGGAATCCGCAATCCCACGTCACTAAGGATTGGAATGATTATAGAATACTATCTTAACATGTTCTTGATGCTATTTAAAAAGGAAGTAATCAATTTATTTTTTGAGGCAAGATCTAAAAGTTTGAATCGATTTTGCGGCTTTAAGAGTACTGTCTAAATTTTTCCATTAATGTGCACCACGCTGTACTAAAAAGTCCTCTGAATGGCTCTTGACTTCAATATAATATAGGACGTTTTCGTTTTACACGCCCTGCAGCCATGACAGCGTCCCGGAAAAACAGATGTTTAATTTTATACGGGGGTTACGTGACCATTCCAGGTTTCTGAAATGATTCTCGCGGCAAAGTTCTGCACTGACTGTAGTCTAGAGATATTTTTGTTCGATGTATTTGACCACACGGTAGAACAGCACTGTCATTTCATTATTAAAGACTAAGGCATTCATTACCGTCACGAGCTGATTACGATCTAAAACATGTTTAACGCGACTTATTTGCGCAGGACTTGACACACAAGATGAGGTAGTTTTTAAAACATGGTCATCAAAAGTAAGTTGCGGGGTGTGGAACAACACAAGGTCTTTGGCCGAGTATGCAAGAGTTAGATCTTTCGAATCTATCAATGGACAAACCCAAGAGCCATCAGAGTCATGATTGTGCCCCTTCTATATCACGGGGAATTTTAAGCTGGTTATGAATAAAGTTCAAGGGCAAAAATATGCTGAAGGGCATCATTACCTAATTATAGAGAAATTCAGCGGTAAAGAATGATAGGTAAAATAACTTTTAATTCTTTTTGAAATAAAGTGTACTTATTAATAAGCTGGTTTCGCCTGACAAGCTTAAGGGCCAATCTGTCAGTATAACTTTAGTTAAGGCTTGAAGTGGGAGCTGCCTTAACTGGGGACTATACCTTAACAATTCTAGCAAAAAACGACACTTCATCTAAACAATCTTCTCTTCGTTAAAATAAACCATTTTCTGATAAGGTGGAGATGTAAATGCGCAGAAAATTAATCAAAAAATCAACTGTCAGAAGAGTTTTGTTTGTTTTCTTTGTAGTGAACTGCGTCGACGTCCTTAACCTTATTCCAGCAATGCACTGAAATCAGCTTAATCGTTCACAGGTGCCACAGCTGGCTTGACGTCACATGTCTTTTGATGCATTCGCTTTTTGCCTAAGACGCTATATATAATACGCCGATACGCAAAGAGAGCTTATACAGTTTAGCAAGAGACACTTAGTAGAACGTTGTACGCTGTTTGGACTTGATTTACAATAACTAAGGTAAGATTACAGTTCTCATTCACTAGCTTGTTTATTATGAAGAAAATTCCCAGAAATCAGGTTATATCTTAAAGATGTTGAATTTGGAACAAAGTTCTTTTTGATTCCCAAACGTTAAAGCTATCTTTGATACTCCCGCATCTGCCGAGCTTTGTAGTGTTTATTTCATTTAGTGTCCTTAATATGTAAGATTGAACAAAGAAATGCCTTGATCTTAGCCATTTTAAATGAAAATCTAGCCGTTATTTTTTTATCTGACGTTGTTCAAAAGTGCTTTCAAAGTGCTTTTGAAAAAAGATGACATTGTCCCTATGAGATCCATACACGTCATCGTGAGGTTAAAATCGAACTAGCTTCAAAATAGCATTGACAATTGACCTGTTAAAAGCATTTTAACTAAGAAAAAATATTATATTGCGACAAAATGCTTTTGTACGAAGATCTGGTCCACGCACGTTTTATAACGCTGATACTTTTCATCCTTCCAACACCTCCCCCCACCCCCCCTTCGACTAACTGGCTACTCGTAAAGTCTGGCTTCTCTTTTATTTTTTTTCTGCTAAAAAAACTGTGCTTTTTCACAACTTAATTTATTTAACTTAATTTTATGGAAGTCATTTATCGAATCGCCTACATCTTTCGCCGAGTAACCAATTATAATTGTGCGCAGTTCTCGGTGAAGCACTTTTCAATTGACCGAGAAGTTGGCAAAAGTCTCTAGCAAGATGCCTTCTTCTTCAGGCTTTTGATTTTTTTTTGTACATAGTTTAGCATTTCGAACAGCTAATTTATTGGATTCAGTTCTTATTTCACCCAAAGCCTTAAACGCTTCAAGGCCTCAAACTTCCCCACTAGTCATTTCTTTTTAGGATTTCGGCAACCGCAACGCGCGAGGAAAAAATGGCTGTTTTTATACTGGAGGACGCTTATCCGTGTGGACGGATAATACGTCTATGGCCGTTTTTATACTAAGGACGCATTATCCGACGGACGAACTTGGGCAAACATTAGTAGTTCGTCTGGTTATATGCGTCTCAAGTATAAAGACGGACACAAGACGCATTATGCGTCTGGACGAACTTTCCTTCGAAATACGTCTTGAACTACGCACTACGAAGGGTAGTTCGTCTGGACGCATAACAGTGCGTCTTGTACCCGTCTTTATACTAGAGATACATAGCCCAGACGAACAACAAAATGTTTGCCCAAGTTTGTCCAGATGGATAATGCGTCCTTAGTATACAAACGGCCAATGAGAAAGAAAACATTTCCTATTTACCTGCCCCTCACCCCCTGGGGTGCGGGGAACAAGCGCGGGATACAGGAAAAATGAAAACTTGTGTACAAAACCTAAATTGAACCCTGGTAACTTCGTTTCCAATTCTTTGTTTATTTTTCTCCCATTTTTCGTTTTCTCCTTCACCCCGTACTCGTTCCCCTCCCCCGTTCCGCGTTTATTTTTACTACCTTTCGAAAATGATATGGTCTAAGATTAAAAGGAACGATTCCAGTTTACTCCACGATGGCTCGTAGGGACTAAACGCTTCCCAGAATCCAAAACACTCTTGGATTCTGCATGGGAAGTGTTTCGGATTCTGGGAAGTGTTTTGGTTTCTGGGAAGTGTTTTTGGATTCTGGGAAGTGTTTCGGATTCCCGGAAGTGTTTTAGATTCTCGGAAGTGTTTTGTCCCTATGAGGCACGGTATTACTCAATATAGACTCATAAATATTCTGCTTATAAAATTGGCTTTCCAGTCGCAGTTGCTATTGATGACTCTGTTTCTTTACGTCGCCGATAATTATTTTTAATAGGAAAATTGTAAAAACTAAATTAACCGAAATTCATACTGGTAGTCTTTACACTAGAGCCTAAATAAGCTAAGAAATATTTCAAGACAAGTAAATTTTAATTACTTCAACTAGAATAAGAAACTTCACACATAACCGATGAGACACAACATAATTAAGATTGACTGACATGTTTTGCCGTTCTCAAAGCTCAAGAAACCGCAAGTCAGTCAAGTCGGTCATAAGGATGGTTTTCAAATCACTTGAAACTTTGTTGAATCGTTTGAACTTTCCTGCTTTAATGAGATGCAAAGTAAAGTTGCTTGAGATTTTACTTGGGCCTTCACACACCCATTTTTGGTCAAGTGAAACTTAGCAGCTTTTAAGTTTTACTTAATAGCCTAATGTAAAGACAACCACTTACGTTTTCAGACCTGTGGTTTTAATGAAAGCAAACAAAAGACGAATGTATTTTATGCATCAGTAACCTTAATTGATGAGGAAATCGTTAACTTCCTTGTTGAACCACAGACTTCAGCCAGAGAATAGCTTGCTTGAGCAAATACTGTCAGTAAAAAATAAATGTTCGATCGGTGAGTCGCCAATCCTAAGTTTGATTTTGAGTTGGATTTGTAACAAAGCGAAGGCAGTTTCTTCTTTCGAATTCAAATACAGTTTCTTTACTATGCTGAATTTACTTGTGTTCCTTGGTATTTCATTCCTTCAGTGTTTCATTAGTGTTGCGCGATTAAGCTTAGCACTACTTAAAACTCAAGGGTGTCGTGATTCATTGGACTCACTGGCGGCGTGATACGCGTATAGCCGTTGCAATTTCTCGCCAAAAGAATCCAACGGGCAAATGCGACGACTTTACACGCATGCTGCCTGAATGACTACACTCTTAATCTTGCTCCAATACGAATTTGAGACGAAGAAAATTCACTTCTTAGTTGCTGATTTTGAGGAAAGGAAAGACAACGTAACTTCTATATAACGAACGATTTTCTTTACCGCAGTAATAGTAAAATATATGAAGAAGAACATCGATATAACGAAACCTCTTTATAGTGAACAAATGTTGCCAGTCCCTTAACACTTCATTATAATCGAGATTCCAGTGTATTATTTCCTTAGTCGGATGTCAGGAAGCATGGGCTAAGCCAAAAATGCTGTTCTCTCATTTCCGTGCGAATTTAATCTTTCTTGCGCAACAAGTGTTGCTAATTTAATCTTTCTTGCGCAACAGGTGTGTCCAGGACGATGGTAATACGTTAAGAGTTTTTGTCTATCCAACCACTTCAGTATCCTTCCTAACAAGCAAAGTTTTAGTTTTACCTTTTTTGGTTAGCCTCGTACGAGTTTGACATGTAAAAATTATCACACTTGGCAACTACAACGAATTCCATCATTTGAAATTGCATTTGCGATGAAAATTATGCATGAATGTTCTTTTTTAATATGATTGGTTCGATTTTCAATACATCCTCGGAACTTTTAAAACGCAGAATAAGTCAGAATCGCTAGTGCTGTTATTTGTCGTCCTCGTTCAAACTGTCCCGTGGCCCGACAGTACAAGGTGCCGACGGGCCGGTGAAATAGTACCTGAGGCTTCATCATCTATCGAAGAAATTACCGATAAAAATAGCATCAGTAAATAACTGATGATTATTTCGACACGTCGTAGTTTCTACGCGGAACAGTTTTATAAGAACATTAAGCCGCAATAAGTCGGCAATAAGATTTTCGGATTTTCGATAGTTACAACTCATATACTGCAGGCTGTAACTGCAATAAAATCGAATTTTACTTCAAGTGAATGGCATAGTTATATATGACCAGATCGTAACTTCAAAACTTTGTGGGTAACTGGGATGATCTTCCCAGGCTGAAAAACTTTATTCATCATACCTCACAAGTAATAGAGATTTACATAACGATAATTTCAACGTTGTCCTTCAAGGGTGTGACGTGCCGACTAACTGACGTACCAGGCCTCACTTGGCTTTTCAGTTCACTTTATTTGATTACTGAAACGGTATCATAGAGGTCATAGCTTTGAATCCAGGACAGCTTAGACTTTTCAGGCTTTCTCTTTGCAACAGCTGCAACTGGTTAAACTATGGTGTCGATCATCTTAGAGGTTGATTGCACGTCAACGCACTTAAATTTTAATCACGTAAATAAAATAGAGGCAGAATATTAAGTGTTGAGATTAGTTGAGCGAGGTTCTACTTTTACGCTTACGTGCGACCTTTCATACATTGCTAGTATATTTTACATTTCCATTGTTGCGTAATTTTTACGTGCGTACGTGCATAAAATTTACGTTCGCAAATAAAATATAAGCAATGCAAGAAAGGTCGCTCGTAAGTGTAAAAGTTGAACCTCGTTGATCTTAACACTTTTTATCTTGCCTCTATGTTATTTACGTGATTAAAATTTACGTGCGTTAACGTGCGTAGCCAAAAACGCGTCGGTGGAAATTAGCCTTGACACTATTCTAATTCATCATCACGTAGTTCTAATATATGATATTCATACCTTCGCTCAACTTCTAGGTACCACTCTGTAAACCATATATGGGCCAATACTTTGTACCCATTTATAGCACTAAGAGATCTATATGCAGCTAGCCAACTTCAAAAAACGCTGCCGGAAAAAAAGAAAATGCCTACCACACAAACTATGAGGCGTAATCAGTATTAACACCTTAAAATTTTAAAGAAAGGGTTTTATCTCTTCGAAATGAGTTTCAGACTGAATATTGCAAGTTAGACAGTAAATTGTACTGAGTCGTTCGTATTTCACGATTTAAGGAACGAATAGAAATATCTTTGGAAGTTTTGATTTGTAATTCTTGGTTTGCAGTCACTTGACAAGGCGGACATGTTCGGGGTCAATACAATAGAATTTTGTTTTCGAAGAAAAGAGTTGTTTTCCTTTAGGAAAGAAATCCTTTCGTTGTTGACCACCAACATGCATGGCTGCCACTAACCGCTAACTGCCAGTTTCGTAATCACTGCTTCCTCACACCAATGCGCTAAAACCGCGTTTCCACGGTTATCAGGCTCATCACGTATTGAACCTTTATATATTAAACACCCTATATACAGTACCATTACATTTAAAGAGAATTAAGACAGCTTGGTTGAAAACACTGGAGGCCGTTCTTTGGACTTTTGCAAATATTAAGACGACGGTAAGACTTATGTTTCCATACATACGACGTCAAATCAGTGTCTTTTCTGGATTGCTACTAATGAAATTTTCTGGATGGTTACTAATAATGTTACTCCCATGTCACCTTGCTAGTATTATTAGATTTAAGAGCAGCTTTTGACACGATACATCACGATAAGTTGATTGGTCGTATTGAGTCTGATTTGGGAATAACTGTCAATGCGCTTGCCTGGTTTAAATCGTATCTATATGACAGTTCCAGCATGTCTCTGTAAATGGTAGTCTCTCCGATCGGTTTCCTTTAAAACAAGGTGTTCCTCAAGGGCCATGTTTGGACCCCTTGCTTTTCGCTTTCTACACGCGCAAACTGTTTCAGATCGTTGAACGCCACCTCCCAAAAGTTCACTGCTACGCGGACGATACACAGTTGCATGTTTCATTCAGCCCCAATCGCAAGTATTTGTCTCGAGAATCAACGGAAATGCTTGTCCATGCATTTATTACATCTCGTGTTGATTATTGCAACAGTCTTTTGTATGGGCTGCCCAACTACCAGTTTAAAAAACCGCAGAGAGTTTTCAACTCCGCTCAGCCAGGCTACTGAGTTTCTAATGCGCGTAGGTTTTACCACATTTAGCCTCACCCCTTCTTCGTGGCTTGCATTGGCTTTCTGTTAACGCCCTGATACAATTTAAGATACTGCTTATTACGTTTAAAGCAATTTACGGCCTTGCTCCTAAATATCTATGCGATTTACTAACATTCAAATCGTCTTTATATAACCTTAGATCTTCAGGTAGTATTTTACTTTCTATGCCAGCCGTTCGATCGAAGAACACGTTAGGTGATAGATCTTTTATGGTAGGAGCGCCAACGCTCTGGAACTCTCTTCTAAAAGAACTTCGTGCGACTACTAATGTGAACAGTTTTAAGGCGCACATGAAGACTTATCTTTTTAGAACCGTATGTTGGTAATCAACTTTGTATTAAGTTCTTACTTGCATGCATATATGTTATTTTAATTGTTATTTTTTTAAATGAATTATCCCTTGTTTGTTTCTTGTAAAGTAATGCAGTTGTGTTGTAATGGGCAGCTGATCATTCTCGTGTTAAGTTACGCACAATACGTACATAACTCATTATTATTATTATAAACTTAGTGAATTTTAACGAAAAATTTTGGGCATGCTGTTATTACTAGAGTTTCTCGCTATTTTTTCTAGTGGATTTAGAGTCGATTTTTTTCGTTTCTTATTGTTTTCTTTATCCTATTTGAATTTTTTTTTTAAATCGGAAAAAAAAAACGTTTTATTACACTAGAATTCAGCCCTTTTAAACTTAAGTGTCATTGCCTGAGAAAGTGTTCAAGGGGCCAAAAGTTGTGGTCAACTGATTTGGCTGAAACTTGGCACAGAGGTTGGGTATAATGAGATATTTCAAAAGCCACTTTGGCTCACTTCTCTGAGTTTTAGTTTTGGAGTTACATGGGGGGTCTCATTTTTTGCACTTTGAGCACCAAAAATCCAGCCTTCCAGGGGGCATTTTGAAAGTGTGATAAGACCCCACTGGTAAATTGTGCTGCCAAATGAATTTGACCACGAACTCTACTATAATAGAGCTTTCAGTTCATGTATGTAACTTTGTCCTCAAGGTATTGCATCGAGAGGAGCCTGGGGCTAGAGTTTGGCCAAAATTGATGTTAAAATTACAACCCAAAATAGCCATTTTTCAAAATTTCACTGTATTCACCTGCCTTTTTGTATAACTTCCAAACCTTTACCACTGTTTACTTTAGTCACCCAGTTATCAAAATCAGTTGAGAAAAATTTGGCTTATTATGGTTTATTGAATTTTTGGAACAAACACTTCATGCCCCTCTTAGGCGATGCAAAATAGAATTTTGAACCTAACTCAGGCCATAAACAAACCAAATTGTTGACAAGAAGCCCTTATTCTGTATTTGGTAAGTGAAAATGAATTGTCAAAGCCAAATCAGTTTCGTTGTTTAGAAACACACCGATTGTTACCTTAAAATTGATCTAAAACGGGCCTCTGATCAGCGCAACAAACACATAATTTAGCAAAACAAAGGTGATTTTATTCTTTGAAAACCTAGTAACCACCATAGAACACAAATGATGATGTTCTGATGTACATATAACAATCTTTTTACAAGATGCTTAAATTTTTCTTTGATTTATGGTCAGTTTCACGTCATATTTCTAAGCATTACTCCAAGCATGGAAAGTCTCCATATTTTGTCAGGCCCATTTTTTTATATTTTTACCAGATAAATTTAGCTTATCAAAAGGTTCGTTAACATATAATCTTCGTCTGACCTTGTAATAGCCTGAATAGTTGTTTTAAATACCCATCAGCAAAGGAGCATGACCATACATACGTAGATTACACAGACATATACGAGCTTCAGTGAGCAGTATCGAGGTGAACTGTGATTTTCCGAGTCCTTTAGAGCTGAAAAAATGAAACCATCCATGCACGGTTAGGAGAGCTGGATAACAAAAAGCTTGGTTTGCTTTTATAAAGAAAATAACCCGAACAAAGCCTCGCATTGAGATGATGCACTTGTTATTACATCAAGTTAGCTGGCCCGCCATTTTGGACTTGAAGAGTGTGGGGACTGGACCGAGTTCCCGTCCAATCCTTCTCCCGTTTCGCGGGAATTTTTTCTGTTTTTCATCAGGTGTGTTCGAAATTCTAGAAAGCGATCTGTTTCAGGATGGCACTTTATTCCTTCGGAGGGGTAAATCACCAGTGCGGTGTCACGTCATGGGCTGTGCAAGAAACAGGAATGCTTCCTTTGTTGTGTTGCGATAGTGACATGACTGCATAGTTAAAGCACAAGTAGAAGGATTCAGGTGTGTCCGGGGAAGAAGAGGAAGAACTTGCAATGCCAAAGCTACAAGTGATTCAAAATATCAGTTAGGGATCATAAACGCGCACCAATGATTTTTATCGCAGTTTACGGGACTCTTTTGCTTGAAGAAAGACTGCAATGATATATAATTTACGATATTGTCGTCTCAAATTGTTTGTTCACATGGTTGATTGATTCTCATGTTAATTTCCTGGGTCCTTACGAAGAGACCTAAACATTCAACAAACTCATCGCAGCCATATCTTTATCAAAAAAATAATAATAATAATAACAATAATAGAAATAACTTGAAGGCTGTTTTTTGTCTGCTCGAGCTGTTTGTTTACATTCAGCTTGTCACGTGGGCACACTTATCAAGCAAGGCTAAGTTTGGCAATGCACAATTCGAGACAGCTTGCATTGAAACTCCACCGGTCTCCTTTAATTGCCTGTTTCAAAGAAGACAAGTCAACTTAAAATAGGCTTAGCTACATAATTCCGCAGGGATTGTTTTGGAAATTTTAGACACAAAAAGAATTTTAGAAAATCTCAAGAATATTAGAAAAAAATTGACAAATACTAGAACTTAAGGTGACTCGACCCAGTTTTTTTGGGGGAGTACCCTCCTACTTTGAAGCTCTCTGGTATCCCCACCTTTACCTTTATCGTAAGTCTAACACATAGAATGGATAACATATAGATCAATCTACAATATAACATAAAATTTTTGGCGATCGGAGTAAATGTCACGTGGTTATAATGCCACGCCCCTTTGAGGTCTGAGTCGAAAATCTGCTGTTGCAGGCATTTTTTCGTGAAAATCTCTCGGCTACACATAGTGCGCATTAGTGCCTTGCGCTGAACAGAGTTTCACCAAAATCGCAAAGACCCAATTCGAGAAATTCAGCGGTTTCCAAATTTAGGTCATAATTTATGCGAAAATGATAAGCAAACTTTACACGGATTATATCTAATAAACTATGAGATTCATCTCTTTATTTTGAGCATCCTTATAACAGATGGGTCCTTGCAAGTCAGCAAAACGCTTTAGGGCCTTGTAAATGCGCGCGATTTCGAGCAAAGCAAACATATAGAAATTATAGTTTTCGCTATTTGTTGACGTTTGTCAGCGTTTAAGAGTCTTTCTCGCGAAAAAAGCATTTTCTTAAAAATTCGTAGTTTTTTTTCCTTCAAATTTTTTCAGGGCCACAATTGATTAACTAACTACCCGGACTCTGAATTTCATGGTCATTGAAAAACTGTGACATTATCTTCTATAAGCCCAAACTTGAGTAAACATTGAAGATTTTTAGCGTTTTGGCTGAGTTTGTGCTTTGGGAGTTGTCTATTGTTTCTAGTCTGTCATTATACAGCATTCTTGTTCAGCACGCGTGCAATGACCGCACTTGGCTGACTTCCGAATGCTCACCGAGATATGATCAGTTTGGTACAGTGAGACAGGCCATGGCTTGATACATACAGGTTTAACTCACAATTTTTAATCAATTCTCGTGCTTCTTGTGCCTTTGCAAAAAAATCAAGAAGTGCTACACACTAAATCTACTTACTATTAAAAAAATATCATTTTTTCATATGTTTAAGGCAAGCCAATAATCAAACCAACTCGTGACGGGAATATCTCGGTGAGCATTCGGAAGTCAGCCAAGCGTGGTCATTGCACGCGTGCTGAACAAGAATGCTGTATAATGACAGACTAGAAACAATAGACAACTCCCAAAGCACAAACTCAGCCAAAACGCTAAAAATCTTCAATGTTTACTCAAGTTTGGGCTTATAGAAGATAATGTCACAGTTTTTCAATGACCATGAAATTCAGAGTCCGGGTAGTTAGTTAATCAATTGTGGCCCTGAAAAAATTTGAAGGAAAAAAAACTACGAATTTTTAAGAAAATGCTTTTTTCGTGAGAAGGACTCTTAAACGCTGACAAACGTCAACAAATAGCGAAAACTATAATTTCTATATGTTTGCTTTGCTCGAAATCGCGCGCATTTACAAGGCCCTAAAGCGTTTTGCTGACTTGCAAGGACCCATCTGTTATAACGATGCCCAAAATAAAGGGATGAATCTCTTAGTTTATTAGATATAATCCGTGTAAAGTTTGCTTATCATTTTCGCATAAATTATGACCTAAATTTGGAAACCGCTGAATTTCTCGAATTGGGTCTTTGCGATTTTGGTGAAACTCTGTTCAGCGCAAGGCACTAATGCGCACTATGTGTAGCCGAGAGATTTTCAAGAAAAAATGCCGGCAACAGCAGATTTTCGACTCAGACCTCAAAGGGGTGTGGCATTATAACCACGTGACATTTACTCCGATCGCCCAAAATTTTATGTTATATTGTAGACTGATCTATATGTTATCCATTCTATGTGTTAGACTTACGATAAAAGTAAAGGTGGGGATACCACAGAGCTTCAAAGTAGGATGGTACTCCCCCCAAAAAACTGGGTCGAGTCACCTTAAATAGCAATATATATAGGAGAATGCTGAATAGCAACATTTCACAGGCAGGAACGTTGAAAAAACGTTTTTATTTTTCTGTATTCCTACCAACCAAGAGAGGGCTCAGTCCACCCACATGCTACAACAGTGTCTAGAGTACTGTTCACTGAGCACAACAAATCAGCAGTTTTTCATCAGAGTCATCTACACTACAACTAATCAGCGGTTATTCACCAAAAGAGGCCCTCAAAAAAGAATATGAGTTTTTTTTAGGGAATTTCAGAGAGTTTTAGCAGATAACACTCTTATTTAGGTATATTTTTTCATTATTCTTTTAATTAAATAGTTAACATTATTTTAAATAATTTTTTAATTAAATAATGAAACAATTTTTTCTACAAATATACACAAATCTTCCGTGCTCTTCCAGAACGATTCAGAGTCAGTTCCCATTCAAGTACGACATATGTGTGTTCATTGCCTATGCATTATTCCAAGCAAATCCAATAATATCAACTAATTCGGTCGATTTTGCGACGACGTTTTAGTGACATTTTCTCCCTGAAAATGTTAATTTCATCGAAAAACTTAGATGCAGCATGTTTGCAAATAAGATCTTCGACGAAAAGGGTAAATAATGGAAACCGGTAACTGAATTGTGCATTGCATGATAAGCGTGTGCACGTGACAAGCTTCATGTAAACAAGCAGTTCAAGCAGACAAAAAACAGCCTTCAAGTTATTCTTATCGTACTTCTTTTTTTTTTTTTTGGACAAATTTGATGAATGTTTAGTGCTCTTCCTAAGGACCCAGGATATTAACATGGGAATCAATCAACCATAAACAAACAATTTGAGACGACAATATCGTAAATTACACATCGTCGTCTCTAAATCTCTCTTCAGTCAGAAGAGTCCCCTAGATCACGATAAAAGCCATTTGTGCGCGTCCCCTGGTGCGCGTATATGATCCCTAACTGATATTTTGAATCACTTGTAGCTTTGGCATCGCCAGTTCTTCCTCTTCTTCCCCGGACACACCTGAACCCTTCTACTTGTGCTTTAACCATGCAGTCATGTCACTATCGCAAGACAACAAAGGAAGCATTCCTGTTTCTTGCACAGCCCCATGACGTGACACCGCACTGGTGATTTACCCCTCCAAAGGAATAAAGTGCCATCGAAAATAAAATTATCCTGAAACAGATCGCACACACCTGATGAAAAACAGAAAAAATTCCAGCGAAACGGGAGAAGGATTGGACGGGAACTCGGTCCAGTCCCCACACTCTTCAAATCCAAAATGGCGGGCCAGCTAACTTGATGTAATAACAAGTGCATCATCTCAATGCAAGGCTTTGTTTGGGTTATTTTCTTTATAAAAGCAAAACAAGCTTTTTGTTATCCAGCTCTCCTAACCATGCATGGATGGTTTCATTTTTTCAGCTCTAAGGGACTCGGAAAATCACAGTTCACCTCGATACTGCTCACTGAAGCTCGTATATGTCTGTGTAATCTACGTATGTATGGTCATGCTCCTTTGCTGATGGGTACTTAAAACAACTATTCAGGCTATTACAAGGTTAGACGAAGATTATATGTTAACGAACCTTTTGATAAGCTAAATTTATCTGGTAAAAATATAAAAAAATGGGCCTGACAAAATATGGAGACTTTCCATACTTGGAGTAATGCTTAGAAATTTGACTTGAAACTGACTATAAATCAAAGAAAAATTTAAGCATCTTGTAAAAAGATTGTTATATGTACATCAGAACATCATCATTTGTGTTCTATGGTGGTTACTAGGTTTTCAAAGAATAAAATCACCTTTGTTTTGCTAAATTATGTGTTTGTTGCGCTAATCAGAGGCCCCTTTTTAGATCTCTTGCTAGGAAAATATTCCTTCCTTCGCTTGAACTCAACAACTAAAAAGATAGTCTTCTTTCCTTTCAAAACACGCTTAGCAAGACAAGGAACTGTTTGCTCTCGAGATTCAGAAGGAAAGTCAGACTTCGGTTTTTTTTGTCTATTCCATCACCTCAGTTTTCTTTTTTTGTTGTTGTTTTTTGTAAACAACTTTTTCTTCTCGTAAATGCTTTTGCACTGAGTCATTTTGATCGCCCTTATCAATAATTTGATTCATTTTTTTTATTCTTAGAAGCCAAAAATACGCATTGGAAGCTAATTCAAAGAGAAAGGAGGTTGGTGGTTTCGCTCAATTAACTGCGGTTTTTTTTCTTATTACTATTTCTCCATTGTTCTAATTGTTGACAGCTTGGCACTCGGTTTACAAATTACAATACTAGATATTTCAATAATATTGGCCTACTGAGAGCAGCGAGACGTAGAGTATGACGAGTATCTATTAATTTAATAATAATAATATGAATCCATAAAAAAAGTTCAAAGTGAATCAATATCGCAATGTCTTAGAATCATTAACTGTTCCTTCTAGATTACCTAGAATTTTACCCGTGGATCAGTCTCGTGCAGTGTCTTTCTGTACACTGCAAATATTATTTCAAGAAAGTTGCGTTTGTGGTTCAGTTAAGTTTTAAATTATTTGTAAGTCAGACAATACCTTATGGTCCATAAGGTGCTTGAGTAAGCACTTTTGGTTTATTTTCTTAAGTAAGGGTTAATTTCCACTGTCGCGGGATTTTTACGTGCGGACGTGCGTAAAATTTACGTTCGCAAATAAAACTGAGGCAATGTATGAAAGGTCGCACGAAAGCGCAAAAGTAGAACCTCGCTCAACGTCACGTTTAATCCCTTTAATCTTGAGTAAGCACTTTGGGTTTATTTTCTCAAATGGGATGAGCCGGGTTAATCTTTATGGGTGACCAGGCCGTGACGTCAACAGATGCGCATTCGCTCGTTACTATGGCATGCTCTAAATAATACGCTGACGTAATTCATGAAAATTTAGTTATTTTGGCCAGAGGGCCTGAAAGTTGATTCCAAGCGGTAGGGGGATTGCGGATTCCTTGGGCTGTATTTAGAACTCCAGGGCCCAGGATTCCAGATTCCACATACACAAATTACCCGGAATCCCTTACGTGGGGCGACAATTTTTTTAGTTGTATTTCGAGGATGTTCACTAAAAGAGAGCCTTAATGTTTGTAAAAAATGCTGCAAGAGAAAGTTACTATTATTATTTTATCATTATTATTATTATTATTATTATGACTTTCAATTGTTTTTTTAAGGACAATTTTTTAGATTACCTTTAATTTATAGAAGGAGCGCATAAAATTGCATTATTTCTAGAACATGCAAACACTAAATGAATTGTACTTTATAGGTCAAATTGTCTCATTATCACATGGAGATGTCAGAGATTACTGGGTAAGCAAGCATAATCCTTTATTAATAGCTTCTCATATACGCTCTACGACTTCTTTTTCCTTCCGGCTAGCCAGTCGGTATGGCTGATGCCCGTCTGCCTAATGTAAGTTTTTTATTTATTTCTTTTTATTCATTTCTTTTCATAATTTTACTATTATTATTCTTTTTATTTTCTTATAAACCCATACAACCCCACCTACTTTGTGTTTACAGTCAATAAACCTTCCATGGTTTTTGTTTTCACCCTAGGATTAAACAACATTGCTTAAAGAGGGTGATTATAATATTGCCAGCATACCAAATCGACATTTCTAAAGTGCTTGGGTGGAGGAATTGCGTTTATTACGATAAGAGGGAGCTCCAAGCATAGTCATTAAAGTAGAATGGTTATGAAACCGGTTAGACTCTTTGTTATATGTTTTTGTTAGCTTTTTTGGACCTGACCATGCACAACGTTCTATAACATTCCTATCAGTTTGAACTTACTGACCAACAGAAACATAGCATTAATTTATTCAGTCACAATTTGTGAACAAAAACTACAGCACCGTTGTCTTCAACTTTGATTTTTGCCGGCTTTCCTTTCCAGTCTCCTCTAGTAACTATCTTCCAGGGGACCAGCTAAGACCTTTATGACTTGTTTGCGTGCATTGATTTGAACATTAATTAAATGCAGTCCTTGGGTCAAAATACAAATCTTAATTGCAGGACAAAGTCGGGGGAAGAAACACCTTCTACGACTTCTTCATTGGTGACGTTTGACGAAACCATGGATAAAGTCAGAGGCATTGTTCGTGAAAAGGGAATTATGGTAAGTTTATGTTCTAGATGTAAAATTTTGGATATTCTTGATTGAAAGAAACATCTACTTTATACTCTCTATGAAGTAATATAAACACAGCATGTTTTGTTCAATTGACCAGGCATCACAATAAATAAAATTATAAAATAAAATAATAATAATAATAAAAAGAATAAATAAATCAATTAATCAACACGATCAGTAAAAATATGTAAGGGTTATTTACTGGAACGAGGGGTTATGAGCGCCCGAGGGTGTAGGGATACCAGATGAATTGTGAGGTTTTCTAAAGCAATGTTTGGGCTCTCTTTTCCTCTGACCTATTCCTTCACTCACACATCAATACACGAAAAAAAAAAAAACACATTAAGTATTAATTTTGACAATATAACATGTCCTTTATGCTAAAACACAATTATTAATGGTCCATGTTACAGTTACAGGTGGAAACGAGGCTGGAGTTGACCTTGTTTTGATACAACCTTTCCTGCTTTGTTATGTAAATCATGTCATTCTTATGCTAACTAGCATTTTTTAAGCATAATAAAAGAAAAGAAAGAAAAGGAAAGAGGTTTGTATCAAAACCGGCAAGATCAACCTCAGCCTCTCATTCATTCAAAGGCTAGGATAACTGTAAAATGGTCTATTAGCTTAACCTTCAATCGCTGTAGACAGGCCCAAAACATAAGTCTCCTTGGTATCTACCAAAGTTTGAGTGATTCGTTTTTCATTTTTTCAATGAAGTTAGAAGACGTTTTTCACGAATACGATCCACTGAGAAAAGGACATGTCAGCAAAGATGACTTCAGGAAAGCTTGCAAGGAAAGTTTTCAAGAACTTCTGACGGAAGAACAGCTGGATGGAATTCAGAGTCACTACTGCAGTGATGACAGACCTGACCAGTGTAACTGGTCAAGCTTCATGCACGATGCCGAATCTGGTTTGTACCATGCTCGTTTTAGTCCCTGTTCATCTTTAAACATCTTTTAGCACAGGTAGCCCAAGCTTGAAATATGAGCATCGGCGGACATCAGCATTGTTGCGTAACATTCTAAATATAAGGATTTGTATGAAGAAAAAACCTATCGTTTCTGTCACCTAGGAAAATGAAAGGATTTCAATAAAGAACAGCCTACCTTACAGAAAATGTGTGTTACGTCTCTCCTGTGTGGTCCATGGGCCGATTTATGGCTTGTACTGTGAACGGTTTCCTCTCTCTATAGAGAGAAAACCGTTTACAGCACAACCCATTTAGCGGCCATAAATCGGCCCATGGACCACACAGGAGAGACGTAACACACATTCAAGACAAGGTAAGCTGTTTTTTATTGAAATACTTTCATATTCCTAGGTTACAGAAACGATAGGTTTTTTCCTCAAACAAATCCCTATATTTAGAATGTTGCGCAACGATGACGATGCTCGCCGATGCTCATATTTCGAGCTTGGGCTACCTGTGTTTTTACCTTTGAAATAAACTTGAGCTTGTACGTTTTGTTTTCCCAAGGTCTCAGGGGAATTTGTCTCTTCATAAATTCAATGCGCACATATGCAAGTAAATAAGACAAAATTGGAAAGAACCAGTTTTCAAGAGTATTATCACATGACCTGCATTGGGAAAACAAAACATACAAGCTAAAGAGGTCCATTGTCGCCCAGTGTAGGGTAATCCAAGATGGTTTTGGATTCCGGAAACCACGTCGGGATTCCAGATTCCTTCCAAGTAAGACTTGGATTCCGGATTTCAATCGTTAGCGGGATTTGCGACTGGATAGTCTGCTGTTTATTATCTGTGGTGATGTATTCGCCGAAAGCAAATTATTTACGTGGACTTTGTTACAGATATGGGCATAAACGCCTCTCTCTTTTAACGCTTCCTATCTCTCAAACGCCGTAAACACTTCGGCTTTCCCAGCCGGGTCACTCCCAGCTCGGTCGAGAAGGGACAATCTTACTATTGCTAATGTTTTTCTTTAGCAAATAACTTGCCTCCAGCTTCCCATTCTTACTTCTTTTATCAGGTACCACTGCACAGTCTGCAGATTTAGAAACTAAAACACCAACTAAAGAAGTGATATTGAAAAAGGTGGCTCAGTCTCTGAAAGACAAAGATGTCATGGATCTACTCGCACGTCCTACTTCCCAAGATGCTATCAGGTAGTTCATATACCCCCTAAAATCATGCAGATATCACTTTCCCCGCTAGATTAAGTCTAAGGATAAGCGTAGAAATCAGTCCATTCTGATACCAGTTACCAGATCTGGGTAGTGCTTCTTATCGGTCGTGCCGAGTGGGAAGTTTGCTCCAACTGATCAGAAGCACTACCCAGATCTGGGAAGTGAAGCGTTATCAGCAAAGAATTTCTGCACTATTTCGTGGGGAAAGAGTTATTGGCGTCGCGAAATGTCGACTTTTAAGCTAGGGATTCATACGCGTATACCCGTTGAACTTGCAGGCTTGAATATTTGAAAAACATTCAAGCGGACGAATGCTACAGAGGGCGTATCAGTACATGCTGCCAATGGATCAAACTCAATTAGTTCCAGTCATAACCCTAAACAACATGTAAACGAGATGAAACGACAACAATGACTTGAATTTTTGATGGGCGCACGTCATATGAAAACGATCCCAAAAAAAAGTCGGCAGAGCTGAAAAAAAAGGGCTATATTCTCTACGACTTGGGCTGTTTTCCACCCAGACAGGATTTTTGACGGGACTCAAAATTTGGCCTGATTTGTACCTCACTGAATACTTAAGTAACCCTTCACCTTACATGCAACTGTCCATGCACTCTTTGGTGAAGTGAAAGAACCAGACTTCAACACGGAAATATTCGAAATTCTTCTCTAGTACGCGGAAAATAGGCGAGCTCGTCAAGACAAAGCAGACGGACAAATCTATTATCCACCAAATTTATCTTGACGTTTTTCATATATTTGTACTTTTTCCTTAGCAATAAAATTGATGACGTGGAATTTGACGAGGAGCAATTATTTCAGCATATAAGTGAGGCCATTGATCGAGAGGATATGAAGGTGAGAAAGACATTAGCTGAAATACAGAAAAGCGACGCAAAACAGCAAGAAAGCGTTTTTTTAAAATAAAAACCCACTTTTTTAAGGGAGATAGTTTGCTAATAACTATAATTCTAGATAAAAGTCCTTGGGATAGTGATGCTGTAGTCCTGAATTTCTACAATTTTTGGGTGTTTTTACAACAACAACAACAGCAAATAACAGTCCAGCTTTTTAAAAATATCTTGCAGTCCCCCCTTTCCCCATCCTGTACAAAGTTGAAACTCGGGAAAAATTCGGGATATACGCATTCATCGTTGTTTGTGGGGTGGGGGAGGGGTTGGGCATGTGAAATTAAAAGAGAGCCCCACAAATGCAATGTGTCTTGAGAATTTGTCCATGATTGCACTTTAGAACTGAGTTGACAGAAAGTCGTTCTGTATCTTTCATTCGGCAATGACTCTCCACCTGTGCCCTCATGTCGGACCATTATCTGTCAGGTGAATAAATACTGGTATCCGGGGACAGTGAGCAAATGATGATTGCCACTGACTATACCTCACGTTTTGACATGAACTATGTTATTATAACTATTAATTATATAGGTTATCATGGAAATATACACAGACGACCTGGGATTTAGACATCAAGAGTTCTTCCATGATTTGAAGGTGAGATTTTTGTATAAGGGTTCATTATACTTTTACATGTACCCCTTGAAATTGCGGACATTGATCAGTTCCTCGATTACCTCAGAATCCAGTACAATGGTTTCACTAATAATAAATTAATTAATATGTGCTTATTTTCATGCACATTTGAAGGACTTGTAATGAGTCAATACTCATAAATGTCTGCGATTCGATGTCGGATGTGTCTCTAGCCACTAACAGATTTCGAATATATTTTTTCCTTAATCAGGAACTGGCAGATTTTTCTGGAAAAGCTCACGTATCTTCAAGGAAAAATACTGCGTCAACTTCTTCAACATCTATATCTGTTGATATTCCTGAACACAAATCGCAATCCTCGTCAAAACCAAGTGCAACTGCCGTCCGGCGAAATCGAGGGCGGTTTTCTATTTCATACGAAGCTTTGGTGTGGATCGTATTCTTAGTTCTGACAACACTATGTGTCGTTGATCACTTCGTTCTCCAAGGTGATGCGGTTCTAAAAAGAGGAGGAAAGCTTCCCAAACGTATCTGGGGGACCAACTTGGGCGAGACGATCACCAATGTGGTTTGGGCTGTTACAGCACGTCTCATCATCACGTCCCAGAATCTCATGTTCTACACGATGCTATGGTGCTTCCCAAATTTTATCGCCGAAACCTGTCCAGGGTGGCTAACTGTCGAAGGCATTCGTGAAGTTCACGTGAGAATTCACAGATTAGCAGGTATCTTCCTGATCGCCATTCCTTCGCTTGCCCACGTTCTGGTGATCTTTGTTCCTCCCCTCATAGACGGAACAGCACTCAAATACTACCCACCGAGTAACTTCAACTACAGTTCCTCTCCAGGGCATTTGAATTGGTCCAAGATCTGGGACCCTGCAGCCGTCCAAGGCTGGACGTTCAACGATCACACCGGAGTTCACCTAACCTCTGACGAGATCTACCGATTTGTGCTCATGATCATGTTGTTTTGCTTACTGTTTCCCCTGAGCAGATCAAATTATCTCAACCATCGAAGTTACTCTTTGGCCATGACATTGCACGCATTTGCTGGGATCTGGTACGCCATTGACAACATTCGGAAGATCACTCACGGACTGGCACATGTCTTCAATCTACCCATCCTCATCATTTGGTGTGTAGACCGAATTCTTTCCATTTTCCTGTATCGATATCACCGGGGTCACATTGTGCGGAAAGAAGTTCTTGGAAACAACGAGTATGTTGTCCTCTATGTGAAACTTGCTAAAAACGTGAAAATCGCTGTTGGCGATGTCTATTATCTTCACCATCAAGTTAGGGACAACACCGAAATTTTGCCTCAGAGATCACATCCTTTCACAACGTTTGGAAATTTGTCGCAAGATTCTACCTGGGACATTGGTTTTGTAATGTCGATAATTGATGATGACAAGCAATTGTGCCTCCCTTGGACAAATTGGCTGGCAGAGGTTGAGAAAACGTCTCTTCTGCATGTGTGGGGACCTTATCGTTCGTCTGTTGCGAAGCTGTACCATCAACTTGTTAGAGAGTCAGAAGATACGGAGCGCCCTTCACACTATCTTCTGTTCGCAACAGGCTCCGGATGTGGTTATCTCTTGGATATCTTGAGCTTTCTGGCCCACACAGCACCATCGCAAAGAAGCTCACCAAGCCATAAACAAATTGCGATTGACATCTTCTACTCGGTCCGAAGCAAGGCATTTTATAACTTTTTTCGTAAACCCATTGAAGAGCTACTGAAGAAGATAAAAAACAAGAATGCTGCAACGGTCACCTTCCAATTTCACGTCTCTAGTTCGCGAGAGGAACTCAACGAAGCCGATGAAAGTCCAGCTGCAGAAACCCATACCCGACTCATAAATGGTCGAATGGACTTCGAGAAAATTCTGAAGTCGGCTCACAAAAAGTCTCGTTGCTATTTTGTGGGACGGCCAGCCATTGCCGAACAATTGGAAGAGATATGCAAGCGGAAAGGAATAAAATTGACAAAGGATTACACAAATGGAAGAGAAGACCAAAAAGATCGCCCCTTGTTAATCAAATACTTTAAGATAGGTTTTTGGGTTGTCCTTTCCGTTATAACAGTTTGCGTTGTGGTTGGTCTTGTAGCTGATGTCAGAAGCATCAAAAAATCTCTTCAAGGCCATGGTTTTAATGGGACCAGTTTGGTTAGCGCTTTTTAACAACATAGCCTTTCTTTCCTTTGAAAACATTTTCAAACTAAGGAAATATCCGAGTATAAGTAACAAATGAGCGTTAGATAGTTTAGATAAAAACTGAAAAACACTGAACTTTTTTTCTTAGAAATTTTCCCGTATGCTGGAAATATGTGGGAACTTGGCACACCTTTTTATATATCAAAATGTAAGAGTACAAAATGAAAAAAATTTCTTAATTTTAGGCAGAAAAATTGTTGCTTTGTAAACGACATTTGGTGGAAGCCTTGAAGCAGCCATTTTTACAACTTTCTCACAAGCGACTTCATCAGTGTTCGTCTCCACATGTCTGTAGCTGTGGAATTTAATTAAATTGTGTCTGACTGGATGCAATTGCCAACCACGTCTTTGACTAATCTCGCCTGTTTTTCTTTTTTTTGTTTTGTTCACTTATTTATACATACGTTTTATTAAATGTATCATTAATTGATTTAGCTAACTTTTACCACTTCAGAAAGAAATACAGTACAAAAGCCTTCTGCAATACATAGATTTAACTTTATCCTCAACCTCTATCGCCGTATTCAAGGTTGACGGGTTCTTGGTAGGACAGTAGCCATGCAAACTTTAACTGATTGGGTGAGATGGCCGGGAAAGGCTCCCGTTCTTAGAACAGTCCTATACTATCTAAACATGGAGGGCCTCTTGAGGGGTTGCCCAATCTTGATAGTGATAAATTAACTTATCAGTTGGCTGTTACTTTTTTTTTTTTCCAAATTTGCGCATTTGGGACAACGCCATTGCCCCTTTCTTCATTCGCGAATCCATCACCTTCTTTCCCGGCCTTCTTGAAAAGAACTCAGTTGGTTTTCCTAAGAGAAGTGTGAAGTCACGTTACCATGGTACAATGATCTCAACAATCTTTCTTGACAGAGACGGCCACTTGGATTGTCGAATGATGAAACAAACGTATGGGCTACCGTTTTGTTCCTGAGCGCAACCATGCAAAGGAAAAGTCATACTTCTCATTTTTGCTGCTATAATTGCAGGAGCACGGTTTGTTGAGATCCAGAAACTTTTCTACCATGGCAACGTGACGTAACGACTTCGTCTCCCTATTAGGAAAGACAATAATGACACATCCCCCCTAGGAAAGGGACGAGGACGTCAGGGCACTGGTCCAACTGCACCACTCCTGCTGACACGACACAACGAAAACAACCCAAAAGACAATACGACAGTAAAATTGTATGGTATTTGATTAACGCGTCAGGAAGCAAGCATCTGCTGTGTAAAGCTGTAATTTTTTTTCCATCGAAAATAGATCTTAGTATACTAGAATAATTTTAACTATCTATGATTAGAGGAATTTCATCACAACTAATCAACGGCTCCTCACTATCAATGTAATTTAGATTTAAGAAAGAAAATAAACCTCGGCTGAGCTAAAAAAGGCTGATATCTTCGTAATTGATTGCCTATGACAGTGAAAGATGCGTGTGCATACAAAGCTATTCGTTACATAGCCATTTTGATTTTCACATTAATTTTTATTATTTCTTTTTTCCAGCGATAAAATATCTCGGGTGAGCTCGATCATTGACCTATTGAGGACTGGCTTACCAGAACACATCGGACCATTAAATGTTTCTCGGAATCTGCCCACCTCCCTCTCCCCTAGGCCAACCCACCGGGGGGGGGGGGGGGACTCTGCATATGAAAGGGGTGGGGATGTTCGTTGGAAATTTTGAATTAAACCCCTAAGGGAGACCGATCTGGGCGTGGCCCAAGCTTTTTTTGACTCCTAAAAGAAACCATGTTAAAACACAGACAAATAAGAAAACTTGGATTATCTGAATGGAGTAAATAAAACGAATTAAAAAATATACATATCAAATATATAGAGGATATTACACGGTGGCGAATGAATTTTACGAGAAAAAAAAATTCATATCTTCAAGCTGCCGTGTAATGTTCTTTTTATTATATAGACAAAAAGACATTGATAAAATAATAGAGGGAAATGACCGAAATTACGTCATCGATAAACTCACGTGTGAGATTATGGAAAATAAACCAATCTGGTCCCGGATGTAGTTTTTATGAATTTTACGAGTGGTATATTTTCCAGTAAAACACTCGTGTCTATATAATAAATATTTCTATATTTTTTCGCGTGCAACCCTAAACGAGACCTTCACGGCTAAATATGATGGCGTTTTGCCCAGAACACCCTAAGTGAGGCCAAAATCCGAAATTTAAACCCCTAAGCGAGACGACGAGCATTCCCACCCCTTTGATAAGCGGAGTCCCCTCCCCCTCCCTGAGCCAACATTAACACTTACTTCTCACTTAGGGTAAAATGTTGGCTTAGGAGAGGGGTAGGTGGGCAGTTTCCCAGAAACGTATAATGATCCAAAATATCAGGCCCTCTGGGCACTTAAACCAAACTTATTTACCCAGTGTGCCGCTCATAGGTAAACAGAATAAGAGGGTTTTCGACAAGTTGGCAGATGAAATCATTCCTCAATATCAGTGGTACCGAGGAATGATTTCATCTGCCCTGGAAACGTTTCCAGGAAAAGAAAAACAAATAAATTAACAACAACAACAAATTCTATTACAACAACACTTTGACAACTTAAGTTGTTTCTGTGACTGCAGAAGCTGGTTTCAGTCCTCTTATGGTAAGATCGTACACGACTTCTTCGATTTTCTTGAGGTCGTATTTGAGGCCGTCAAACTTCTTTCTAAGTGAGTCATTTTTGAGATTTAACAGTCTGAAACCCGCGTCGAGTTCTGCTACAAACGCAGCTATTCTGAACGGCCGGCCATAATCCGCAGCTGTTACACTATTCACCGCAAACCGCGACTGGAAGAGAAGATAAGAGGAAATTTTAGCCTGGAATATGACGTGTAGTGACACGGCAAGCTACCCGGTCGCCCCTTGTAAAGTAATCTGGGTTCCAGATCCGGGAAATTTTTGCTTGTGGAATCCGGAATCCAAAGCCTTGGAATCCGGAATTTAGCCCAAAGAATCCGGAATCCAGTATCTAAAATCCGGAATCCGCAGCGTGGAATCCAGAATCCAAGACTGTCTTAGATAACCTTACCATGGGGTGATACTTTTCTCGCGCGCGGGCGATGGAGTACAGCAGGGATGCCTTGCATGTACATATTGGCCTGAGGCCGAAGCTACGAACGAGTCCCTATAAAGACTTGGCTGAAATCAGAAACTGCCCAAGGAAAGTATCTGGTAACCACGGTAAAGGCCAGCAGAATATTACATTTAAATGTAGACTCACCAGCTCATTAGCCAGCAGAAGGAGACCGGTTAAAAAATCATCCAGATCAATGTGAAAACCATCAGATGTACTGCGATCTACCTGAACTGAAACGATAAGAGAAAAGAGGTCGTTTCGATACAAGTTTATTCAGTTCAGGTGTAAATAGTTCGACGTTTAGTGCTCAGAGTACTTGGCTTCAGGAACGAAAAATTTTCACCCAAAAGGTTTTTCATGTTCACCCGCAAACTATACTTGTATTGATCGAAATTTTTGTGCAATTTCACTGCTTCGTATCGAAACGGCCTGAATCGAAACGACTTTGTTTCGAAACGACCAAACTTCAGATGATAAATCAAGACCGCAGCGATAAAGCCTTTCGCCCATATATTGGGTTGGGTATGTACTTTAGCAAAAAATATTGGCCAGCGCGCAATCTGTAAACGAAACGAAAGGACTTTAACGTGAGTATTTAGGTGAACTAAAAAAATGGAAGGCATATTATAATGATATACCAGTGACCAGACTGCCCATTCGAACAGTCCTACACGTTAAGATTGTGGACTTTTCAGCTATATTAATACAAATTATAACGTGCTGTCTCGGTTTTCTTATCATTCTAAAAGTGAAAGAGTTTGTTTTCAATAACTGAGCGATTTTTCGCCAGTTCATTGATCGAGAGATATGGTCGATAATAGTACAGACCATTGGAATGACGTAAAGGTGGCGTAATTTGTTTCTCTTTTTCTTAGTCGCGCGATATTCTGAGAAAATTCACCGGAAAGGAAGTCAAAAACTGTCAAGAATGATATTGCAAGAAAACAAATGGATAACAATTTCCCACGTTCTATACTCTTATCGACCATAGAAATGACGTCAAATTGTTCAAAACTAAGCAGTGAAATCAATCACCTGGGGTTCTTGGTTCCACTTGAGTTTTAAAACACTTCGATGTCATTTCACTTCACTCTCATCCCACTTCTAGGACCCTGCGCAACGTTTCCTTGTTTTTATGTTTTACACATTTTATTCTTTAAAAAAACTGACCTCCAAGCATTTCTGCTAGCTCCTGCCTCGTAATGAGTCTTTCACTTTCTAAGTACAAAATAAACGCACCAGGGAAAGCAAATCTCTGGCTCACAAAGCGCCAATGATCGCAAAACCTACAATACGTGTATAAAACATGCAGAGCAGAATGTCAAAAACGGAGCAGTATTATTTAGCATTACTTTAACCTATTTGCCCCTGAGCCGTCCGTGAGGATCCACGTCCTTTCTACCGCTTATGACGTCGTTTTAACGGTCAAGGGCAACTTTGTCATCTAACTTTAGCCTGCGAAAACATTTCGGCGAAGAGGGAGGAGAAACGGATGCCTTCGCAGGCTAATCTAACTTATGAAGGGGGAAGAGAAACCATACCAGAACGAGTTCAATTCAGTCCAGGAGGTAAGAGAAAAAAAAAAAGGAAAAAAGAAGGCGGGGAGGGGGGTTGGAAGCCTCATACAGTACAAAGCTGAACTGAAAATTCCCATGTAAACCTTGTTCTACTACCCACCTACACTTCCTTCCAACTAATTCTAAGCTACTAAAAGCTTCCTCATAAACTCTTTCCACCAAAATGAAACCTAGTTTTTATTTATCTTTCCAGCTTTATTGGACTACATGTAAATCTATCTCTAGTGAATGCGAAACAAAGAAAAGAAAACGGGAAGAAGCAAAAGAAGAGGGGGAGAGAAAGCTGAAAGGCTCAAAGTTCCAGCAGAAGCTGGAAAAGAAGGCTATAACGCTTTGGGCAGTTTGGACAGACAATTCATTTTGTATCTACAGTATGATTATAAGTACTGCTGGGAAAATAATTTGAAAAGACCTTTGAAGATTTATACTTAAACAAGAAGTCGGATAACTAAATTATGAATAATATTTACTGTATCAATAACAATGATGCACCAGTTCACCTGTAATATTGCCCTACAGGAATCTTTTCCATAAGATTCTTATATTGTGACTTGACAGCGGAAAACATATGTCTGCTTTTATCACATATCCTTTTAACAACTGCCAGAGTAAGACAAGACATGCATAAAGAGAATTACTTTAATCATCACATGCATACAGCATAAATGAGAGAAGTGCAAAATAAATCTTTGGGGCTATTTACAAGGCACATATGATCCACTATGTGGGTTCCAACAGCAACCATCACAATAATTGCAATTGAGCTAAACCTACTAGCACCTTTTCCCACAGGGGGGAGTTCCAAGGATTTCAAGGGGGGGGGGGAGTTCTACAGAGTGATATGACCAATACAATGTAAATGTTTATTAAAGTGAAGAAGACACCTTATGGTTAAACAATAGTTTCTTAATTAACGACACCTCTAGATTTCAACCATTTACTATTATTTTTATTTTGAGGTATGTCTACAATTGCATGCAACTTGCCATCTCACTTGAATATTCACCAAATTCTTAGTTAATTCTCACCAGGTTTGCAAATTTTGTTAGATTTAACCATCTTTGTCACTCCTTGACAGGAACTTGGCCAATATCCAGGCATCCTGACCTCATGCTTTGTCAAATTTGATATATATATAAATAATTGATGTTATAGTTTTATGTTGATAAGGGAGTTGGCTCATGAAGAGCTACGGCAGACATGTGCATGTACCTTCAGGGTTAGGTGTTTGATGGACTGCTTGTAACACAGCTAGGATTTCTCTTGCTGACTGCTCTAACACACGTGTTACTGTGCGGATTTCCTGAAAGATAGTAAATATAAATAATGGCTATCAGGTACTTGTAAGATAGACCTTGTCATGGTTTTTGATGCCATCTTGACGAGTAGGCAAACTTGTGAGAAATAGGCCACTTGCGCTAAGGGGTCACGTGATCAATACTTCCCTTAAACAATTAGTTAGAATCCTGCTGATGCCAAAAATTGACAGAGCACATAAAACTTATCTTACACCCGAAATTTGAGAGGAAAAGCATTTAAGGGAGATATTTTATGGCACTTTGATTTTTCAACAAAGTAGTATGATTTCTATTGGCCGCCATGTTGGAGGGCATACTCTTGCCCTCCAACATGGCGACCAAAACTAGTTTTTCTTACATCTTGTTAAACTTTTGATAGTTATGCTCAGATGTGCTGCAAACGTTACCCCATCATTTTTTCAACATTTTCCTTGAAGTTTAAGTGCAAAATTTGTGTTCAGAAAGCAGTAATTCGTAATTTTCAAAATCACATTTTGGTCACGTGACCAGCTACAGATTAGGTAATTACAAAATGCCCGTTAAATTAAGAAAAACGGGAAAATAACCGCTTAAAACATTAAAGGAAGGTTAAAGTAACACAACAGATGCAACAGATGCCACGGATGGGCAAAACTGAAGATTTAAACGGACTGAAATTAGGGTTTTTGAAAACTGTTCAGCCTAACAGCTTTTCAAAGTTGATCTCTGCTGTTTGCAACTTCAAAAATAATGCCCAGGAGACATACTTGTTTGTCTGGAGTCTCTGCTTGTGTCTGTTTACATGTAATTTCTTTGCCTACTTTAAGTTCCATAGCGATTGTGGGCGAATAACTGGCAAAATTGAACAAAATGAACTGACTGCCGTGACACAGCCCCTCAAAAGGGCCAATCTGTCAGTACAACTTTAGTTAAGGCTTGAAGTGGGAACTGCCTTAACTGGGGACTATACCTCAACAGTTCTAGCAAGAAACGACACTTTATCTAAACAATCTTCTCTTCGTTAAAATAAACCATTTTTCTGATAAGGTGGAGATGTAATGAGCAGAAAATTAATCAAAAAATCAACTGTCAGAAGAGTTTTGTTTTTTTTCTTTGTAGTGAACTGCGACCTTAACCATATAATAATAATAACAACGTGACAAATGTATATGAAATGAATTATATATGAATCATATAAAATCCTGGTAAAAACGACCAAAAGTCGAGCTCTAATGACTTTTGAGCTCAAATAGCTCAGACCAAAACTACTTTCAATATAATTGCAAAAAACTGAGGATTCACTGAGAGGTTTCCAAAACATGCGATTGAGGTAGCCAGAACAAACAAGAAAAATGATCTGTTTTCTTTTAATAGTGTTTAATTTTAATGCATGTCAATGAGGTTTGTACTAATACTGGCTATTTTAGCTCATGAAAGGTAATCCCTATCAAGACGGAATTTGCCCCTTTTCAACTCTACTGACTTAGCACATTTTCGCCCCAAGTTAGGGAATCCGGATTTCTGAATCTAGGAAATTTTCTTTTGGAATCCGCAATCCCACGTCACTAAGGATTGGAATGATTATAGAATACTATCTTTACATGTTCTTGATGCTATTTAAAAAGGAAGTAATCAATTTATTTTTTGAGGCAAAATCTAAAAGTTTGAATCGATTTTGCGGCTTTAAGAGTACTGTCTAAATTTTTCCATTAATGTGCACCACGCTGTACTAAAAAGACCCCTGAATGGCTCTTGACTTCAATATAATATAGGACGTTTTCGTTTTACACGCCCTGCAGCCATGACAGCGTCCCGGAAGAACAGATGTTTAATTTTATACGGGGGTTATGTGACCATTCCAGGTTTCTGAAATAATTCTCGCGGCAAAGTTCTGCACTGACTGTAGTCTAGAGATATTTTTGTTCGATGTATTTGACCACACGGTAGAACAGCGCTGTCATTTCATTATTAAAGACCAAGGCATTCATTACCGTCACGAGCTGATTACGATCTAAAACATGTTTAACGCGACTTATTTGCGCAAGACTTGACACACAAGATGAGGTGGTTTTTAAAACATGGTCATCAAAAGTAAGTTGCGGGTGTGGAACAACACAAGGTCTTTGGCCAGTATGCAAGAGTTAGATCTTTCGAATCGATCAATGGACAAACCCAACAGCCATCAGAGTCATGATTGTGCCCCTTCCATATCACAGGGAATTTTAAGCTAGTTATGAATAAAGTTCAAGGGCAAAAATTTGCTGAAGGGCATTATTACCTAATTACAGAGAAATTCAGGGGTAAAAAATGATACGTAAAATAACTTTTAATTCTTTTTGAAATAAAGTGTACTTATTAATAAGCTGGTTTCGCCTGACAAGCTTAAGGGCTAATCTGTCAGTATAACTTTAGTTAAGGCTTGAAGTGGGAATGGCCTTAACTGGGGACTATACCTTAACAATTCAAGCAAAAAACGACACTTCATCTAAACAATCTTCTCTTCGTTAAAATAAACCATTTTCTGATAAGGTGGAGATGTAAATGCGCAGAAAATTAATCAAAAAATCAACTGTCAGAAGAGTTTTGTTTGTTTTCTTTGTAGTGAACTGCGTCGACGTCCTTAACCTTACTCCAGCAATGCACTGAAATCAGCTTTTAAGAGCCATTTTCTGAGAAAATCGAGAATCGCAAGACACTCGTCAAAAAATCGAATTTTTTCTTATTTTGCCAAAACATCCCTTTTAGTGACCTAATTTAAGGAAAAATAGTTTTGGGTTCAAACGATTCATTTTAAAGGAGAAATTAAAAAAAGTTTAAAAAATCGATTTTATTCCTGTTTTTCGAACAAAACACGGCAGGATGCAATGGCAACTTCGAGAGAAGGGTGAACGCGTAAGAAACATTCCCTGACACTGAAACTTCACCGAATTATTATTTTGTTCTTACTCTTGAAAACCTTAGAAGAAAAATTGAAAAACAATGTCTTATATTTTTATAATCGACAAGTCTAAAGAGGTCATATTTGTGACGTTAGACATGCTAGAAAACGAAGGCCAACTTTGACTATTAAAAAAGGCCTCTGGTATATGCCGCTTGATCATAAAATCAATATAAAATGGAACCTTGGCTTTTGTACTAACTTACTGGAAAGTTTTAGCTCTGGAAATCAAATATCATCCTGACACCAAAGCAAGCGGTGAGAGCAATTGAATTGGGAAATTTATGCAAATTAGACGGCTTGCGGACGGTTGTCAAACTAAAAGAAAGGTTTTACATGAAAGGATTACTCACCATTGCTTGTAACACGTTTTTACGGCAAGGAAAGTTATTTCCAACTTCTGTTGCGTCGGTTTGAGTCACAAAATCCATAATTTTAAGCCAAAAGGTCCAAAAGACAAACGCACGTTTGCTCAGCGACTGCGCCAGAATCCGGCCGTGAATCGAAATAAAGTCACAACACGTCAGTGCGGTCCTTTAGAAGCAAGAGTTGCAAGAGTTTTTACTTCAGTCAGGAGGCCAAAAGATTGAAAATTCATCGCAAACTAATGACTTCGATTTTGAAAACCTTTCATCACTTCAATCGTTCGCCGGCTGATAATAAACATCACACAAGATCGTATGACCTTTGGCGTGTGACCGGAAATCGGTCACACCCTCAAGTCACGTTAGCATACTGTCACGAATTTTAATACGATTTTTCACGTTTGCTTTCGACAAAAAATAGACTCATCGAAATAAAATCAGGCCTGCTTTATTTATTTATTTATTTTTTAATTTCTTTTATAGCCTGCAGAACTTGTTCCCCATGCATCGCGCGTGTCTCGCGCCCCCAGTCCGCTTCGCAATGCTGGCGTGAAAAGCGCAAAAAACTGAAATTGACTCCTGTTCTGCAGTTGATTTCTTTTATAGACACCTTCTAGGCATTGACAGGCTGTGAAAAAAATGTATTTTTATTATTATTATTTTTCGAAGTGCTACATCATTTTCCTATAAATTTCAAACGTGACTGCTAAAAGACTGTTTGGAACCCATGGATGGAGAAAAGCTGTGCCGGAGAGAAGGTCAACCTCCCAGCCGAGCCAACTTTTGCGAGCGTTTATATGAGGAAAAAACTGACCACTTTGTCCGAGTCAACAGTGCTTGCGCATGCTGTCTTTGTCTAGCCTTGACCGTGTTGTCCCAACTACAATCGGCGACAAAATTGTTGAGACAAATAGGGTGACTTCGGAGAACAAACGAATCCGCACCCTCCCCTGTCCCCTCCATTCAAAGTTGGGGTGTTTGTTGTTTTCTATAGGTAGCTAGAACAAGGGCACAACATTGTACGGAGGGGATGGGGGAGGAAAGCTATATTTCCTCCTTTTGAAGTTCATAAAACGTAAAAAAGCCTACTTTTGGGCGAAGTGTCTCAACTCATTTTGTCGCCGATTGTAGCTGGGCGAGCCAAAGTGGAGAAATATTAGCCGGGCTGGAAGGGTGAGGCCACCACTACCGGCTCAGTGGAGGGCTGACTTCCGGAAGCCCTCAACTCCGCCCACTACTGGTAGTAAGGCGTCTATCCGAACCAACCTTTTGTTTCTCATGTAAATGGTTTACCAAGTTTTGTAAGGAAATGGAGGAAAAGTTGGCTCGCCCAGGGTAGCTTGGGAGGTGAGTAAACACCAGATAACCCCAATAATAAGCACAAACTTTGATTGTCAGTTAGATGTCTACTATTTTAAGTAAGCGACCTTGCATGTGATTGTCGCATCCATACCCCCTTCCAGATCCCCTTTATTATCGGTAAGCCTCTGATAGGTCAAAGTAATACAGTCGTACCTCCAGTAAGCGACCACCAAAAATGCAAAGACTTAGTGGTCCCTAACGGGAGGTGGTCGTTTAGAAGAATCGGACCACATGGGGTCTATTCCGAGAAGAGGTCCAGGCACATTCTATTAAATGGCGGTGTAACAAATTCCTGGCAAAATATTATCTTTTACCTCTTTTGACAAATACAGCTTTTAAATCATGCAATCAATTTAAAGAGGGATTCAGGTGAGTGAGATATAGAATAGTCTAGAGTCACAACATAATCTTCACTTTGTTGGCTACATCTACTAAGTTAGGATATGTGTAGTTCCACGATGTCGCTAAAGGTCTTCATATTTTCTAAGGAACATACTGCACACAGCAAAAATAGAGAGCAGAGAATGCGTCAACTGGTCGCTTATGGAAAACAATTAACCGTGACGCCCAAAAAGTGGTCGCAGTCACTTACAAGAAGGTGGTCGTTTACTGGAAGTTCCAGCTGTAAGGCTTTGACTGGGAAAATTTGGTCTTTTGGATTGGCAGTCGCACATGGAGGTTGGACTGTGTAAGCCACCATCACCTCACTGTGAGTGACGAGAGCCAGGAAAGTATAGTATGCACTCCCTTAGGATACACAGAATCGTTGTTTTGAGGTCCCGTTTAGCGAAATGGATCATTCAAGGGAGGTGTTGAAGTCCCATAGTGAAATTTATAAGGTTTATGGGTTTTTAGTGCAAGACGAAACACAGTACTTAGGGCCCTGTTGTTCAAACGTTTAACAACAGGAAATCACTATCAAGCGAATAAGAAGAAGCAGGGGGAAAGCGTTAGTCCCGGGGGCGTTAGTCAACTTTTCGAACATACAGCCCCTCAGTCACTCTCCTCCGCAGACTTACCCTGGGCGACCAGGATAGGGGAATATAATACTCGACCTTCCTTGCATCATCGCGAGAGCCTATAGCCTTCACTTTCTTTTGGCTCGTCCTACAATCCTACCCAACGTTCGTGGGACAGGAAGGTCTGCTTGCGAGGCTTGGGAATCTAGGGAGACTATGGTAGCATGGTGCAAATAGCCGGGATGAGCTACTTTGTCCACACGAACCAAGAGGATTGGGTCTGCTAGAAGAAATCAGGTGTAGCTTTCTGTGATAAGTAATATTCCAACAGTATAGGATCATAGTTTGAAGCCATTTCACAATCACTAGTTTCCGCGCACCTCTACCGGCGAGTTGTGGACAAAAGCAGCTGATAGCTGTATGCGAACCTTTTTTCCACAAAATGGTTTCTGGGTTTTCGCATTCGACAGTGTCATGTATTGATTTTTTTTAATCTTAGTCGAGGTCTTTTCAATTATGTACTGTCTATCTGACTGACTGTTTCTTTGTGTTTTTTTTTTCTGGTAATAACAGGTTTCCTAATTTGGTCGTGGTTAGGGTTATAGGCTCCTGATCGTGAGCAAATAGCGAAAAAATCAACAAGCAAAACCAAAAGTAAACTGTAGCGTTGAATCCGTTGGCCACGGAGAATTGGTATTATTCTGCAAGTTCTTTACTACAGCAAGAGAGTATACTCCCTTGACTATGGGACATTGGGCCGGGGGAACTTAGTATTTTGGCCCGGCATAGGGGAGGAGGGGAGGGGGAGGGGGGACTCTGGCCAGATTCCAAGTCACGGGGATGATCGAAGTATGTTTTTTTCTTAGTTTGAAAATATTTTGAACAATTTTTTTTTTTTAGCTGTGGCTTTACTTAAGTATTCAAAATATTCGTTCTTTTTTGGTCTTAATTTTCGCTTCCACGGATCACTCACGACACTTGGAATCCGAGGTACCCCTCCTGTTTAGTACTTCGACGGCAAAAAAGCTGTTTCAAAGCCTAGTAGGTAAATAAAAGAAAAATAAATATGCATGGCTGTTTCTACTGCGATGAGAGGATTTCTTGTCAAAAAATGTGAAAACTGTATTAAAATTGCTGACAACAGCTACGAAAATTTCGTGACAGCATGATGACGTGACTAAAGCGTGTGACCAATTTCCGGTCACACCAAAGGTCATACGATCTTATGCGATGTTTATTATCAGCCGACGAACGATTGAAGTGATGAAAGGTTTTCAAAATCGAAGGCATTAGTTTGCGATGAATTTTTATTCCTTTTGCCTCCTGACTGAAGTAAAAACTCTTGTAACTCTTGCTTCGACGTGTTGTGACTTTATTTCGATTCACGGCCGGATTCGGAAGCAGTTGCTGAGCAAACGTACGTTTGTCTTTTGGCTAAAAATTATATATTTTGTGACTCAAAACGACGCAAAAGAAGTTGGAAATAACTTTCCTTGCCGTAAAAACGTGTTACAAGCAATGGTGAGTAATCCTTTCATGTAAAACCTTTCTTTTAGTTTGACAACCGTCCGCAAGCCGTCTAATTTGCATAAATTTCCCAATTCAATTGCTCTCACCGCTTGCTTTGGTGTCAGGATGATATTTGATTTCCAGAGCTAAAACTTTCCAGTAAGTTAGTACAAAAGCCAAGGTTCCATTTTATATTGATTTTATGATCAAGCGGCATATACCAGAGGCCTTTTTTAATAGTCAAAGTTGGCCTTCATTTTCTAGCACGTCTAACGTCACAAATATGACCTCTTTACACTTGTCGATTATAAAAATGTAAAGCATTGTTTATCAAATTTTCTTTTAGGATTTTCAAGAGTAAGAACAAAATAATAATTCGGTGAAGTTTCAATGTCAGGGAATGTTTCTTACGCGTTCACCCTTCTCTCGAAGTTGCCATTGCATCCTGCCGTGTTTTGTGCGAAAAACGAGCATAAAATCGATTTTTTAAACTTTTCCTAATTTCTCCTTTGAAATGAATCGTTTGAACCCAAAACTATTTTTCCTTAAATAAGGTCACTAAAAGGGATGTTTTGGCAAAATAAAAAAAATTCGATTTTTTGACGAGTGTCGTGTGATTCTCGATTTTCTCATCCTCGGAGACCCAGGGGTAGTCAGTCAGTTTTCAAGCACAGGCGGCAGAGCCCCTGGGTACCGACTCTCACCGGACCATTTCCAAACGGTCAAGTGAATGCTGGCTCCTGATTGGGCACAAAAAATGCTTTGTATTATTGTGCCCAATCGGCGAACATTTCTCTCGTGAGTTCTTTTCGTGAGTTCGTACACGATGGGTATTATGTCGCCACAGTTGCCCGGTTCGTTCACCAAGCTTGTGCGTACAAGGGAAACTTCCATTTTCTACTTTCCTAACCAGAAACGAAGGACTTACCGATGAGTCGAAAAACGTTTCGGATGCTATCAGCAGGAACAATTCATTTTGCACTGAGAAAATTCTGTTTCTGACGGATCACAATGTATCGTAAATAATCAGATAATAGGAAGTTTAAGATGCGGCGGCGACGAGATAATAAAAAAGTAATAGCTTGACAAGGCAAAACAACAACTTTGCATGTGCGTCACGCATTTTGCAGATTTCTTTGCCGTCACTGCACGACTACCACGTGAAGATGCCTAATTTCAGGTTTTGTGAAGGAGGTAAACAAACAATGACAAAATTTTCTTTCTCTTTATGAACTTGGATATGGTTGATAGAAAATCAGCTCCAGAAGAGTTCGCCTGCATTTGACAAAGTAAGCGAGTTGGGAGAACCACGATAGAGACTTGAAAAATGTGAATTCACTTTTCATGCGACGTTTTCGTGGCTGTCAGCTGTCGTGGAATCTTAAACTCCTTAAGATTTACGAAGGCATGATCGATGCAAGTATGAATACCTGTTGTAAGCTCAAGCTTGTGTTTTTGGAAAAGCGTCTTTAGTTTTCGGGTAGACAGTGGTAGTCTTTACACTAGAGCCTAAATAAGATAAGAAATATTTCAAGACAAGTAAGTTTTAATTACTTCAAGTAAAATAAAGCTTCACACACAACCGATTCTTTTTTACTTCAGGTTATTTTCCCACGCAACAAAATTAAGATTGATTGACATGTCTCGCCTTTCTCAAAGCTCAAGAAACCGCAAAACCGCAAGTCAGCTAAGTAGGTCATAAGGATGGTTTTCAAGTCGCTTGAAACTTTCTTGAACCGTTTCAACTTTCCGACTTTAATGAGATGCAAAGCAAAGTTACTTGAGATTTTACTTAGGCCTTCACACACGAATTTTTGGTTAAGTAAAACTTAGCGGCTCTTAAGTCTTACTTAACAGCCTAGTGTAAAGACAACCAACCAGTATTTTGAAATAAAGTGTTTATATCAAACTGAAAGTTTCCTGACTGCGTGCATTTGTTTGGTGCATGAGCCAGACAAGCCGTGATCGAGTCAATAGCTGTCGCGTCGTGTACGAACTCACGAAAAGAACTCAGGAGATGCTGTTCCCCGATTGGGCACAATAATACAAAGCATTTTTTGTGCCCAATCAGGAGCCAGCATTCACTTGACCGTTTGGAAATGGTCCGGTGAGAGTCGGTACCCAGGGGCTCTTCCGCCTGTGCTTGAAAACTTTCGTCGCGCCTTTTCTCCCGGCCCGACTGACTGCCCCTGGGTCTCCGAGGATGCGATTTTCTCAGATAATGGCTCTTAATCGTTCACAGGTGCCACAGCTGGCTTGACGTCACATGTCTTTTGATGCATTCGCTTTTTGCCTAAGACGCTATATATAATACGCCGATACGCAAAGAGAGCTTATACAGTTTAGCAAGAGACACTTAGTAGAACGTTGTACGCTGTTTGGACTTGATTTACAATAACTAAGGTAAGATTACAGTTCTCATTCACTAACTTGTTTGTTATGAAGAAAATTCCCAGAAATCAGGTTATATCTTAAAGATGTTGAATTTGGAACAAAGTTCTTTTTGATTCCCAAACGTTAAAGCTATCTTTGATACTCCCGCATCTGCCGAGCTCTGTACTGTTTATTTCATTTAGTGTCCTTAATATGTAAGATTGAACAAAGAAATGCCTTGATCTTAGCCATTTTAAATGAAAATCTAGCCGTTATATTTTTATCTGACGTTGTTCAAAAGTGCTTTCAAAGTGCTTTTGAAAAAAGATGACATTGTCCCTATGAGATCCATACACGTCATCGTGAGGTTAAAATCGAACTAGCTTCAAAATAGCATTGACAATTGACCTGTTAAAAGCATTTTAACTAAGAAAAAATATTATATTGCGACAAAATGCTTTTGTACGAAGATCTGGTCCACGCACGTTTTCTAAACGCTGATACTTTTCATCCTTCCAACACCTCCCCCCACCCCCCCCCCCCCCTCTTCTTCGACTAACTGGCTACTCGTAAAGTCTGGCTTCTCCTTTATTTTTTTTCTGCTACAAAAAACTGTGCTTTTTCACAACTTAATTTATTTAACTTAATTTTATGGAAGTCATTTATCGAATCGCCTACATCTTTCGCCGAGTAACCAATTATAATTGTGTGCAGTTCTCGGTGAAGCACTTTTCAATTGACCGAGAAGTTGGCAAAAGTCTCTAGCAAGATGCCTTCTTCTTCAGGCTTTTGATTTTTTTTTGTACATAGTTTAGCATTTCGAACAGCTAATTTATTGGATTCAGTTCTTATTTCACCCAAAGCCTTAAACGCTTCAAGGCCTCAAACTTCCCCACTAGTCATTTCTTTTTAGGATTTCGGCAACCGCAACGCGCGAGGAAAAAATGGCTGTTTTTATACTGGAGGACGCTTATCCGTGTAGACGGATAATGCGTCTATGGCCGTTTTTATACTAAGGACGCATTATCCGACTGGACGAACTTGGGCAAACATTAGTAGTTCGTCTGGTTATATGCGTCTCAAGTATAAAGACGGACACAAGACGCATTATGCGTCTGGACGAACTTTCCTTCGAAATACGTCTTGAACGACGCACTACGAAGAGTAGTTCGTCTGGACGCATAACAGTGCGTCTTGTACCCGTCTTTATACTAGAGATGTATAACCCAGACGAACAACAAAATGTTTTCCCAAGTTCGTCCAGACGGATAATGCGTCCTTAGTATAAAAACGGCCAATGAGAAAGAAAACATTTCCTTTTTACCTGCCCCTCACCCCCTGGGGTGCGGGGAACAAGCGCGGGATACAGGAAAAATGAAAACTTGAAGGCAAAACCTAAATTGAACCCTAACTCCACCGGTAACTTCGTTTCCAATTCTTTATTTTTTCTCCCATTTTTCGTTTTCTCGTTCACCCCGTACTCGTTCCCCGTCCCCCGTTCCGCGTTTGTTTTCAGTAACTTTCGAAAAATAATATTGTCTAAGATTAAAAGGAACGATTCCAGTTTACTCCACGATTGTTTTGTAGGGACAAAACACTTCCCAGAATCTAAAACGCTTTTGGATTCTGCATGGGAAGTGTTTGTGGATTCTGGGAAGTGTTTCGGATTCTGGGAAGTGTTTTTGGATTCTGGGAAGTGTTTTGGATTCCCGGAAGTGTTTTAGATTCCCTTAAAGTGTTTTGTCTCCATGAGCCACAGTATTCTCATACAATATCCTATTTATACGCTTGGCTTTCCAGTTGCAGTTGCTATTGATGACTCTGTTTCTTTAAGTCGCCGATAATTATTTTGATAGGAAAATTGTAAAAACTAAATTAACCGAAATTCATACTGGTAGTCTTTACACTAGAACCTAAATAAGCTAAGAAATATTTCAAGACAAGTAAATTTTAATTACTTCAACTAAAATAATAAACTTCACACATAACCGATAAGACGCAACATAATTAAGATTGATTGACATGTTTCGCCGTTCTCAAAGCTCAAGAAACTGCAAGTCAGTTTAAAGTCGGTCATAAGGATAGTTTTCAAATCACTTGAAACTTTCTTGAATAGTTTTAACTTTCCTGCTTTAATGAGATGCAAAGTAAGGTTGCTTAAGATTTTACTTGGGCCTTCACACACCCATTTTTGGTCAAGTAAAACTTAGCAGCTTTTAAGTATTACTTAACAGCCTAGTGTAAAGACAACCACTTACGTTTTCAGACCTGTGGTTTTACTGAAAGCAAACAAAAGACAAATGTATTTTATGCATCAGTAACCTTAATTGATGATGAAATCGTTAACTTCCTTGTTAAACCACAGACTTCAGCCAGAGAATAGCTTGCTTGAGCAAATACTGTCAGTAAAAAATGAAATGTTCGATCGGTGAGTCGCCAATCCTAAGTTTGATTTTGAGTTGGATTTGTAATAAAGCGAAGGCAGTTTCTTCTTTCGAATTCAAGTACAGTTTCTTTACTCAGGAGCACCCAACGGCAATTTTCGGGAAAATATCTGTTCGGAAGACGATTTGAGATCTAGAATTTTCGGAGCATTTGTTGTAAAATTTCTTGCTTACATGCCTCTCCTAGGATTTTCGAACATATACAAAATGGTATAATTACCCATTTTTAACGTATTTTGACCCTAAAAAAGGCCACCTAGAATTTTCGGGAGCCTTTTTCCTGACTGAAATTTTCGAGAAGGTAAGTTTTTATCCCTATAATTTTCGGATCACTAGACTTTCAGCCAGCAAATCCGAACAAATGAAAAGTTTATAGGGGATAAAAATATGCCTATATCTACCGTTTGAATACCAAAATACGTTCAACAATATGCTATGTTAAGTGGTTTTGAACTATATCCTCGTTGGGTGCCCCTGTTTACTATGCTGAATTTACTTGTGTTCCTTGGTATTTCATTCCTTCTTCAGTGTTTCATTAATGTTGCGCGATTAAGCTTAGCACTACTTAAAACTCAAGGGTGTCGTGATTCATTGGACTCACTGGCGGCGTGATACGCGTATAGCCGTTGCAATTTCTTGCCAAAAGAATCCAACGGGCAAATGCGACGACTTTACACGCATGCTGCCTGAATGACCACACTCTTAATTTTGCTCCAATACGAATTTGAGACGAAGAAAATTCTCTTCTTAGTTGCTGATTTTGAGGAAAGGAACGACAATGGAACTTCTAAAAAGCGAACGATTTTCTTTACCCCAGTAATAGTAAAATATATGAAAAAGAACATCGATATAACGAAACCTCTTTATAGTGAACAAATATTGCCAGTCCCTTAACACTTCATTATAATCGAGATTCCAGCGTATTATTTCCTTAGTCGGATGTCAGTAGGCGCGGATCTAGGATAAATACTGACCGATTTCCTAAACGAGAGCCGAAGGTGCAAGCTTCTTGCCGGTTCCGGGGGCGGGTTCCCTCAGGACGTTTCAGTGGATTTTGACTTCTTAAAATCCCCTTTCCAGGATTTCCGAGTCATTCAGACAGGATTTCAACTTGGAAAGTGTTTTTTATTATTAAAAATATATTTAGTATGAAAAATGTGACCGATTTCTGTAAAACGGTGGAAACCGGTGTGGATCCGCGCCTGGTCAGGAAGCATGGGCTGAGCCAAAAATGCTGTTCACTCATTTCCGTGCTAATTTAATCTTTCTTTCGCAACAGGTGTGTCCAGGACGATAGTAATACTTGAGAGTTTTTGTCTATCCAACCACTTCAGTATCCTTGCAAACATGTACAAACATAAAGCTTTAGTTTTACCTTTTTTGGCCAGCTTTGTGCGAATTTGACACGTAAAAATTATCACACTTGGCAACTACAACAAATTCCATGATTTGTAATGGCATTTGCGATGAAAATTATGCATGAATATTCTTTTTTTTCTTTTTTAATCTGATTGGTTCGCTTTTCTATACATCCTCGGAACTTTTAAAACGAAGAATAAGTCAGAATCGCCAGTGCTGTTTATTGTCGTCCTCGTTCAAACTGCCCCGTGGCTCGACAGTATAAGGTGCCAACGGGCCGGTGAAATAGTACCTGAGGCTTTATCATCTATCGAAGAAATTCCCGATAAAAATGGCACCCATAAATAATTGATGATTATTTCGACACGTCGTAGTTTCTACGCGGAACAGTTTTATAAGAACATTAACCCGCAATAAGTGGGCAATAAGATTTTCGGATTTTCGATGGTTACAACCCATATACTGCAGGCTGTAACTGCAATAAAATCGAATTTTACTTCAAGTGAATGGCATTGTTATATATGACCAGATTGTAACTTCAAAAATTTGTGGGTAACTGGGATGATCTTCCCAGGCTGAAAAGCTTTATTCATCATACCTCACAAGTAATAGAGATTTACATAACGATAATTTCAACGTTGTCCTTCAAGGGTGTGACGTGCCGACTGACTGACCAGGCCTCACTTGGCTTTTTAGTTCACCTTATTTGAGTACTGAAACGGTATCATAGAGGTCATAGCTTCGAATCCAGGACAGCTTAGACTTTTCAGGCTTTCTCTTTGCAACAATGGGTTGACCCTATGGTGTCGATCATCTTAAAGGTTGATTTCCACCGACGCCTTTTTGGCTACGAACGTTAAGGCACTTAAATTTTAATCACGTAAATAAAATAGAGGCAAAATATAAAGTGTTGAGGTTAGTTGAGCGAGGCTGTACTTTTACGCTTACGTGCGACGTTTCATACATTGCTAGTATGTTTTACATTTCCATTGTTGCGTAATTTTTAAGTGCGTACCTGCATAAAATTTACGTTCGCAAATAAAATATAGGCAATGCAAGAAAGGTCGCTCGTAAGTGTAAAAGTTGAACCTCGTTCAGTTGATCTAAACACTTTTTATCTTGCTTCCATTTTATTTATGTGATTAAAATTTACGTGCGTTAACGTGCGTGGCCAAAAACGCGTCGGTGGAAATCAACCTTTACACTATTCTAATTCGTCAACCCGTAGTTCGAATGTATGATATTCATACCTTCGCTCAACTTCTAGTTACCACTCTGTAAACCATATATGGGCCAATACTTTGTACCCATTTATAGCACAAAGAGATCTATATGCAGCTAACCAATTTCTAAAAACGCTGCCGGATAAGAAAATGTGTACCACACAAACTACTGACGCGTAACCAGTATTAACCCCTTAAAATTTTAAAGAAAGGGTTTTATCTCTTCGAAATGAGTTTCAGACTGAATATTGCAAGTTAGACAGTAAATGGTACTGAGTCGTTCCTCTTACACGATTCAAGAAACGAATAGAAATATCTTTGGAAGTTTTGATTTGTAATTCTTGGTTTGTAGTCACTTGACAAGGCGGCCCTGTTGGGGGTCAATACAAGAGAATTTTGTTTTCGAAGAATTGACATAAAAAAGAGTTGTTTTCCTAGAGGACGTCGAGAAATTCTTTTGTTCTTGACCACCAACATCCATGGCTGCCACTAACCACTAACTGCCAGTTTCGTAATCACCGCTTCCTCATACCAATGCGCTGAAACCGCGTTTCCAAGGTTATCAGGTACGTCAAGTATTGAATCTTTATATATTAAGCACCCTATATACAGTACCATTACATTTAAAGAGAATAAAGACAGCTTGGTTGAAAACACTGGAGGCCGTTCTTTGGACTTTTTCAAACATTAAGGCGGCGGTAAGACTTATGTTTCCGTACTTACGACGAGAAATCAGTGTCTTTTCTGGATTGTTACTTATCAAATTTTCTGGATGGTTACTAAGAATGTTACTCCCCTGTCACCTTGCTCATATTATTAGATTTAAGCACAGCTTTTGACACGATACATCATGATAAGCTGATTGGTCGTATTGAGTCTGATTTGGGAATAACTGCCAATGCGCTTGTCTGGTTTAAATCGTATATATATATGACCAGTTCCAGCGTGTCTCTGTAAGTGGTAGTCTCTCCGATCAGTTTCCTCAAGGGTCATGTTTTGGGCCCCTTGCTTTTCGCTATCTACACGCGCAAACCGTTTCAGGTCGTTGAACGCCACTTCCCAAAAGTTCACTGCTACGCGGACGATACACAGTTGTATGTATCCTTCAGCCCCAATCGCAAGTATTTGTCTCGAGAATCAACGGAAATGCTTGTCCATGCATTTATAACATCTCGTGTAGCTTATTGCAACAGTCTTTTATATGGGCTGCCCAACTACCAGCTTAACAAATTGGAGAGAGTTTTGAACGCCGCTCAGCCAGGCTAGTTTGTAATGCGCCTAGGTTTTGCCACATCCAGCCTCACCCCTTCTTCGTGAATGGTTTGCATTAGCTTTCTGTTAACGCCCTGATACAATTTAAGATACTGCTTATTACGTTTAAAGCAATTCAAGGCCTTTCTCCTAAAAATCTATGCGATTTACTAACATTTAAATTGTCTTTATATAACCTTAGATCTTCCGGTAGTATTTTATTTCTATGCCAGCCGTTCGATCGAAGAATACGTTAGGTGATAGATCTTTTATGTTAGCAGCGCCAACGCTCTAGAACTCTCTTCCAAAAGAACTTCGTGCGACTACTAATGTGAACAGTTTTAAGGCGCAATTAAGACTTATCTTTTGGTGATCAATTTTGTATTCACTTCTTACTTGCATGCATATATATTCTTTTTATTGTTATATATTTTTTAAAATGAATTATTTTTTGTTTGTTTCTTGTAAAGTAATGCAGTTGTAATGAGCCGCTGATCATTCTCATGTTAAGTTATCGACAATACGTACATAAATCATCATTATTATTATAAACGAGATCATTATCATTAACTTAGTGAATTTTAACGAAACATTTTGGGCATGCTGTTATTAATAGAGTTTTTCGCTATTTGTTTCTGGTAGCTTTAGAGCCGATTTGTTTCGTTTATTATTGTTTTCTTTATCCTATTTGAAATTGTTATTTAAATCGGAAAAAAAGAAAGCGTTTTACTACACTGGAATTTAGCCCTTGTAAACTTAAGTCAATGGTAACGCAAAGGACTAGCTAGAAAATGAGAGAACCAACCAGCTTCATTTGCTTAATAATTACCCATTCTACCCGAAAACTGACTAAGGACAATTCTCTCTTGCTAGGTAAATATGCCTTCCTTCGCAGGAATTCAAGAACTACAAAGATAGTTTTCTTTCCTTCAAAACACGCTTAGAAAGGCAAGGAACTGTTTGCTCTCGAGATCCGGAAGGAAAGTCAGCCTTTTTTGTTTTTTGCAAACAACGTTTTCTTCTCGTAAATGCTTTTTTTTGCACTGAGTCACTTTGATCGCCCTTATGAATAATTTGGTTCAATTTTTTTAATTTTTAGAAGGGCAAAAATGCGCATTGGAAGCTTATCAATAAAATACCGAATTCAAAGAGAAAGGGTTTGGTGGTTTCGCTTACTTAATTGCGGTTTTTTTTCTTGGTACGATTTCTTCATTGTTCTAATTGTTGACAGCTTGACACTCGGATTACAAATTACAATACTAGATGTTTCAAGAATATTGGCCTACTGAGAACAGCGAAACGTAGAGTATGACGATTATCTATTTAATAATAATAACATGAATCCATTAAAAATTTCACAGTGAATCAGTATCGCAGTCTTAATAGGTAGAATGTTACCCATGGATCAGTCTCGAAAAAAGGAAAGTTGCGTTTGAGTTTCAGTTATTTTTAACATTATTTGTAAGTCAGACAATACCTTATTGTCCATAAGGTTCTAGAGTAAGCACCTTTGGATTATTTTCTTAAATAAGGGTTGATTTCCACTGTCGCGTGATTTTTACGTGCGGACGTGCGTAAAATTTACGTTCGCAAAAAAATTGAGGCAATGTATGAAAGGTCGCACGTAAGCGTAAAAGTAGAACCTCGCTCAACGTCACGTTTAATCCCTTTTATCTTGCAGAGCAAGCACTGCTCGTTTATTTTCTTAAATGGGCTGAGCCGGGTTAATTTTTATGGGTGACCAGGACGTAACGTCACCAGATGCGCATTCGCTCGTTACTATGGCATGCTCTAAATAATACGCTGACGTAATTCGTGGAAATTTAGTTAGTTTGGCCAGAGGGCCTAAAAGTTGATTCCAAGCAGTAGTGGGATCCCGGATTCCTTGAGCTGTATTTAGAATTCCAAAGCCCAGGATGCCAGATTCCAGAAGCAAAAATTACCCGGAATCCCTTACGTGAGGCGACAATTTTTTTTAGTTGTATTTCGAGGATGTTTACTAAAATGCTGCAAGAGAAAGTTATTATTATTATTATTATTATTATTATTATTATTATGACTCCCAATTGTTTTTTTTAAAGTCAATTTTTTAGATTACCTTTAATTTATAGAAGGAGCGCATAAAATTGCATCATTTCTTTAACATGTAAAAACACTAAATAAATTGTACTTGTTCAGGTCAAATTGTCTCATCATCACATGGAGATGTCAGAGATTTCTGGGTAAGCAAGCATAATCCTTTATTAAATAACTTCTTACACGCTCCACAACTTCTTTTTCCTTTCGGCTAACCAGTCGGTATGGCTGATGCCTGTCTGCCCATATAAGTTTTTTATTTATTTCCTTTTATTCATTTCTTCTTATAATTTTACTATTATTATTCTTTATTTTCTTATAAAGTCACCCCCACTTACTTTGTGTTTAGAGTCAATAAACCTTCCATGGTTTTTATTTTCACGCTAGGATTAAACAACATTGCTTAAAGAGGGTGATTATGATATCGCCGGGATACCAAATCGACATTTCTATAGTGGTTGGGTGGAGGAATTGCTTTTATTACGATAAGAGGGAGCTCCAAGCATAGTTATTAAAGTAGAATGGTTATGAAACCCGTTAACCCCTTTGTTATATGTTTTTGTTAGCTTTTTTGGACCTGACTATGCACAACGTTCAATAACATTCCTATCATTTTGAACTTACTGATCAATAGAAACATCGCATTAATTTATTCAGTCACAATTTGTGAACAAAAAACAAAGGATCGTGCATCTTCAGGGAGCTCCAAGCATACACTACAGCACCATTGTTTTCAACTTTGATGTTTGCCAGCTTTCCTTTCCAGTCTCCTCTAGTAACTATCTTCCAGGGGAAACAGCTAAGACCTTCATGACTTGTTTGCCTGCATTGATTTGAACATTAATTAAATACAGTCATTGGGTCAAAATACAAATCGTAATTGCAGGACAAAGTCAGGGGAAGAAGCACCTTGTACGAATTCTTCATTGGTGACGTTTGACGAAAACATGTATAAAGTCAGAGACATTGTTCGTAAAAAGGGAATTATGGTAAGTTTATGTTCTAGATGTAAAATTTTGGATATTCTTGATTGAAAAAAACATCTACTTTATACTCCCTCTAAATTATATTCACAGCATGTTTTATTTAATATGCCAGGCGTCACAATAAATAAAATTATAAATTAAAAAATAATAAAAAGAATAAATAAATCAATTAATCAACACGATCAGTAAAAATATGTAAGGGTTATTTACTGGAACGAGGGGTTATGAGCGCTTGAGGGTGCAGGGATACCAGATGAATTGTGTGGTTTTCTAAAGCAATGTTTTGGGCTCTCTTTTCCTCTGACCTATTCCTTCACCGACACATCAATACACGAAAAAAAAAAAACATTAAATATTTATTTTGACAATATAACATGTCCTTTATGTTGAAACACAATTATTAATTACCTTAACCTTCAATCGTTGTAAACAGGCCCAAAACATAAGTCTCCTTGGTATCTACCAAAGTTTGAGTGATTCGTTTTTCACTTTTTCAATGAAGTTAGAAGACGTTTTTCATGAATACGATCCACTGAGAAAAGGACATGTCCGAAAAGATGACTTCAGGAAAGCTTGCAAGGAAATTTTTCAAGAACTTCTGACGGAAGAACAGCTGGATGGAATTCAGAGTCACTACTGCAGTGATGACAGACCTGACCAGTGTAACTGGTCAAGCTTCATGCACGATGCCGAATCTGGTTTGTACCATGCTCGTTTTAGTCCCTGTTCATCTTTAAACATCTTTTAGCACAGGTAGCCCAAGCTTGAAATATGAGCATCGGCGGACATCAGCATTGTTGCGTAACATTCTAAATATAAGGATTTGTATGAAGAAAAAACCTATCGTTTCTGTCACCTAGGAAAATGAAAGGATTTCAATAAAGAACAGCTTACCTTACAGAAAATGTGTGTTACGTCTCTCCTGTGTGGTCCCTAGGCCGATTTATGGCTTGTACTGTGAACGGTTTCCTCTCTCTATAGAGAGAAAACCGTTTACAGCACAACCCATTTAGCGGCCATAAATCGGCCCATGGACCACACAGGAGAGACGTAACACACATTCAAGAAAAGGTAAGCTGTTTTTTATTGAAATACTTTTATATTCCTAGGTTACAGAAACGATAGGTTTTTTCCTCAAACAAATCCCTATATTTAGAATGTTGCGCAACGATGACGATGCTCGCCGATGCTCATATTTCGAGCTTCGGCTACCTGTGTTTTTACCTTTGAAATAAACTTCTTGAGCTTGTACGTTTTGTTTTCCCAAGATCTCATGGGAATTTGTCTCTTCATAAATTCAATGCGCACATATGCAAGTAAATAGGACAAAATTGGAAAGAACCAGTTTTCAAGAGTATTATCACATGACCTGTATTGGGAAAACAAAACATACAAGCTAAAGAGGTCCATTGTCGCCCAGTGTAGGGTAATCCAAGATGGTTTTGGATTCCGGAAACCACGTCGGGATTCCAGATTCCTTCCAAGTAAGACTTGGATTCCGGATTTCAATCGTTAGCGGGATTTGCGACTGGATAGTCTGCTGTTTATTATCTGTGGTGATATATTCGCCGAAAGCAAATTATTTACGTGGACTTTGTTACAGATATGGGCATAAACGCCTCTTTCTTTTAACGCTTCCTATCTCTCAAACGCCGTAAACACTTCGGCTTTCCCAGCCGGGTCACTCCCAGCTCGGTCGAGAAGGGACAATCTTACTATTGCTAATGTTTTTCTTTAGCAAATAACTTGCCTCCAGCTTTCCATTCTTACTTCTTTTATCAGGTACCACTGCACAGTCTGCAGATTTAGAAACTAAAACACCAACTAAAGAAGTGATATTGAAAAAGGTGGCTCAGTCTCTGAAAGACAAAGATGGCATGGATCTACTCGCACGTCCTACTTCCCAAGATGCTATCAGGTAGTTCATATACCCCCTAAAATCATGCAGATATCACTTTCCCCGCTAGATTAAGTCTAAGGATAAGCGTGGAAATCAGTCCATTCTGATACCAGTTACCAGATCTGGGTAGTGCTTCTTATTGGTCGTGCCGTGTGGGAAGTTTGCTCCAACTGATCAGAAGCACTACCCAGATCTGGGAAGTGAAGCGTCATCAGTAAAGAATTTCTGCACTATTTCGTGGGGAAAGAGTTATTGGCGTCGCGAAATGTCGACTTTTAAGCTAGGGATTCATACGCGTATACCCGTTGAACTTGCAGGCTTGAATATTTGAAAAACATTCAAGCTGACGAATGCTACAGAGGGCGTATCAGTACATGCTGCCAACGGATCAAACTCAATTAGTTCCAGACATAACCCTAAACAACATGTAAACGAGATGAAACGACAACAATGACTTGAATTTTTGATGGGCGCACGTCATATGAAAACGATCCCAAAAAAAAGTCGGCAGAGCTGAAAAAAAAAAAGGGCTATATTCTCTACGATTTGGGCTGTTTTCCACCCAGATAGGATTTTTGACGGGACTCAAAATTTGGCCTGATTTGTACCTCACTGAATACTTAAGTAACCTTTCACCTTACATGCAACTGTCCATGCACTCTTTGGTGAAGTGAAAGAACCAGACTTCAACACGGAAATATTCGAAATTCTTCTCTAGTACGCGGAAAATAGGCGAGCTCGTTAAGACAAAGCGGACGGACAAATCTATTATCCACCAAATTTATCTTGACGTTTTTCATATATTTGTACTTCCTTAGCAATAAAATTGATGACGTGGAGTTTGACGAGGAGCAATTATTTCAGCATATAAGTGAGGCCATTGATCGAGAGGATATGAAGGTGAGAAAGACATTAGCTGAAATACAGAAAAGCGACGCAAAACAGCAAGAAAGCGTTTTTTTTTAAATAAAAACACACTTTTTTAAGGGAGATAGTTTGCTAATAACTATAATTTTAGATAAAAGTCCTTGGGATAGTGATGCAGTAGTCCTGACTTTCTACAATTTTTGGGTGTTTTAACAACAACAACAACAGCAAATAACATGCCAGCTTTTTAAAAATATCTTGCAGTCCCCCCTTTCCCCATCCTGTACAAAGTTGAAACTCGGGAAAAATTCGGGATATACGCATTCATCGTTGTTTGTGGGGTGGGGGAGAGGTTGGGCATGTGAAATTAAAAGAGAGCCCCACAAATGCAAATGTGTCTTGAGAATTTGTCCATGATTGCACTTTAGAACTGAGTTGACAGAAAGTCGTTCTGTATCTTTCATTCGGCAATGACTCTCCACCTGTGCCCTCACGTCGGACCATTATCTGTCAGGTAAATAAATACTGGTATCCGGGGACAGTGAGCAAATGATGATTGCCACTGACTATACCTCACGTTTTGATATGAACTATGTTATTATAACTATTAATTATATAGGTTATCATGGAAATATACACAGACGACCTGGGATTTAGACATCAAGAGTTCTTCCATGATTTGAAGGTGAGATTCTTGTATAAGGGTTCATTATACTTTTACATGTACCCCTTGAAATTGCGGACATTGATCAGTTCCTCGATTACCTCAGAATCCAGTACAATGGTTTCACTAATAATAAATAAATTAATATGTGCTTATTTTCATGCACATTTGAAGGACTTGTAATGAGTCAATACTCATAAATGTCTGCGATTCGATGTCGGATGTGTCTCTAGCCACTAACAGATTTCGAATATATTTTTTCCTTAATCAGGAACTGGCAGATTTTTCTGGAAGAGCTCGCGTATCTTCAAGGAAAAACCCTGCGTCAACTTCTTCAACATCTATATCTGTTGATATTCCTGAACACAAATCGCAATCCTCGTCAAAACCAAGTGCAACTGCCGTCCGGCGAAATCGAGGGCGGTTTTCTATTTCATACGAAGCTTTGGTGTGGATCGTATTCTTAGTTCTGACAACACTATGTGTCGTTGATCACTTCGTTCTCCAAGGTGATGCGGTTCTAAAAAGAGGAGGAAAGCTTCCCAAACGAATCTGGGGGACCAACTTGGGCGAGACGATCACCAATGTGGTTTGGGCTGTTACAGCACGTCTCATCATCACGTCCCAGAATCTCATGTTCTACACGATGCTATGGTGCTTCCCAAATTTTATCGCCGAAACCTGTCCAGGGTGGCTAACTGTCGAAGGCATTCGTGAAGTTCACGTGAGAATTCACAGATTAGCAGGTATCTTCCTGATCGCCATTCCTTCGCTTGCCCACGTTCTGGTGATCTTTGTTCCTCCCCTCATAGACGGAACAGCACTCAAATACTACCCACCGAGTAACTTCAATTACAGTTCCTCTCTAGGGCATTTGAATTGGTCCAAGATCTGGGACCCTGCAGCCGTCCAAGGCTGGACGTTCAACGATCACACCGGAGTTCACCTAACCTCTGACGAGATCTACCGATTTGTGCTCATGATCGTGTTGTTTTGCTTACTCTTTCCCCTGAGCAGATCAAATTATCTCAACCATCGAAGTTACTCTTTGGCCATGACATTGCACGCATTTGCTGGGATCTGGTACGCCATTGACAACATTCGGAAGATCACTCACGGACTGGCACATGTCTTCAATCTACCCATCCTCATCATTTGGTGTGTAGACCGAATTCTTTCCATTTTCCTGTATCGATATCACCGGGGTCACATTGTGCGGAAAGAAGTTCTTGGAAACAACGAGTATGTTGTCCTCTATGTGAAACTTGCTAAAAACGTGAAAATCGCTGTTGGCGATGTCTATTATCTTCACCATCAAGTTAGGGACAACACCGAAATTTTGCCTCAGAGATCACATCCTTTCACAACGTTTGGAAATTTGTCGCAAGATTCTACCTGGGACATTGGTTTTGTAATGTCGATAATTGATGATGACAAGCAATTGTGCCTCCCTTGGACAAATTGGCTGGCAGAAGTTGAGAAAACGTCTCTTCTGCACGTGTGGGGACCTTATCGTTCGTCTGTTGCGAAACTGTACCATCAACTTGTTAGAGAGTCAGAAGATATGGAGCGCCCTTCACACTATCTTCTGTTCGCAACAGGCTCGGGATGTGGTTATCTCTTGGATATCTTGAGCTTTCTGGCCCACACAGCACCATCGCAAAGAAGGTCACCAAGCCATAAACAAATTGCGATTGACATCTTCTACTCGGTCCGAAGCAAGGCATTTTATAACTTTTTTCGTAAACCCATTGAAGAGCTACTGAGGAAGATAAAAAACAAGAATGCTGCAACGGTCACCTTCCAATTTCACGTCTCTAGTTCGCGAGAGGAACTCAACGAAGCCGATGAAAGTCCAGCTGCAGAAACCCATACCCGACTCATCAATGGTCGAATGGACTTCGAGAAAATTCTGAAGTCGGCTCACAAAAAGTCTCGTTGCTATTTTGTGGGACGGCCATCCATCGCCGAACAATTGGAAGAGATATGCAAGCGGAAAGGAATAAAATTGACAAAGGATTACACAAATGGAAGAGAAGACCAAAAAGATCGCCCCTTGTTAATCAAATACCTTAAGATAGGTTTTTGGGTTGTCCTTTCCGTTATAACAGTTTGTGTTGTGGTTGGTCTTGTAGCTGATGTCAGAAGCATCAAAAAATCTCTTCAAGGCCATAGTTTTAATGGGACCAGTTTGGTTAGCGCTTTTTAACAACATAGCCTTTCTTTCCTTTGAAAACATTTTCAAACTAAGGAAATATCCGAGTATAAGTAACAAAAGAGCGTTAGATAGTTTAGATAAAAACTGAAAAACACTGAACTTCTTTTCTTAGAAATTTTCCCGTATGCTGGAAATATGTGGGAACTTGGCACACCTTTTTATATATCAAAATGTAAGAGTACAAAATGAAAAAAAATTCTTAATTTTAGGCAGAAAAATTGTTGCTTTTTGTAAACGACATTTGGTGGAAGCCTTGAAGCAGCCATTTTTACAACTTTCTCACAAGCGACTTCATCAGTGTTCGTCTCCACATGTCTGTAGCTGTGGAATTTAATTAAATTGTCTGACTGGATGCAATTGCCAACCACGTCTTTGACTAATCTCGCCTGTTTTTTTGTTTTTGTTTTGTTCACTTATTTATACATACGTTTTATTAAATGTATCATTAATTGATTTAGCTAACTTTTACCACTTCAGAAAGAAATACAGTACAAAAGCCTTCTGCAATGCATAGATTTAACTTTATCCTCAACTTCTATCGCCGTATTCAAGGTTGACGGGTTCTTGGTAGGACAGTAGCCATGCAAACTTTAACTGATTGGGTGAGATGGCCGGGAAAGGCTCCCGTTCTTAGAACAGTCCTATACTATCTAAACATGGAGCGCCTCTTGGGGGTTGCCCAATCTTGATAGTGATCAATTAACTTATCAGTTGGCTGTTACTTTTTTTTTCCAAATTTGCGCATTTGGGACAACGCCATTGCCCCTTTCTTCATTCGCGAATCCATCACCTTCTTTCCCGGCCTTCTTGAAAAGAACTCAGTTGGTTTTCCTAAGAGAAGTGTGAGGTCACGTTACCATGGTACAATGATCTCAACAATCTTTCTTGACAGAGACGGCCACTTGGATTGTCGAATGATGAAACAAACGTATGGGCTACCGTTTTGTTCCTGAGCGCAATCATGCAAAGGAAAAGTCATACTTCTCATTTTTGCTGCTATAGTTGCAGGATCACGGTTTGTTGAGATCCAGAAACTTTTCTACCATGGCAGCGTGACGTAACGACTTCGTCTCCCTATTAGGAAAGACAATAATGACACATCCACCCTAGGAAAGGGACGAGGACGTCAGGGCACTGGTTCAACTGCACCACTCCTGCTGACACGACACAACGAAAACAACCCAAAAGACAATACGACAGTAAAATTGTATGGTATTTGATTAACGCGTCAGGAAGCAAGCATCTGCTGTGTAAAGCTGTAATTTTTTTTCCATCGAAAATAGATCTTAGTATACTAGAATAATTTTAACTATCTATGATTAGAGGAATTTCATCACAACTAATCAACGGCTCCTCACTATCAATGTAATTTAGATTTAAGAAAGAAAATAAACCTCGGCTGAGCTAAAAAAGGCTGATTTCTTCGTAATTGATTGTCTATGACAGTGAAAGATGCGTGTGCATACAAAGCTATTCGTTACATAGCCATTTTGATTTTCACATTAATTTTTATTATTTCTTTTTCCCAGCGATAAAATATCTCGGGTGAGCTAGATCATTGACCTATTGAGGACTGGCTTACCAGAACACATCGGACCATTAAACGGTTCTCGGAATCTGCCCACCTCCCTCTCCCCTAGGCCAACCCACCGGGGGGGGGGGGGGGGACTCTGCATATGAAAGGGGTGGGGATGCTCGTCGGAAATTTTGAAGTAAACCCCTATGGGAGACCGATCTGGGCGTGGCCCAAGCTTTTTTTGACTCCTAAAAGAAACCATATTAAAACACAGACAAATGAGAAAACTTGGATTATCTGAATGGAGTAAATAAAACGAATTAAAAAATATACATATCAAATATATAGAGGATATTACCCGGTGGCGAATGAATTTTACGAGAAAATAAAATTCATATCTTCAAGCCGCCGTGTAATGTTCTTTTTATTATATAGACAAAAAGACATTGATAAAATAATAGAGGGAAATGACCGAAATTACGTCATCGATAAACTCACGTGTGAAATTATGGAAAATAAACCACTCTGGTCCCGGATGTAGTTTTTATGAATTTTACGAATGGTAAAACACTCGTGTCTATATAATAAATATTTCTATATTTTTTCGCGTGCAACCCTAAACGAAACCTTCACGGCTAAATATGATGGCGTTTTGCCCAGAACACCCTAAGTGAGGCCAAAATCCGAAATTTAAACCCCTAAGCGAGACGACGAGCATTCCCTCTCCTTTATTAAGCGGAGTCCCCTCCCCCTCCCTGAGCCAACATTAACACTTACTTCTCACTTAGGGTAAAATGTTGGCTTAGGAGAGGGGTAGGTGGGCAGTTTCCCAGAAACGTATAATGATCCAAAACATCAGGCCCTCTGGGCACTTAAACCAAACTTATTTACCCAGTGTGCCCGCTCATAGGTAAACAGAATAAGAGGGTTTTCGACAAGTTGGCAGATGAAATCATTCCTCAATATCAGTGGTACCGAGGAATGATTTCATCTGCCCTGGAAACGTTTCCAGGAAAAGAAAAACAAATAAATTAACAACAACAACAAATTCTATTACAACAACACTTTGACAACTTAAGTTGTTTCTGTGACTGCAGAAGCTGGTTTCAGTCCTCTTATGGTAAGATCGTACACGACTTCTTCGATTTTCTTGAGGTCGTATTTGAGGCCGTCAAACTTCTTTCTAAGTGAGTCATTTTTGAGATTTAACAGTCTGAAACCCGCGTCGAGTTCTGCTACAAACGCAGCTATTCTGAACGGCCGGCCATAATCCGCAGCTGTTACACTATTCACCGCAAATCGCGACTGGAAGAGAAGATAAGAGGAAATTTTAGCCTGGAATATGACGTGGTTTGACACGGCAAGCTACCCGGTCGCCCCTTGTAAAGTAATCTGGGTTCCAGATCCGGGAAATTTTTGCTTGTGGAATCCGGAATCCTGGGCCTTGGAATCCGGAATTTAGCCCAAAGAATCCGGAATCCAGTATCTAAAATCCGGAATCCGCAGCGTGGAATCCAGAATCCAAGACTGTCTTAGATAACCTTACCATGGGGTGATACTTTTCTCGCGCGCGGGCGATGGAGTGCAGCAGGGATGCCTTGCATGTACATATTGGCCTTAGGCCGAAGCTACGAACGAGGCCCTATAAAGACTTGGCTGAAATCAGAAACTGCCCCAGGAAAGTATCTGGTAACCACGGTAAAGGCCAGCAGAATATTACGTTTAAATGTAGACTCACCAGCTCATTAGCCAGCAGAATGAGACCGGTTAAAAAATCATCCAGATCAATGTGAAAACCATCAGATGTACTGCGATCTACCTGAACTGAAACGATAAGAGAAAAGAGGTCGTTTCGATACAAGTTTATTCAGTTCAGGTGTAAATAGTTCGACGTTTAGTGCTCAGAGTACTTGGCTTCAGGAACGAAAACTTTTCACCCAAAAGGTTTTTCATGTTCACCCGCAAACTATACTTGTATTGATCGAAATTTTTGTGCAATTTCACTGCTTCGTATCGAAACGGCCTGAATCGAAACGACTTTGTTTCGAAACGACCAAACTCCAGATGATAAATCAAGACCGCAGCGATAAAGCTTTTCCCCCATATATTGGGTTGGGTATGTACTTTAGCAAAAAATATTGGCCAGCGCGCAATCTGTAAACGAAACGAAAGGACTTTAACGTGAGTATTTAGGTGAACTAAAAAAATGGAAGGCATATTATAATGATATACCAGTGACCAGACTGCCCATTCGAACAGTCCTACACGTTAAGATTGTGGACTTTTCAGCTATATTAATACAAATTATAACGTGCTGTCTCGGTTTTCTTATCATTCTAAAAGTGAAAGAGTTTGTTTTCAATAACTGAGCGATTTTTCGCCAGTTCATTGATCGAGAGATATGGTCGATAATAGTACAGACCATTGAAATGACGTAAAGGTGGCGTAATTTGTTTCTCTTTTTCTTAGTCGCGCGATATTCTGAGAAAATTCACCGGAAAGGAAGTCAAAAACTGTCAAGAATGATATTGCAAGAAAACAAATGGATAACAATTTCCCACGTTCTATACTCTTATCGACCATAGAAATGACGTCAAATTGTTCAAAACTAAGCAGTGAAATCAATCACCTGGGGTTCTTGGTTCCACTTGAGTTTTAAAACACTTCGATGTCATTTCACTTCACTCTCATCCCACTTCTAGGACCCTGCGCAACGTTTCCTTGTTTTTATGTTTTATACATTTTATTCTTTAAAAAAAACTGACCTCCAAGCATTTCTGCTAGCTCCTGCCTCGTAATGAGTCTTTCACTTTCTAAGTACAAAATAAACGCACCAGGGAAAGCAAATCTCTGGCTCACAAAGCGCCAATGATCGCAAAACCTACAATACGTGTATAAAACATGCAGAGCAAAAGTATGAGAATGTCGAAAACGGAGCAGTATTATTTAGCATTACTTTAACCTATTTGCCCCTGAGCCGTCCGTGAGGATCCACGTCCTTTCCACCGCTTATGACGTCGTTTTAACGGTCAAGGGCAACTTTGTCATCTAACTTTAGCCTGCGAAAACATTTCGGCGAAGAGGGAGGAGAAACGGATGCCTTCGCAGGCTAATCTAACTTATGAAGGGGGAAGAGAAACCATACCAGAACGAGTTCAATTCAGTCCAGGAGGTAAGAGAGAAAAAAAAAGGAAAAAAGAAGGCGGGGAGGGGGGGGGGGGGAAAGCCTCATACAGTACAAAGCTGAACTAAAAATTCCCATGTAAACCTTGTTCTACTACCCACCTACACTTCCTTCCAACTAATTCTAAGATACTAAAAGCTTCCTCATAAACTCTTTCCACCAAAATGAAACCTAGTATTTATTTATCTTTCCAGCTTTATTGGACTACATGTAAATCTATCTCTAGTGAATGCGAAACAAAGAAAAGAAAACGGGAAGAAGCGAAAGAAGAGGGGGAGAGAAAGCTGAAAGGCTCAAAGTTCCAGCAGAAGCTGGAAAAGAAGGCTATAACGCTTTGGGCAGTTTGGACAGACAATTCATTTTGTATCTACAGTATGATTATAAGTACTGCTGGGAAAATAATTTGAAAAGACCTTTGAAGATTTATACTTAAACAAGAAGTCGGATAACTAAATTATGAATAATATTTACTGTATCAATAACAATGATGCACCAGTTCACCTGTAATATTGCCCTACAGGAATCTTTTCCATAAGATTCTTATATTGTGACTTGACAGCGGAAAACATATGTCTGCGTTTATCACATATCCTTTTAACAACTGCCAGAGCAAGACAAGAAATGCATAAAGAAAATTACTTTAATCATCACATGCATACAGCATAAATGAGAGAAGTGCAAAATAAATCTTTGGGGCTATTTACAAGGCACATATGATCCACTATGTGGGTTCCAACAGCAACCATCACAATAATTGCAATTGAGCTAAACCTACTAGCACCTTTTCCCACAGGGGGGAGTTCCAAGGGTTTCAAGGGGGGGGGGGGGGGAGTTCTAGAGAGTGATATGACCAATACAATGTAAATGTTTATTAAAGTGAAGAAGATACCTTATGGTTAAACAATAGTTTCTTAATTAACGACACCTCTAGATTTCAACCATTTACTATTATTTTTATTTTGAGGTATGTCTACAAATGCATGCAACTTGCCATCTCACTTGAATATTCACCAAATTCTTAGTTAACTCTCACCAGGTTTGCAAATTTTGTCAGATTTAACCATTTTTGTCACTCCTTGACAGGAACTTGGCCAATATCCAGGCATCCTGACCTCATGCTTTGTCAAATTTGATATATATATAAATAATTGATGTTATAGTTTTATGTTGATAAGGGAGTTGGCTTATGAAGAGCCACGGCAGACATGTGCATGTACCTTCAGGGTTAGGTGTTTGATGGACTGCTTGTAACACAGCTAGGATTTCTCTTGCTGACTGCTCTAACTCACGTGTTACTGTGCGGATTTCCTGAAAGATAATAAATATAAATAATGGCTATCAGGTACTTGTAACATAGACCTTGTCATGGTTTTTGATGCCATCTTGACGAGTAGGCAAACTTGTGAGAAATAGGCCACTTGCACTAAGGGGTCAGGTGATCAATACTTCCCTTAAACAATTAGTTTGAATCCTGCTGATGCCAAAAATTGACAGAGCACATAAAAATTATCTTACACCCGAAATTTGAGAGGAAAAGCATTTAAGGGAGATATTTTATGGCGCTTTGATTTTTCAACAAAGTAGTATGATTTCTATTGGCCGCCATGTTGGAGGGCATACTCTTGCCCTGCAACATGGCGGCCAAAACTAGTTTTTCTTACATCTTGTTAAACTTTTGATAGTTATGCTCAGATGTGCTGCAAACGTTACCCATCATTTTTTCAACATTTTCCTTGAAGTTTAAGTGCAAAATTTGTGTTCAGAAAGCAGTAATTCGTAATTTTCAAAATCACATTTTGGTCACGTGACCAGCTACAGATTAGGTAATTACAAAATGCCCGTTAAATTAAGAAAAACGGAAAAATAACCGCTAAAAACATTAAAAGAAGGTTAAAGTAACACAACAGATGCAACAGATGCCACGGATGGGCAAAACTGAAGAAGATTTAAACGGACTGAAATTAGGGTTTTTGAAAACTGTTCAGCCTAACAGCTTTTCAAAGTTGATCTCTGCTGTTTGCAACTTCAAAAATAATGCCCAGGAGACATACTTGTTTGTCTGGAATCTCTGCTTGTGTCTGTTTACATGTAATTTCTTTGCCTACTTTAAGTTCCATAGCGATTGTGGGCGAATAACTGGCAAAATTGAACAAAATGAACTGACTGCCGTGACACAGCCCCTCAAAAGGGCCAATCTGCAAGAGACACTTAGTAGAACGCTGTACGCTGTTTGGACTTGATTTACAATAACTAAGGTAAGATAACAGTTGTCATTCACTAGCTTGTTTGTTATGAAGAAAATTCCCAGAAATCAGGTTATATCTTAAAGATGTTGAATTTGGAACAAAGTTCTTTTTGATTCCCAAACGTTAAAGCTATCTTTGATACTCCTGCATCTGCCGAGCTTTGTACTGTTTATTTCAGTTAGTGTCCTTAATATGCAAGATTGAACCAAGAAATGCCTTGATCTTAGCCATTTTAAATGAAAATCTAGCCGTTATATTTTTATCTGACGTTGTTCAAAAGTGCTTTCAAAGTGCTTTGGAAAAAAGATGACATTGTCCCTATGAGATCCATACACGTCATCGTGAGGTTAAAATCGAACTAGCTTCAAAATAGCATTGACAATTGACCTGTTAAAAGCATTTTAACTAAGAAAAAATATTATATTGTGACAAAATGCTTTTGTACGAAGATCTGGTCCACGCACGTTTTTTTAACGCTGATACTTTTCATCCTCCCCCCCCCCCCCCCCCCTTCGACTAACTGTCTAGCTTCTCTTTTCTTTTTTTCTGCTACAAAAAACTGTGCTTTTTCACAACTTAATTTATTTAACTTAATTTTATGGAAGTAATTAATCGAATCGCCTAAATCTTTCGCAGAGTAACCAATTATAATTGTGCGCAGTTCTCGGTGAAGCACTTTTCAATTAACCGAGAAGTTGGCAAAAGTCTCTAGCAAGATGCCTTCTTCTTGAGGCTTTTGATTTTTTTTTGGTACATAAATCAGCATTTCGAACAGCTAATTTATTGGATTCAGTTCTTATTTCAACAAAAGCTTCAAACGCTTCATTTTGGCAACCGCAACGCGCGAGGAAAAAATGGCTGTTTTTATACTGGAGGAAGCTTATCCGTGTAGACGGATAATGCGTCTATGGCCGTTTTTATACTAAGCACGCATTATCCGAGGGACGAACTTGGGCAAACATTAGTAGTTCGTCTGGTTATGCGTCTCAAGTATAAAGACGGGCACAAGACGCATTATGCGTCTGGACGAACTTTCCTTCGAAATACGTCTTGAACGACGCACTACGAAGGGTAGTTCGTCTAGACGCATAACAGTGCGTCTTGTACCCGTCTTTATACTAGAGATACATAACCCAGACGAACAACAAAATGTTTGCCCAAGTTTGTCCAGACGGATAATGCGTCCTTAGTATAAAAACGGCCAATGAGAAAGAAAACATTTCCTATTTACCTGCCCCTCACCCCATGGGGTACGGGGAACAAGCGCGGGAAACAGGAAAAATGAAAACTTGTGTACAAAACCTAAATTGAACCCTGGTAACTTCGTTTCCAATTCTTAGTTTATTTTCTCCCATTTTTCATTTTCTCCTTCACCCCGTACTCGTTCCCCGTCCCCCGTTCCGCGTTTATTTTTAGTAACTTTCGAAAATGATATGGTCTCAGATTAAAAGGAACGATTCCAGTTTACTCCACGATGGCTCGTAGGGACTAAACACTTCCCAGAATCCAAAACACTCTTGGATTCTGCATAGGAAGTGTTTTGGTTTCTGGGAAGTGTTTTTGGATTCTGGGAAGTTTGGATTCCCGGAAGTGTTTTAGATTCTCGGAAGTGTTTTGTCCCTATGAGGCACGGTATTACTCAATATAGACTTATAAATATTCTGCTTATAAAATTGGCTTTCCAGTCGCAGTTGCTATTGATGACTCTGTTTCTTTAAGTCGCCGATAATTATTTTTAATAGGAAAACTGTAAAAACTAAATTTACCGAAATTCATACTGGTAGTCTTTACACTAGAGCCTAAATAAGCTAAGAAATATTTCAAGACAAGTAAATTTTAATTACTTCAACTAGAATAAGAAACTTCACACATAACTGATGAGACACAACATAATTAAGATTGACTGACATGTTTTGCCGTTCTCGAAGCTCAAGAAACCGCAAGTCAGTTAAGTCGGTCATAAGGATGGTTTGCAAATCACTTGAAACTTTGTTGACTCGTTTGAACTTTCCTGCTTTAATGAGATGCAAAGTAAAGCTGCTTGAGATTTTACTTGGGCCTTTCACACACCCATTTTTGGTCAAGTGAAACTTAGCAGCTTTTAAGTCTTACTTAACAGCCTAATGTAAAGACAACCACTTACGTTTTCAGACCTGTGGTTTTACTGAAAGCAAACAAAAGACAAATGTATTTCATGCATCAGTAGCATTAATTGATGATGAAATCGTTAACTTCCTTGTTGAACCACAGACTTCAGCCAGAGAATAGCTTGCTTAAGCAAATACTGTCAGTAAAAAATAAATGTTCGATCGGTGAGTCGCCAATCCTAAGTTTGATTTTGAGTTGGATTTGTAACAAAGCGAAGGCAGTTTCTTCTTTCGAATTCAAATACAGTTTCTTTACTATGCTGAATTTACTTGTGTTCCTTGGTATTTCATTCCTTCAGAGTTTCATTAGTGTTGCGCGATTAAGCTTAGCACTACTTAAAACTCAAGGGTGTCGTGATTTATTGGACTCACTGGCGGCGTGATACGCGTATATCCGTTGCAATTTCTCGCCAAAAGAATCCAACGGGCAAATGCGACGACTTTACACCCATGCTGCCTGAATGACTACACTCTTAATCCTGCTCCAATACGAATTTGAGACGAAGAAAATTCACTTCTTCGTTGCTGATTTTGAGGAAAGGAAAGACAACGTAACTTCTATATAACGAACGATTTTCTTTACCGCAGTAATAGTAAAATATATGAAAAAGAACATCGATATAACGAAACCTCTTTATAGTGAACAAATGTTGCCAGTCCCTTAACACTTCATTATAATCGAGATTCCAGTGTATTATTTCCTTAGTCGGATGTCAGGAAGCATGGGCTAAGCCAAAAATGTTGTTCTCTCATTTCCTTGCTAATTTAATCTTTCTTGCGCAACAGGTGTGTCCAGGACGATAGTAATACGCTAAGAGTTTTTGTCTATCCAACCACTTCAGTATCCTTCCTAACAAACAAAGTTTTACTTTCACCTTTTTTGGTTAGCCTCGTACGAGTTTGACATGTAAAAATTATCACACTTGGCAACTACAACGAATTCCATCATTTGAAATTGCATTTGCGATGAAAATTATGCATGAATGTTCTTTTTTAATATGATTGGTTCGATTTTCCATACATCCTCGGAACTTTTAAAACGCAGAATAAGTCAGAATCGCCAGTGCTGTTATTTGTCGTCCTCGTTCAAACTGTCCCGTGGCCTGACAGTACAAGGTGCCGACGGGCCGGTGAAATAGTACCTGAGGCTTCATCATATAGGAGTTTGGAGGATGTTAGGAGTTCACGAGGATTGAGGCTTGCTCATCTAAATATTCGAAGCTTGAGGAACAAATCAGACTCGCTGCGCCTGGAGGGTTTGGATAACAGAACGATCGATATTCTTACACTCAGTGAGACTTGGCTGGATGACTGCTATGAAGACTCTCATGTTATTATTCCAGGATATAATTGCATTCGCCTGGATAGGTCTGGAGCCAAAGAAGGTTTTGGTGGAGTAGCAATCTATGTAAAGGAAGGCTTGCCGTTTCGTGTTAGGAATGATCTTTACTCAGCCGCAAATGAATGTCTATGGATTGAGCTATCGCGCACTAAATGTCGCCCAGTATTGATTTGTTGTGCATATAGAGCCCCCGGTTTTGACTTTGCGAACTTTATTTCAAACTTGGAGATATCTATGACGAAAGTTAACCTGGAAAAATGTGATTTCGTGCTTCTTGGCGACCTAAATGCAAATATGCTGCCATTTTCAAGAAAGAAAGAAAAACAAGAGCTTAAAAAATTTGCAACTTCACACGATCTTACGCAACTCATTACTGAGGCCACCCGAGTGACGGAAACCTGTCAATCCTTGCTTGACGTGATTTTAGTGAACAATGATCACCGCATCAATGACTCCGGTGTTGTTCCTGTTTCGCTGAGTGATCACTACCTCGTCTATTGTGTTTTAAAAGCAGGTGTAATTAAGGCACCACCGAAGACAATTGAATACCGCTCTTATAAAAACTTTGATGCGAACACCTTCCTAGCGGACTTGAATAACGTCCCATGGCACATCATTGAAAACGAGGAAGACATCGACGACGCCGTGTTTATTTGGAATCACTTGTTTTCTGAAATAGCTGACCTGCATGCGCCCGTGAAAAGGCGAAGAATACGAGGTGTTCCGCTCCCGTGGTTGAATGATACAATCAGTGAGGTGATGAAGGATCGTGATTTTCACCATCGTAAAGCCGTGAAAACCAATTCTGCTTTTCACTGGGCTCGCTATAGAAAGTTAAGAAATAGGGTCAATCGTGAAGTCAAGGCAGCAAAATCCAAGTATTATTGTGACTTGATTTTAGAGGCTAAAGGGGATTCAGGAAAGATCTGGAAGGCGGTGAATGAGGTGTCTTCGCGCAAGACTAAATCCTCGAGCCCACAATGTATCGTAGTTGATGGTGTTGAACACACCACCCCAGCCTCTATTGCATCCGTGCTCAACTGTTATTTCTCATCCATTGGCAGAAGTCTTGCAAATAAAATATCAGCTGCTGCTATGTTCCCAGTCAGATCGGCCACGATGCTACAGTCTTTCTCGCTTGACGAAGTTGATGAGAAAACAGTACTCAAGCATCTGCTTTCTCTAAAGACAAATAAAGCTATTGGCTTGGACAACATCAGTGCGAGACTTTTAAAGTATGGCGCGCGTGCTATTTGTCCCTCGATCACCAAGTTACTGAATCTCTCTATTCGCACTGGCAATTTTCCTGAAATATGGAAATGCTCGAAAGTGGCTGCACTTTTCAAAACTGGAGATAGGAGAGATGCGTCAAATTATCGCCCAATTTCTATTCTGCCAACAATGAGTAAAATTCTGGAAAAAGTCGTCCATTCCCAATTCTATGACTTTCTGAATTCAAATAATCTCCTTTCAAGCAAACAATTTGGCTTCCGTCCCAAACTGTCTACAACATCGGCTCTCACCAGTTTTGCAGATGAGGTCCTATTGCATATGGAGAGTGGAGAACTGTGCGGTGCAGTGTTCCTAGATCTGACCAAGGCATTCGATACCGTTGACCATACGATCTTGCTATCTAAATTGTCGGCTATCAATGTCTCGCCCAGCACTCTACAGTGGTTCAAGTCTTACCTGAATCATCGTAAACAGCGGACTGCCTGTAGCGATGCTGTGTCTGACCCTCTCCCGATGACCTTTGGGGTACCACAGGGGAGCATTCTAGGACCGCTTCTCTTCTTGGTTTATATTAATGACCTTCCGCTGGTTATAAAGAATTGCGAAGTGACTTTGTATGCTGATGACACGGTCCTGTACTACTTTGCTAAAGAGCCACACCTGTTAGAAGAGGCACTAAATGATGATCTCTTGAAAGTTGCCCAGTGGTTACATGGAAATAAGTTAACTTTAAATCTTACTAAGACGAAATCCATGATTATAGGCAGTAATAGGAAACTTGTTGGTATTTCCTCTTTCACGTTATCTATTTTTGACACTGATATAAATTCTGTAAGTAGTTTTAAATATTTGGGAGTTATGTTGTCTTCAACTTTCACATGGTCCGACCATATTGAGTATATTTCATGTAAGGTTAATAAAAACCTTGGTCTTCTACGTAGGATTAAGTATTATTTACCTTATGATGCCCGGTTACTTTTTTATAATAGCTTAGTGCTACCTATTTTTGATTATGCTGATTTAGTCTGGGGTGACAAGGACAATGTCTCACTTATGAAGGAATTGCAAATTCTCCAAAACAAAGCAGCTAAGTTGATATTAGATAGATCACCTCACTCCTCATCCACCGATGCATTGATTGTCTTGAGATGGCTGAATCTTGAAGAACGTAGGAAATGTCATCGATGTATATATGCATACAAGTGTATTAATGGCCAACTTAATCATTCTTTGGACATTGTAAGAAAGAGTGATATACATTCCTACAATACGCGCAATAACGATACTATCAAGCTCCCCAAAATTAAATATAATTGGGGAAAACAACGTTCGCGGTACCACTGTTTCAAAGACTTTAATGAATTAGAGAGAACTGTAAGAAACTCAGCAAGTTTTCCAATTTTTAAGAAGTGTCTTTTTTCTGCTTTTTATAATTGAGTACTTGTAGTGTGTATGTTTTAATTATTTCTGTAACTGGATTTTAGCTTGAATTTTTTTTTTTTTTTTTTTTTTTTTCATGTATATCGATTTTAGCTTAACCTTTTTATATTTTAATTGTATTATATAATATACATCTCGTAATTAGGACCTCTATGTAAACCACTCTTGTGATGGAGCATCCTATTAAAAGATTGTTATTATTATTATCATCTATCGAAGAAATTACCGATAAAAATAGCATCAGTAAATAATTGATGATTATTTCGACACGTCGTAGTTTCTAGGCGGAACAGTTTTATAAGAACATTAACCCGCAATAAGTCGGCAATAAGATTTTCGGATTTTCGATAGTTACAACTCATATACTGCAGGCTGTAACTGCAATAAAATCGAATTTTACTTCAAGTGAATGGCATAGTTATATATGACCAGATCGTAACTTCAAAACTTTGTGGGTAACTGGGATGATCTTCCCAGGCTGAAAAACTTTATTCATCATACCTCACAAGTAATAGAGATTTACATAACGATAATTTCAACGTTGTCCTTCAAGGGTGTGACGTGCCGACTAACTGACCAGGCCTCACTTGGCTTTTCAGTTCACTTTATTTGATTACTGAAACGGTATCATAGAGGTCATAGCTTTGAATCCAGGACAGCTTAGACTTTTCGGGCTTTCTCTTTGCAACAGCTGCAACTGGTTAAACTATGGTGTCGATCATCTTAGAGGTTGATTGCCATCGACGCGTTTTTGGCTACGCACGTCAACGCACTTAAATTTTAATCACGTAAATAAAATAGAGGGAAAATATTAAGTGTTGAGATTAGTTGAGCGAGGTTCTACTTTTACGCTTACGTGCGACCTTTCACACATTGCTAGTATATTTTACATTTCCATTGTTGCGTAATTTTTACGTGCGTACGTGCATAAAATTTACGTTCGCAAATAAAATATAAGCAATGCAAGAAAGGTCGTTCGTAAGTGTAAAAGTTGAACCTCGTTGATCTTAACACTTTTTATCTTGCCTCTATGTTATTTACGTGATTAAAATTTACGTGCGTTAACGTGCGTAGCCAAAAACGCGTCGGTGGAAATTAGCCTTGACACTATTCTAATTCATCATCACGTAGTTCTAATATATGATATTCATACCTTCGCTCAACTTCTAGGTACCACTCTGTAAACCATATATGGGCCAATACTTTGTACCCATTTATAGCACTAAGAGATCTATATGCAGCTAGCCAATTTCAAAAAACGCTGCCAGAAAAAAAGAAAATGCTTACCACACAAACTATGAGGCGTAATCAGTATTAACCCCTTAAAATTTTAAAGAAAGGGTTTTATCTCTTCGAAATGAGTTTCAGACTGAATATTGCAAGTTAGACAGTAAATTGTACTGAGTCGTTCGTATTTCACGATTTAAGGAACGAATAGAAATATCTTTGGAAGTTTTGATTTGTAATTCTTGGTTCGCAGTCACTTGACAAGGCGGACATGTTCGGGGTCAATACAATATAATTTTGTTTTCGAAGAAAAGAGTTGTTTTCCTTTAGGAAAGAAATCCTTTCGTTGTTGACCACCAACGTGCATGGCTGCCACTAACCGCTAACTGCCAGTTTCGTAATCACTGCTTCCTCACACCAATGCGCTAAAACCGCGTTTCCACGGTTATCAGGCTCATCACGTATTGAATCTTTATATATTAAACACCCTATATACAGTACCATTACATTTAAAGAGAATTAAGACAGCTTGGTTGAAAACACTGGAGGCCGTTCTTTGGACTTTTGCAATTATTAGACGACGGTAAGACTTATGTTTCCATACATACGACGTCAAATCAGTGTCTTTTCTGGATTGCTACTAATGAAATTTTCTGGATGGTTACTAATAATGTTACTCCCATGTCACCTTGCTAGTATTATTAGATTTAAGAGCAGCTTTTGACACGATACATCACGATAAGTTGATTGGTCGTATTGAGTCTGATTTGGGAATAACTGTCAATGCGCTTGCCTGGTTTAAATCGTATCTATATGACAGTTCCAGCATGTCTCTGTAAATGGTAGTCTCTCCGATCGGTTTCCTTTAAAACAAGGTGTTCCTCAAGGGCCATGTTTGGACCTCTTGCTTTTCGCTATCTACACACGCAAACTGTTTCAGATCGTTGAACGCTACCATACACAGTTGCATGTTTCATTCAGCCCCAATCGCAAGTATTTGTCTCGAGAATCAACGGAAATGCTTGTCCATGCATTTATTACATCTCGTGTTGATTATTGCAACAGTCTTTTGTATGGGCTGCCCAACTACCAGCTTAAAAAACCGCAGAGAGTTTTAAACTCCGCTCAGCCAGGCTACTGAGTTTGTAATGCGCGTAGGTTTTACCACATTTAGCCTCACCCCTTCTTCGTGGTTTGCATTGGCTTTCTGTTAACGCCCTGATACAATTTAAGATACTGCTTATTACGTTTAAAGCAATTTACGGCCTTGCTCCTAAATATCTATGCGATTTACTAACATTCAAATCGTCTTTATATAACCTTAGATCTTCAGGTAGTATTTTACTTTCTATGCCAGCCGTTCGATTGAAGAACACGTTAGGTGATAGAGCTTTTATGGTAGGAGCGCCAACGCTCTGGAACTCTCTTCCAAAAGAACTTCGTGCGACTACTAATGTGAACAGTTTTAAGGCGCACATGAAGACTTATCTTTTTAGAACCGTATGTTGGTAATCAACTTTGTATTAAGTTCTTACTTGCATGCATATATGTTATTTTCATTGTTATTTTTTTAAATGAATTATCCCTTGTTTGTTTCTTGTAAAGTAATGCAGTTGTGTTGTAATGGGCAGCTGATCATTCTCATGTTAAGTTACGCACAATACGTACATAAGTCATTATTATTATTATAAACTTAGTGAATTTTAACGAAAAATTTTGGGCATGCTGTTATTACTAGAGTTTCTCGCTATTTTTTTCTAGTGGATTTAGAGTCGATTTTTTTCGTTTCTTATTGTTTTCTTTATCCTATTTGAATTTTTTTTTTAAATCGGAAAAAAAAAACGTTTTATTACACTAGAATTCAGCCCTTTTAAACTTAAGTCATTGGTAACGCAAAGAACTAGCTCGAAAATGAGAGAAGCAACCAGTATCATTTGCTTAATAATTGCCCATTCTACCCGACAACAGACTGTCTAAGGACACTTCTCTCTTGCTAGGAAAATATTCCTTCCTTCGCTTGAACTCAACAACTAAAAAGATAGTCTTCTTTCCTTTCAAAACACGCTTAGCAAGACAAGGAACTGTTTGCTCTCGAGATTCAGAAGGAAAGTCAGACTTCGGCTTTTTTGTCTATTCCATCACCTCAGTTTTCTTTTTTTGTTGTTGTTTTTTGTAAACAACTTTTTCTTCTCGTAAATGCTTTTGCACTGAGTCATTTTGATCGCCCTTATCAATAATTTGGTTCATTTTTTTTATTCTTAGAAGCCAAAAATACGCATTGGAAGCTAATTCAAAGAGAAAGGAGGTTGGTGGTTTCGCTCAATTAACTGCGGTTTTTTTTCTTAGTACTATTTCTCCATTGTTCTAATTGTTGACAGCTTGGCACTCGGTTTACAAATTACAATACTAGATATTTCAATAATATTGGCCTACTGAGAGCAGCGAGACGTAGAGTATGACGAGTATCTATTAATTTAATAATAATAATATGAATGCATAAAAAAAAGTTCAAAGTGAATCAATATCGCAATGTCTTAGAATCATTAACTGTTCCTTCTAGATTACCTAGAATTTTACCCGTGGATCAGTCTCGTGTAGTGTCTTTCTGTACACTGCAAATATTATTTCAAGAAAGTTGCGTTTGTGGTTCAGTTAAGTTTTAAATTATTTGTAAGTCAGGCAATACCTTATGGTCCATAAGGTGCTTGAGTAAGCACTTTTGGTTTATTTTCTTAAATAAGGGTTGATTTCCACTGTCGCGTGATTTTTACGTGCGGACGTGCTTAAAATTTACGTTCGCAAATAAAATTGAGGCAATGTATGAAAGGTCGCACGAAAGCGTAAAAGTAGAACCTCGCTCAACGTCACGTTTAATCCCTTTAATCTTGAGTAAGCACTTTGGGTTTTTTTTCTCAAATGGGATGAGCCGGGTTAATCTTTATGGGTGACCAGGCCGTGACGTCAACAGATGCGCATTCGCTCGTTACTATGGCATGCTCTAAATAATACGCTGACGTAATTCATGAAAATTTAGTTATTTTGGCCAGAGGGCCTGAAAGTTGATTCCAAGCGGTAGTGGGATTCCTTGGGCTGTATTTAGAACTCCAGGGCCCAGGATTCCAGATTCCACATACACAAATTACCCGGAATCCCTTACGTGGGGCGACAATTTTTTTAGTTGTATTTCGAGGATGTTCACTAAAAGAGAGCCTTAATGTTTGTAAAAAATGCTGCAAGAGAAAGATTATTATTATTATTATTATTATTATGACTTTCAATTGTTTTTTTAAAGACAATTTTTTAGATTACCTTTAATTTATAGAAGGAGCGCATAAAATTGCATTATTTCTAGAACATGTAAACACTAAATGAATTGTACTTTACAGGTCAAATTGTCTCATTATCACATGGAGATGTCAGAGATTACTGGGTAAGCAAGCATAATCCTTTATTAATAGCTTATCATATACGCTCTACAACTTCTTTTTCCTTTCGGCTAACCAGTCGGTATGGCTGATGCCCGTCTGCCTAATGTAAGTTTTTTATTTATTTCTTTTTATTCATTTCTTTTCATAATTTTACTATTATTATTCTTTTTATTTTCTTATAAACCCATGCAACCCCTCCTACTTTGTGTTTACAGTCAATAAACCTTCCATGGTTTTTGTTTTCACGCTAGGATTAAACAACATTGCTTAAAGAGGGTAATTATAATATTGCCGGCATACCAAATCGACATTTCTAAAGTGCTTGGGTGGAGGAATTGCTTTTATTACGATAAGAGGGAGCTCCAAGCATATTCATTAAAGTAGAATGGTTATGAAACCCGTTAGACTCTTTGTTATATGTTTTTGTTAGCTTTTTTGGACCTGACCATGCACAACGCTCTGTAACATTCCTATCAGTTTGAACTTACTGACTAATAGAAACATAGCATTAATCTATTCAGTCACAATTTGTGAACAAAAAAACAAAGGATTGTGCACGGTCAGGGAGCTTCCAACATAAACTACAGCACCGTTGTCTTCAACTTTGATTTTTGCCGGCTTTCCTTTCCAGTCTCCTCTAGTAACTATCTTCCAGGGAACCAGCTAAGACCTTTATGACTTGTTTGCCTGCATTGATTTGAACATAAATTAGATGTAGTCATTGGGTCAAAATACAAATCTTAATTGCAGGACAAAGTCAGGGGAAGAAACGCCTTCTACGACTTCTTCATTGGTGACGTTTGACGAAACCATGGATAAAGTCAGAGGCATTGTTCGTGAAAAGGGAATTATGGTAAGTTTATGTTAAAATTTTGGATATTCTTGATTGAAAGAAACATCTACTTTATACTCTCTATGAAGTAATATAAACACAGCATGTTTTATTCAATTGACCAGGCGTCACAATAAATAAAATTATAAAATAATAATAATAAAAAAAAAAAAATAAAATAAATAAATCAATTAATCAACACGATCAGTAAAAATATGTAAGGGTTATTTACTGGAACGAGGGGTTATGAGCGCTTGAGGGTGCAAGGATACCAGATGAATTGTGAGGTTTTCTAAAGCAATGTTTTAGGCTCTCTTTTTCTCTGACCTATTCCTTCACCGACACATCAATACACGACAAAAAAAACATTAAATATTTATTTTGACAATATAACATGTCCTTTATGTTGAAACATAATTATTAATTAGCTAAACCTTCAATCGCTGTAGACAGGCCCAAAACATAAGTCTTGGTATCTACCGAAGTTTGAGTGATTTGTTTTTCACTTTATCCATAAAGTTAGAAGACGTTTTTCATGAATACGATCCACGGAGAAAAGGACATGTCAGCAAAGATGACTTCAGGAAAGCTTGCAAGGAAATTTTTCAAGAACTTCTGACGGAAGAACAGCTGGATGGAATTCAGAGTCACTACTGCAGTGATGACAGACCTGACCAGTGTAACTGGTCAAGCTTCATGCACGATGCCGAATCTGGTTTGTACCATGCTCGTTTTAGTCCCTGTTCATCTTTAAACATCTTTTAGCACAGGTAGCCCAAGCTTGAAATATGAGCATCGGCTGACATCGGCATTGTTGCGTAACATTCTAAATATAAGGATTTGTATGAAGAAAAAACCTATCGTTTCTGTCACCTAGGAAAATGAAAGGATTTCAATAAAGAACAGCTTACCTTACAGAAAATGTGTGTTACGTCTCTCCTGTGTGGTCCATGGGCCGATTTATGGCTTGTACTGTGAACGGTTTCCTCTCTCTATAGAGAGAAAACCGTTTACAGCACAACCCATTTAGCGGCCATAAATCGGCCCATGGACAACACAGGAGAGACGTAACACACATTTAAGACAAGGTAAGCTGTTTTTTATTGAAATACTTTCATTTTCCTAGGTTACAGAGACAATAGGTTTTTTCCTCAAACAAATCCCTATATTTAGAATGTTGCGCAACGATGCCGATGCTCGCCGATGCTCATATTTCGAGCTTCGGCTACCTGTGCTTTTACCTTTGAAATAAACTTCTTGAGCTTGTACGTTTTGTTTTACCAAGGTCTCAGGGGAATTTGTCTTTTCATAAATTCAGTGCGTACATATGCAAGTAAATAAGACAAAATTGGAAAGAACCAGTTTTCTAGAGTATTATCACATGACCTGCATTGGGAAAACAAAACATACAAGCTAAAGAGGTCCATTGTCGCCCAGTGTAGGGTAATCCAAGATGGTTTTGGATTCCGGAAACCACGTCGGGATTCCAGATTCCTTCCAAGTAAGACTTGGATTCCGGATTTCAATCGTTAGCGGGATTTGCGACTGGATAGTCTGCTGTTTATTATCTGCGGTGATATATTTGCCGAAAGCAAATTATTTACGTGGACTTTGTTACAGATATGGGCATAAACGCCTCTCTCTTTTAACGCTTCCTATCTCTCAAACGCCGTAAACACTTCGGCTTTCCCAGCCGGGTCACTCCCAGCTCGGTCGAGAGAGGACAATCTTACTATTGTTAATGTTTTTCTTTAGCAAATAACTTGCCTCCAGCTTTCCATTCTTACTTCTTTTATCAGGTACCACTGCACAGTCTGACGGCGACTTAGAAACTAAAACACCAACTAAAGAGGTGATATTGAAAAAGGTGGCTCATTCTCTGAAAGACAAAGATGTTATGGATCTACTCGCACGTCCTACTTCCCAAGATGCTATCAGGTAGTTCAGATAACCCCTAAAATCATACAGATATCACTTTCTCCGCGAGATTAAGTCTAAGGATAAGCGTAGAAATCAGTCCATTCTGATACCAGTTACCAGATCTGGGTAGTGCTTCTTATTGGTCGTGCCGTGTGGGAAGTTTGCTTCAACTGATCAGAAGCACTACCCAGATCTGGGTAGTGAAGCGTCATCAGTAAGGAACTTCTGCACTATTTCGTGGGGAAAGCGGTAGTGGCGTCGCGAAATGTCGACTTTTAAGGTAGGGGTTCATACGTGTATACCCGTTGAACTTGCCGGCTTGAATATTTAAAAAACATTCAAGCGGACGAATGCTACAGAGCGAATATCACTACATGCTGCCAATGGATCAAACTCAATTAGTTCCATCCATAACCGTGAACAACATGTAAAAGACATGAAACGACAACAATGACTTGAATTTTTGATGGACGCACGTGGTAAAAGAACGATCCAAAAAAAGTCTGCAGAGCTGAAAAAAGAGGCTATATTCTTTACGACCTAGGCTGTTTTCCACCTAGATAGGGTTTTTGACGGGACTAAAAATTTGGCCTCATTTGTACCTCACTGAATATTTAAGTAAACTTTCCACCTTACATGCAACTGTCCATGCACTCTTTGGTGAAGTGAAAGAACAAGACTTGAACACGGAAATATTCGAAATTCTTCTCTAGTACGCGGAAAATAGGCGAGCTTGTCAAGACAAAGCGGACGGACAAATCTATTATCCACCAAATTTATCTTGACGTTTTTCATACATTTGTACTCTTTCCTTAGCAATAAAATTGATGATGTGGAATTTGACGAGGAGCAATTATTTCAGCATATAAGCGAGGCCATTGATCGAGAGGATATGAAGGTGAGAAAGACATTAGCTGAAATACAGAAAAGCGACGCAAAACAGCAAGAAAGCGTTTTTTAAATAAAAACCCACTTTTTTAAGGGAGATAGTTTGCTATTAACTATAATTCTAGATAAAAGTCCTTGGGATAGTGATGCAGTAGTCCTGACTTTCTACAATTTTTGGGTGTCTTTACAACAACAACAACAACAAATATCAGGCCAGCTTTTTAAAAATATCTTGCAGTCCGCCCTTTCCCCGTCCTGTACAAAGTTGAAACTCGGGGAAAATTCGGGATATACGCATTCATCGTTGTTTGTGGGGTGGGGGAGGGGTTGGGCATGTGAAAATAAAAGAGAGCCCCACAAATGCAAAAGTGTCTTGAGAATTTGTCCATGATTGCACTTTAGGACTGCGTTGACAGAAAGTCGTTTTATATCTTTCATTCGGCAATGACTCTCCACCTGTCCCTCACGTCGGACCATTATCTGTCAGGTGAATAAATACAGTGGACAGTGACCAAATGATGATTGCCACTGACTATACCTCACGTTTTGACATGAACTATGTTATAATAACTATTAATTATATAGGTTATCATGGAAATGTACACAGACGACCTGGGATTTAGACATCAAGAGTTCTTCCATGATTTGAAGGTGAGGTTTTTGTATAAGGGTTCATTATACTTTTACATGTACCCCTTGAAATTGCGGACCTTGATCAGTTCCTTGATTACCTCAGAATCTAGTACAATGGCTTCACTAATAAATAAATTAATATGTGCTTATTTTCATGCACATTTGAAGGACTTGCAATGAGTCAATCCTCATAAATGTCTGCGATTCGATGTCGGATGTGTCTCTAGTCACTAACAGATTTCGAATATATTTTTTCCTTAATCAGGAACTGGCAGATTTTTCTGGAAAAGCTCGCGTATCTTCAAGGAAAAACCCTGCGTCAACTTCTTCAACATCTATATCTGTTGATATTCCTGAACATCAATCGCAATCCTCGTCAAAACCAAGTGCAACTGCCATCCGGCGAAATCGAGGGCGGTTTTCCATTTCATACGAAGCTTTGGTGTGGATCGTATTCTTGGTTCTGACAACACTATGTGTCGTTGACCACTTCGTTCTCCAAGGTGATGCGGTTCTAAAAAGAGGAGGAAAGCTTCCCAAACGCATCTGGGGGACCAACTTGGGCGAGACGATCACCAATGTGGTTTGGGCTGTTACAGCACGTCTCATCATCACATCCCAGAATCTCATGTTCTACACGATGCTATGGTGCTTTCCAAATTTTATCGCCGAAACCTGTCCAGGGTGGCTAACTGTCGAAGGCATTCGTGAAGTTCACGTGAGAATTCACAGATTAGCTGGTATCTTTCTGATCGCCATTCCTTCGCTTGCCCACGTTCTGGTGATCTTTGTTCCTCCCCTCATAGACGGAACAGCACTCAAATATTACCCACCGAGTAACTTCAACTACAGTTCCTCTCTAGGGCATTTGAATTGGTCCAAGATCTGGGACCCTGCAGCCGTCCAAGGCTGGACGTTCAACGATCACACCGGAGTTCACCTAACCTCTGACGAGATCTACCGATTTGTGCTCATGATCGTGTTGTTTTGCTTACTCTTTCCCCTGAGCAGATCAAATTATCTCAACCATCGAAGTTACTCTTTGGCCATGACATTGCACGCATTTGCTGGGATCTGGTACGCCATTGACAACATTCGGAAGATCACTCACGGACTGGCACATGTCTTCAATCTACCCATCCTCATCATTTGGTGTGTAGACCGAATTCTTTCCATTTTCCTGTATCGATATCACCGGGGTCACATTGTGCGGAAAGAAGTTCTTGGAAACAACGAGTATGTTGTCCTCTATGTGAAACTTCCTAAAAACGTGAAGATCGCTGTTGGCGATGTCTATTATCTTCACCATCAAGTTAGGGACAACACCGAAATTTTGCCTCAGAGATCACATCCTTTCACAACGTTTGGAAATTTGTCGCAAGATTCTACCTGGGACATTGGTTTTGTAATGTCGATAATTGATGATGACAAGCAATTGTGCCTCCCTTGGACAAATTGGCTGGCAAAGGTTGAGAAAACGTCTCTTCTGCACGTGTGGGGACCTTATCGTTCGTCTGTTGCGAAGCTGTACCATCAACTTATTAGAGAGTCAGAAGATATGGAGCACCCTTCACACTATCTTCTGTTCGCGACAGGCTCGGGATGTGGTTATCTCTTGGATATCTTGAGCTTTCTGGCCCACACAGCACCATCGCAAAGAAGGTCACCAAGCCATAAACAAATTGCGATTGACATCTTCTACTCGGTCCGAAGCAAGGCATTTTATAACTTTTTTCGTAAACCCATTGAAGAGCTACTGAAGAAGATAAAAAACAAGAATGCTGCAACGGTCACCTTCCAATTTCACGTCTCTAGTTCGCGAGAGGAACTCAACGAAGCCGATGAAAGTCCAGCTGCAGAAACCCATACCCGACTCATAAATGGTCGAATGGACTTCGCGAAAATTCTGAAGTCGGCTCACCAAAAGTCTCGTTGCTATTTTGTAGGACGGCCATCCATCGCCGAACAATTGGAAGAGATATGCAAGGGGAAAGGAATAAAATTGACAAAGGATTATACAAATGGAAGAGAAGACCAAAAAGATCGCCCCTTGTTAATCAAATACCTTAAGATAGGTTTTTGGGTTGTCCTTTCCGTTATAACAGTTTGCGTTGTGGTTGGTCTTGTAGCTGACGTCAGAAGCATCAAAAAATCTCTTCAAGGCCATGGTTTTAATGGGACCAGTTTGGTTAGCGCTTTTTGACAACATCGCCTTTCTTACCTTGGAAAACATTTTCAAACTAAGGAAATATCCGAGTATAAGTAACAAATGAGCGTTAGATAGTTTAGATAAAAACTGAAAAACACTGAACTTTTTTTCTTAGAAATTTTCCCGTATGCTGGAAATATGTGGGAACTTGGCACACCTTTTTATATATCAAAATGTAAGAGTAGAAAATGAAAAAAATTTCTTAATTTTAGGTAGAAAAATTGTTGCTTTTTGGAAGCCTTGAAGCAGCCATTTTTACAACTTTCTCACACGCGACTTCATCAGTGTTCGTCTCCACATGTCTGTAGCTGTGGAATTTAATTAAATTGTGTCTGACTGGATGCAATTGCCAACCACGTCTTTGACTAATTTCGCTTGTTTTTTGTTTTGTTTTGTTCACTTATACATACGTTTTTTTAAATGTATCATTAATTGATTTAGCTAACTTTAACCACTACAGAAAGAAATACAGAACAAAAGCCTTCTGCAATGCATTAGCCTGTGCCAGGCTCTCAGATAATATAGTGGGAACGTATTCAATGCATAGATTTAACTTTATCCTCAACTTCTATCGCCGTATTCAAGGTTGCCTGGTTCTTGTTAGGACAGTAGCCGTACAAACTTTAACTGATTGGGTGAGATGGCCGGGAAAGGCTCCCGTTCTTAGAACAGTCCTATACTATCTAAACATGGAGCGCCTCTTGAGTTGTTGCCCAATCTTGATAGTGATCGATTAACTTATCAGTTGGCTGTTACTTTTTTTCCAAATTTGCGCATTTGGGACAACGCCATTGCCCCTTTCTTCATTCGCGAATCCATCACCTTCTTTCCAGGCCTCCTTGAAAAGAACCCAGTTGGTTTTCCTAAGAAAAGTGTGACTTCACGTTACCATGGTACAATGATCTCAACAATCTTTCTTGACAGAGACGGCCACTTGGATTGTCGAATGATGAAACAAACGTATAGGCTACCGTTTTGTTCCTGAGCGCCATTATGCAAAGGAAACTCATACTTCTCATTTTTGCTGCTATAATTGCAGGAGCACGGTTTGTTGAGATCCAGAAACTTTTCTACCATGGCAACGTGACGTAACGACTTCGTCTCCCTATTAGGAAAGACAATAATGACACATCCACCCTAGGAAAGGGACGAGGACGTCAGGGCACTGGTCCAACTACACCACCCCTGCTGACAAGACACAACGAAAACAACCCAAAAGACAATATGACAGTAAATTTGTATGGTATTTGATTAACGCGTCAGGAAGCAAGCATCTGCTGTGTAAAGCTGCAATTTTTTTCCATCGAAAATAGATCTTAGTATACTAGAATAATTTTAACTATCTATGATTAGAGGAATTTCATCACGACTAACCAACGGCTCCTCACTATCAATGTAATTTAGATTTAAGAAAGAAAATAAACCTCGGCTGAGCTAAAAAAGGCTGATATCTTCGTAATTGATTGCCTATGACAGTGAAAGATGCGCGTGCATACAAAGTTATTCGTTACATAGCCATTTTGATTTTCACATTAATTTTTACTATTTCTTTTTCCCAGCGATAAAATATCTCGGGTGAGCTAGATCATTGACCTATTGAGGACTGGAATCTCGGAATCTGCCCACCTCCCTCTCCCCTAAGCCAACCCACCGGGGGGGGGGGGGGGGGGGACTCTGCATATGAAAGGGGTGGGGATGCTCGTCGGAAATTTTGAATTAAACCCCTAAGGGAGACCGATCTGGGCGTGGCCCAAGCTTTTTTGGACTCCTAAAAGAAACCATGTTAAAACACAGGCAAATAAGAAAACTTGGATTATCTGAATGGAGTAAATAAAACGAATTAAAAAAAATATACATATCAAATATATAGAGGATATTACACGGTGGCGAATGAATTTTACGAGAAAATAAAATTCATATCTTCAAGCCGCCGTGTAATGTTCTTTTTATTATATAGACAAAGAGACATTGATAAAATAATAGAAATAAATGACCGAAATTACGTCATCGATAAACTCACGTGTGAGATTATGGAAAATAAACCAATCTGGTCCCGGATGTAGTTTTTATGAATTTTACGAGTGGTATATTTTCCAGTAAAACACTCGTGTCTATATAATAAATACTTCTATATTTTTTCGCGTGCAACCCAAAACGAGACCTTCACGGCTAAATATGATGGCGTTTTGCCCAGAACACCCTAAGTGAGGCCAAAATCCGAAATTTAAACCCCTAAGCGAGACGACGAGCATTCCCACCCCTTTCATAAGCGGAGTCCCCTCCCCCTCCCTGAGCCAACATTAACACTTACTTCTCACTTAGGGTAAAATGTTGGCTTAGGAGAGGGGTAGGTGGGCAGTTTCCCAGAAACGTATAATGATCCAAAACATCAGGCCCTCTGGGCACTTAAACCAAACTTATTTACCCAGTGTGCCCGCTCATAGGTAAACAGAATAAGAGGGTTTTCGACAAGTTGGCAGATGAAATCATTCCTCAATATCAGTGGTACCGAGGAATGATTTCATCTGCCCTGGAAACGTTTCCAGGAAAAGAAAAACAAATAAATTAACAACAACAACAAATTCTATTACAACAACACTTTGACAACTTAAGTTGTTTCTGTGACTGCAGAAGCTGGTTTCAGTCCTCTTATGGTAAGATCGTACACGACTTCTTCGATTTTCTTGAGGTCGTATTTGAGGCCGTCAAACTTCTTTCTAAGTGAGTCATTTTTGAGATTTAACAGTCTGAAACCCGCGTCGAGTTCTGCTACAAACGCAGCTATTCTGAACGGCCGGCCATAATCCGCAGCTGTTACACTATTCACCGCAAACCGCGACTGGAAGAGAAGATAAGAGGAAATTTTAGCCTGGAATATGACGTGGTTTGACACGGCAAGCTACCCGGTCGCCCCTTGTAAAGTAATCGGGGTTCCAGATCCGGGAAATTTTTGCTTGTGGAATCCGGAATCCTGGGCCTTGGAATCCGGAATTTAGCCCAAAGAATCCGGAATCCAGTATCTAAAATCCGGAATCCGCAGCGTGGAATCCAGAATCCAAGACTGTCTTAGATAACCTTACCATGGGGTGATACTTTTCTCGCGCGCGGGCGATGGAGTGCAGCAGGGATGCCTTGAATGTACATATTGGCCTTAGGCCGAAGCTACGAACGAGTCCCTATAAAGACTTGACTGAAATCAGAAACTGGCCAAGAAAAGTATCTGGTAACCACGGTAAAGGCCAGCAGAATATTACGTTTAAATGTAGACTCACCAGCTCATTAGCCAGCAGAAGGAGACCGGTTAAAAAATCATCCAGATCAATGTGAAAACCATCAGATGTACTGCGATCTACCTGAACTGAAATGATAAGAGAAAAGAGGTCGTTTCGATACAAGTTTATTCAGTTCAGGTGTAAATAGTTCGACGTTTCGTGCTCAGAGTACTTGGCTTCAGGAACGAAAACTTTTCACCCAAAAGGTTTTTCATGTTCACCCGCAAACTATACTTGTATTGATCGAAATTTCTGTGCAATTTCACTGCTTCGTATCGAAACGGCCTGAATCGAAACGACTTTGTTTCGAAACGACCAAACTCCAGATGATAAATCAAGACCGCAGCGATAAAGCTTTTCGCCCATATATTGGGTTGGGTATGTACTTTAGCAAAAAATATTGGCCAGCGCGCAATCTGTAAACGAAACGAAAGGACTTCAACGTGAGTGTTTAAGTGAACTAAAAAAATGGAAGGCATATTATAATAATATACCAGTGACCAGACTGACCATTCGAACAGTCCTACACGTTAAGATTGTGGACTTTTCAGCTATATTAATATAAATGATAACGTGCTGTCTCAGTTTTCTTATCTTTTTAAAAGTGAAAGAGTTTGTTTACAATAACTGAGCGATTTTTCGCCAGTTCATTGATCGAGAGATATGGTCGATAATAGTGCAGACCATTGTAATGACGCAAAGGTGGCGTCATTTGTTTCTCTTTTTCTTAGACCCTGTTTACATGGAGTGGGGGACCCCGGTTTAGTGGGGTAGGTTTCTTTTGTTTTGTGTCCCCCAGAGCGTGAAAACAAAAGAAACCAACCCCACTAGACCGGGGTCCCCCACTCCATGTAAACAGGCCCTTAGTCGAGCGATATTCTGAGAAACTTCACCGGAAAGGAAGTCAAAAACTGTCAAGAATGATATTACAAGAAAACAAATGGATAACAATTTCCCACGTTCTATACTCTTATCGATCATAGAAATGGCGTCAAATTGTTCAAAACTAAGCAGTCAAATCAATCACTCGGGTTCTTGCTTCCACTTGAGTTTTAAAACACTTCGATGCCATTACACCTCTCTCTCATCCCACTTCCAGGACCCTCCGCTACGTTTCCTTGTTTTTATGTTTTACACATTTTATTCTTTAAAAAAAACTGACCTCCAACCATTTCTGCCAGCTCCTGCCTCGTAATGAGTCTTTCACTTTCTAAGTACAAAATAAACGCACCGAGGAAAGCAAATCGCTGGCTCACAAAGCGCCAATGATCACAAAACCTACAATACGTGTACAAAACATTCAGAGCAAAAGTATGAGAATGAAAAAAAACGGAGCAGTATCATTTAGCATTACTTAAACCTATTTGCCCCTGAGCCGCCCGTGAGGATCCACTTCCTTACTACCGCTTATGACGTCGTTTTAACGGTCAAGGTCAACTTTGTCATCTAACTTTAGCCTGCGAAAACATTCGTTTCGGCAAAGAGGGAGGAGAAACGGATGTCTTCGCTGGCTAACCTAACTTATGAAGGGGGAAGAGAGCTTTAAAACCATACCAGAACGGGCCCAATTCAGTCCAGGAGGTAAGAAAAAAAAAAGAAAAAAAAGAAGGCGGGGAGGGAGGGGGGGGGGGAAAGCCTCATACAGTGCAAAGCTGACCTGAAAATTCCCATGTAAACCTTGTTCTACTACCCACCTACACTTCCTTCCAACTAATCCTAAGATACTAAAAGCTTCCTCGTAAACTCTTTCCACCGAAGTGAAACCTAGTATTTATTTCTTTATTTATCTTTCCAGCGTTATTGGACTACATGTAAATCTATCTCTAGTGAATGCAAAACAAAGAAAAGAAAACGGGAAGAAGCGATAGAAGAGGGGGAGAGAAAGCTGAAATGCTCGAACTGGTTCCAGCAGAAGCTGATATTTTGCGTTCAGAAAAGAAGGCTACGAGTTTGTGTCTTATAAACGCTTTGGGCAGTTTGGGTTCATTATGACCAGAAAACAGCCTGAATTGCTTCAAAAGGAGATTTTTGGCAAATTTGGCTCTGGAGCAAATGGTTTACTATGTATTTATTAAAATATAAAAATTATGTCCATTTATTTTTTCTTGATCATAATCTTTATAATTCATTCCGGAATTAGCTTTTGCAGTAAAAATAATCTGGTTGAAAAATAAAATAATCTGGTTGAATAATAAAATAATCTGGTTGAATCTTGTGAACAGAAAATTCATTTAATATCTACAGAGTGATTATAAGTACTACTTGGTATAACTGATTTGAAAAGACCTTAATTGAAGATTTATACTTAAAGAAGAAGTCAGATAACTAAATTATGACTAATATTTACTGTATAAATAACAATGATGGACCAGTTCACCTGTAATATTGCCCTACAGGAATCTTTTCCATAAGATTCTTATATTGTGACTTGACAGTGGAAAACATATGTCTGCTTTTATCACATATCCTTTTAACAACTGCCAGAGTAAGACAGGACATGTATAAAGAGAATTACTTTAATCATCACATGCATACAGCATAAATGAGAGAAGCGCAAAATAAATCTTTGGGGCTATTTACAAGGCACATATGATCCACTATGTGGGTTCCAACAGCAACCATCACAATAATTGCAATTGAGCTAAACCCACTAGCACCTTTTCCCGCAGGGGGGAGTTCCAAGGGTTTCGAGGGGGGGGAGTTCTAGAGAGTGATATGACCAATACAATGTCAATGTTTATTAAAGTGAAGAAGACACCTTATGGTTAAACAACACCTCTAGATTTCAACCATTTACTATTACTTCTATTTTGAGGTATGTCTACAAATGCATGCAACTTGCCATCTCACTTGAATATTCACCAAATTCTTCGTTAATTCTCACCAGGTTTGTAAATTTTGTCAGATTTAACCATTTTTGTCACTTCTTGACAGGAACTTGGCCAATATCCAGGCATCCTGACCTCATGCTTTGTCAAATTTGATATATATAAATTGATGTTATAGTTTTATGTTGATAAGGGAGTTGGTTCATGAAGAGCCATGGCAGACATGTGCATGTACCTTCAGGGTTAGGTGTTTGATGGACTGCTTGTAACACAGCTAGGATTTCTCTCGCTGACTGCTCTAACTCACGTGTTACTGTGCGGATTTCCTGACAGATAATAAATATAAATAATGGCTGTCAGGTACTTGTAACATAGACCTTGTCATAGTTTTTGATGCAATCTTGACGAGTAGGCAAACTTGTGTGAAATTACAGTGTTTGTATGAGAATATAATGTTGAATAATTTTTGTAGAACAGCTGTTCTGAAACATAATATGGATTGTAAACTAAAGATTCACTTCTGAGGATTCTACTGAAAAAAAATGAGGGTGTTACATACGCTAGAAGACCTAGAACCACTTTTTAAAATTTTCTATACATTTGTCTGTAAGAAAGTCCAGGGAAAATTACAGACAAATACATGTATATGAAAAATCTAAAGCAAGCCTCTGGAGAAATTTAAGCACAGGTACACCCCAAAATTTTGTTTTCTCAGAACAGCCATCTACAGAAATTATTCAACATTACATTCTCATACAAACACTGTCATTTCTCCCACGTTTGCCCACTCATCAAGATGGCATCGAAAACGGAGACAAGGTCTATTAAACTGATTGCAACATTTCTTCGTAACTCGAAATATGGAGTGTAAAATGGGCATCGATGTACAACACACAGGCAATACAACAATCCCTCGCATTGTAACAACCAGTCCACAGGACAGTTCTTCACTAATAGAGCCTGTTTACATGGAGGTGAGGGAGCCTAGGCAGATAATGGGGCCAGCTTAGGTGAGGTAACCTGCCTGTCCAAATAATCTCTCATTTTAATTGACGTATTTACATGATAGGTGGGGTGACCATATGAGAGATTATATGGAAAGGCAGGTTACCTCACCTAAACAGCTTACCTCACCAACCTGAGCTACCCCACCTCCATGTAAACAGGCCATTAGTTCTACATGTACAGCTGTATACCTGCCATGTTAAAAAAAATTGGGCTGACATGATCATAAGTAAGTTTTTACACTTGAAACTTCCTGGAAGATGGACCCGACCTGCTGATTAATTTTAACGCTCCCATGAGATTGCGTGACAGCCTTGTCACGTGAACTTTTTACTTGTTAGACTGACGATTCGCAGTTCTCGATACACTACACCAAGATTGATTTTTGTTTTAAGTAACTGGCAAACTTTTCAAAAGGTTTGTAAACCAGTTCCTTCATGAGGCACCATCTTCCTACTTCCAACATTAAAACACTAGCCAGAGTATCGGGCCTTCCTGAGGGGATTAGGGAGAGGAGATTTTGAAACACGTGTATTGTTGTAACGCAACATGTGCGCGATATTTCATAAAACAGTTTGGGCTCTACATGATACTTTAACTCCACAAGTGCACAGAGTATTCTCATCCTACCTCTCTTATTTCCTGGTCAGACGACAAATATTCCTGGAAGGAGGCAAATAAGGAAGTCACGGCCTTGCTTTCTGCTTCATTCTTCTCACTCGTCTCCGACTCCGCCATCTTTGAATGAATCAGTGATTACCACTTGAACAGCGGTAATTCATTGTTGATTGTGCGCATTGGATCTAAGTTTCAAAGATGGCGTCCTTGTCAACAATCCCCGACAGAGAATTTAATACTTCCTAAGGTTTAGCTAAGATGAGAAAAGATTGATTTCCATGGCATATACGAAGCCGCAAAAAATGTCGGAAAGGAAATCTAGAAAGAACACGGTAAGTTGGCACTAACAAACTTTACAGATGTTACCCAGTCGCTTCAGAGATTTTCGGGTTCCATAAGCTTATTTGTCCTCTTCTGTAATGCTATCCCTCACTATCAAGCCGAATATAAGCTGCAAAGCATTAATTCTCTTCGTGCAAAAGTAAAGACTGTCTGACTGGAGAATGTATTTATTTTACAAGCTATTATTTGAAATAAAATGTCGAACTCTTGACGGTAATCTAAATAAATGGGAACAACAAAAAAAAGGAGCGATGATGGTCATTTGACACTGAAGTTATAGCCAGTAATGTTTTCGATGGCAGAGATGACAGTAGTGGTGATGCCAATGGAGATATTGATGACTGTCACGGAAATAGTGACGCTGACGATTACATCGATGATGATAATGATGATGACAGTGATGATTGTGATGTGTAGGAAAAGACAGTGTGAATGTTTAGAAGCTCCATTATCTTGTTTATCGGGATGCAGTGCCATGAGTTGTGTAGATCGTGCCTCAAGAGATATTCTGTCAGTAGCAGTTAACCTCCAAGTGATGATTCAGTGATAAGAGTTTAAGTTAAAATACAGAATGCAATCAAGTAAATAAACTTAAAAGTTGTTGTGAATAAAGTTGTATTACTTTACCTTCGTTCTTCCCTAGTCAAGTATGGCTCTTGCTGCTGTAGCTTTGCAGGATCACATGGTTCGTTCACTATCCCTTCATGATCCACTGAAGAAAAAGAAAATCAACCACAGCTTACCTGTGAAAAATAGCAGAAATTTAACATCAACGGAAAAACGCAGCAGGAAAGATGAAGATCAGAAAAAAGAATATGTTCTTGATCCTAAACCAGCTCCACTGACATTAGGCAAGTGTAATGTAGATGTTGTGGTTCAATGTAATCCTTAGTAAAATTTTTTCTCTTTATCATACATTATCATACCCAAAAACAAAAGGAAATAAAATTTAAACCATGGATAAAATTGAACCACAACTTACATTTTGCAATATAATTTACTGATAATAATTTATAATCTTAATTATGCAAATATCTCTTCCAGATTACCTAGCGGTTTCTTAGGTATGGCACCAATCTCCTGGTCTCCCTTACAAGTCACCAAATTTCCCAATGTCTCAATCAACTTTTGAGCTTTTCTGTGTGTCAATTTTTAATTTAGTCTATATTTATCTCAAAATCTAAAAATTTCTTTCATGCACTCACAGCTTTTGTGGCCATTATTTACAAAAACAACAGTATTTCGTTCACCTGTGGAACCAATTTTGATGGTCTGTATTAGTTTATTCATGTTTGTGGGCTGGTTTACAGAGATGTGTAATGTGTTTGTTGATTTATTTTGACTATGGACCAGAGAATCGAAGGGGTGGTTTTATTGTGGATATTTTTGAGGGTGGGGTAATGCAAATGAGTCTACCAATTTAAGATCTCCTGATGTTGGCATCTCTGGTTCTGTTAGCAGTATGTCAGTCTTGAATGGGCACTCGTGTCCAATACACACGAACTAAGTCAAGTTGTCAGTCATCGAAGTTGACTAGTCTACTGAAAGTCAGGTCGTGAGATGCCAAACGGAAGTAAAACTCAATCTTTGGAAGTCAGCATCACTTATCTGCTCTCCCATATAAATCTTGACGGATTGTGTTGGATGGTGATGGGTCGTACAACACGACTTTGTGTAAGTCTCTCACCACCCAACAACCAGAAAGTCGCGTCAACTATTTTCATTGATGGATCATTACCACCACCTTCCCTTTAAATCCACGACCTGACTTCTGGTAGACGGGTCGACTAGAACGTTATACAACCCGACTCAGTTCGTGCATATTAGACAACCCTCGGAATTGGGGTGATAAAGATATTATTGACCCAAGTTTTTGCAAAAAGAGTTGGTATTGAGGGTTTGAAATTCATACCCTGTTGAGGATAAAAGGAAACTTACAGTATAGTTTTCAACTATTCCCTCAATTGATAACAAGAGTATCAAGCTACACAGGCCCATATACATCTGTAAAATCAGAATCATAGCTTCTGGCAAAATACAATAATAATGTAGCTTTGGCTCCCATGTAGAGTTTTGAGAAGCGCCTTTTAATCTCATTCAATTTTTCCAAAGCTCTCTCTAAATCAGGAGAAATCAGGCCAAATATTGTCTAGTTGTTAAATAACAATTTTACAATTTTAAAGCTCAGAAACTTGGCCTTGTTGAAGCTCCAGAAGTTTTACTATCTGACAAAGAATGGAAAGAAGTGAAGGAAAAGTCAAATGCCAGACAGGACTCCTCACAGCCTTGTGTTATCTGCAAAGAGGACTTTGGACTTCAACAACAAGTAAGCCGTTTAGATCAGTATGGATGCACAGGCATCCAATCCTCTGTGTTTTGTACAGTTTTTATTTTGCTTTTTAAAATATTAAAAGTGGATATAGAGAATCATACTTTAACTAGCCTTGTTATTAAGGAGACAATCTAGTTCTGTTTAAAATAATTTATTGTGGGTGGCAAGAGGAGCCCACAACCCTGATTGCCGGGTTGTTATTACTTTACTCTCTAACTCTAAAACTTTCCTTAAAATCCTTGCTATTTCTAGCGGCATAGTTTTTTGAGTAATGAAATACTAATTCTTATGTTCAAATTTTCCAGCCACTTATATCCAAGTTCTTTGTCACACTTCCCAATGATCCTACAAGGATCAGTGTCGCCTCCACAGTTCTCATGTCCCACGTCCTTGCAATTTCTCTTTAAGGTCCTGATAGTTTTGAAACTTCTCATTCTTCTTTTCACTAATTCTCTTATCCCCTGGTAGAGCAATATCGATAATGGCACACTTCTCTCCAGATCAGTTTTTTACAACCACAATGTCTGTTCTTGCTTCAATGACTTGGTCACATTGGATGTTCGTATCCCTCAGTAGTCTCACTTCATTGTTTCACTTGAAATGTCAGGCACTTGTTCATACCACTTTCTTTCTTCTTTTTTTTCTTTTTATTCTTTCCAGATGACATTTTTCACATAACTTCCAGTGGACTACATTTGCAATACTGTCATGTCTCTGTTTTTTGGGGGGATTCTGCCATCTTGTCAATATTATGGTATTTCACGTATAGTTGGTTCTGAGAGCTTTTTCCTGGCCTGCAAGAGTAGGTGCTTCTGTTTGGATATTCAAGTCTGCTTTTCATAACCAGCTCCAAGTTTCTCTTACATGCGTTGTCTCGGTTTTTTCTCTTGCAGCCTCTTTTCCTTCCAACTGCTGCCTTTTCGTTGTTGCGAGATGTCTTGGATTCATCTTTACTGACAGTTTCCTCACTTTCAATACACCCTAATCACTATCGTTAAAAAAATATGGACCTCTTTTTACATATTTTGGTGATGTTGTTGGCAGCATCATTAGAGCGGTTTTCACTTGACTGTCGAAAGTAATTGGTTTTGGTTTTGGTTTTGGTTTTGGTTTTACTACGCCCTTTGGTTGGCTAGTGTATTTACTTTGGTTTTGGTTTTACGACAGTCAAGTGAAAACCGCTCTATTTCAAGAGAAACAAAAATGAACAAAATCTTTAAACTATTTTCTCAATGTTAAAAATTCCACATAATGCAAACTCTACATATACTGTTAAACATTGTAAAACTGTCTTGGAAGAACTGTGACTATTTTTGTGTGCATATACTCTTGTTGAAATTTTTTCTGCTTTATGTTTTAGGTTTTGTTATCCTGCAGTCATGTTTTTCATAGGGTGAGTTAAAAGAAACCTGTTTTGTTTGCAAGCATTTTTTTTGGCGATATTGTGATGTTCAAAGTACACGTACTGTATTGGATGTTTGACATTATTTCTCAAGCAAAGTGGCTTTAGAAGAAGACATGAATTGTTTTTTTGCGTTGATTTCCAAAAATTCAATAAACATTAATATATCCTTTGTACATGTATGTTGATATTTATTTATTTTATGCATTTATTTATTTATTCACTGCAGACTTGCTTGGAAGCCTTTGAGAAGTTTTCAGGTCGCAAATCATGTCCAATGTGCAGGAAAGAGCAGTACCAAAGGCGGATAATCCATGAAGGAGCACGAGAGTACAGAGTTAAATGCACAACGAGGTATGTGGCTGTTCTGCCATAGCTTGATTTACGGCATTCTTTAAGACTGATGGGGTAGCTACAGTCTCAGACAAAAATAGGTGGGACTCTTCCACTGAACGCTGATTTTTTTCTTTCTTGTCCATCTCCTCTCCCTTCCAATGTTGTTTATCGAACGTAACTCACTAAATCTTGCACACCAACATTAGGAAGGCGAGAAGACATTCAAGTACCCCCAACAATTTTGACTGAGACTTGAGTTTTGACGGGATATATATTTTGCCGGTGAGGCGGGAGCAGCAGTCTTATTTTTTTAAAAGAAACACTGGAGAGCCTTCGGGCGCTAACTTAGCCTGCGTAGCATGGCGGTTTTCTCGAGCCGGGCGCACGAGCGGCAAAACCGCGAGAAAACATATGCAAGTTGCTCCCGCCCTAATCTCTTTGCGGTTTCTCTTCCCTCGCCCGCCTTTATTACTTAGCGCGCCCAACCAAAACCGCCATGCTACGCAGGCTAGCACTTACTTTTCAATCTGAAGCAGCTACATGTAATTCAACAACTTGTGGATGGTATCCGGTCTACCTCGCCACCAACGAAATTGCCACCAAGAAATATATATCGAAATACTTATCTAAAGGACAAGTCTCTAAAAGAAATTCTTTCACTTTGGATTTACAATGAAATTTAAGGAGGTAAGTTTCAAGTGACAATACATGTATTAACCAACTTTCATAAGAAAGGCTGTTGGATTCTAAACACTGAATCGCACCTCTCGAACAATGCAAATAAATAAATGGTACTTTTAAAAATGGTATTAAAAAGTCGCGGTTATTTAGAAAAAAATAAAACTAAAGGTGGCAAGTTCGACGCAAGGTGTCAATTAAAATCGATGAACAAATATTTGGGCTTGAGGAAGAAGTGACAATCCCAGGTAATTAAACAGTGTCAATTATTGCAGAGTTACTGTATTACCTGGTGGCGAGTAGACTTCTTGGTGGCGATTTCGTGCCATTTTTTTTCATGGTCCATCTCAAATCCGACCAGCCCCCTCCCCCATCCCACCCCCTTACCTGATAAAAAAGTAAACGGTGACTTAGAACCCTGTGCGCACGTTTATCATCATCATCAACATCCATCTTAATTTATACACGAAATCGTGTCACTTTTACATGGTCTTCCTAGGAATCGTGTGTAAAATAATGTGATAGATTTTATTCGAAACCAATATATCTCTACAGTAACGGGCTTCTATTCCGATACACTTGCCAAAAACGATAGGGTTCCACAAAGTAACGGGCTTCTAAACCGATACACGTGCCTTCAACAAAATTACAATTCTCTAAATCGAAAAACTACTCCGTTCAAAGTGTCACATGATCACGTGTTCGAAACGTGATCGGCTACATCTAAGGTCAAAAAATGTCACGCGCGAAAAGTAACACAAAACTCCGTGACACACTCCCCCCTTGACCAGTCGAATCACTGGTCAATTAGTCTCCGAATATAATCAGCATTCCGGGCGGCAAGACGCCTGGGTGGCCTGATGCCATCAATTATCTGCTCCTCCCGAGGTTGTTCATCATTACTCACGACAGGTATCTCCAGGGGAAACAGCCTTTGCATTGGCCTCTTCATAGTAACAGGTCTACCACTCTTACTGATAACCTTGACTACAGCTGCTCTAACGCGATCGTCCGCACCATGGATCAACTGCTCCACTCGTCCAAGTTTCCACTGACTACGGGGCAGATTGCCCTCGAAAACGGTAACAACATCTCCCTTAGATACAGCAATACTGGATCTAGGCCTGGATTTCTGCCGATGCAGGTTCCTTAACTCTGTAACATATTCTCTGCTCCAGCGCCTCCAGAAGTGTTCCAGTAACAATCCCAAGTACTTCCGTCTTCTTGGGAGATCTTCCGACGACACTGTATGGTCAAGTGAGGCTTCTCGATTTCCTGTTACCTCCGGCAGTGATAATATTCGTCTTCCATACATCAAGTGACTTGGTGTCAATGGTTCTTCAGGATCATCTGACGATACGTAAGTCAAGGGTCTAGAGTTGAGAGTTCCCTCAACCTCGACGAGAACGGTGTGCAATTCGTCATAGTTTAACTTAGCGTTCCTGAGTGTCTTCCGCAAACATCTCCTTGTATTCTGAATCAATCGCTCAAAAAAGCCACCCCACCAGGGCGCTCTGTCCACATTAAATCTCCAGTCAATTCTTTTACTGGCCAGGAATTTCTTGACTCTTGGGTAAGAAAATAACTTGCTCAAAATTTTATCTGCAGCCTTAAACGTTTTGGCATTGTCCGAGGTAATCAGTTCTGGTAAACCTCTTTTAGCTGCGAATCTCCTCAGGCAACGGATGAATACATCAACTGACAGGTCTGTAGCAAGCTCCAAATGTACTGCTCTCACAGAACAGCAAGTAAACGGGAGAACATAGACCTTCTGTAACGCAGACTGTCCTGACACCTTAATGTACAAAGGTCCAGCATAATCTACTCCGACATAAGTAAAGGCAGGTTTCTGGCTCAATCTAAACTCGGGTAGGTCACTTTGAGGATGCACTCTGTAACTCTTCCCTTCATATCTACGACAAACTGTACAGCTAGCAAGTGTTCTTTTAACAAACTGTCGTCCCTTGACAATCCAAAATCTGGTTCTCAGCTGGGCCAGCGTAGCTTCAACCCTATTGTGATGCACCCTTTCATGAGCATCTCTCACCAACAGAGTTGAAAGACAATGATTCTCTGGTAGTAAGGCTGGGAACTTGGTCTCATGTGGTACATCAGCATTAGCAATTCTCCCCTTACATCTTAGGACTCCACTACTGTCTTCGTACAAACCAAAGTCTCGCTCTAACTGACTGTAATTTGCTTGGGACTTCAATTCTTTCTGGACACTTCTTAACCACTTCACTTCTGCATTTCCAAGTTCTTCTGCAGTAACCTCTCCCAAGTAAACAGTTCCTTCCTTTAGCAACTTGGCCTTGATTTTTAAATTTTTGACAAAGCGCAACACCAAGGCTGTAATACGAAACAACTTGTCACAGGAGCTAAAATCTGTGATCGTAATAATAGTGTCCATATTGGGTGTTCCATTTGTAGTTAACAATACCGCTTCACCAACTGCTACGATAGCTTGGCCTTTCTTCATCTCTACGCAACACTCTTCAGCAATTGTTACCGAACATTCCTCAGAACTGGGCCAGTTTCTCATGGGCTCCGACAGCCACGATGGTCCCTTCCACCACAACACATTACTCTTTAACTTAGCCGCACCTTCTCCACGAGATCCTATGTCCGCTGGGTTCTCAATGCCAGGACAATGGTTCCACATGCTCTCTTCGGTTAAAGACAAGATTTCATTCACACGATTTTGCACAAACTGCTTCCACTCCTTCGAACCCTTTATCTAGCAGATTGCAGTCTTGCTGTCTAACCACAAGTGTGTCTTGTCAATTGTAATCTGTGACGCCAAGGCTTCTTTAACTGAGGACACCAATCTTGCTAAGATGACCCCAGACAGTAATTCGAGTCTAGGGATAGACTGCCTTGTCAGCGGTGCCACTCTGGTTTTGGATGAAAACAAAACTGGAAAAAAAATCACCACTCACTTCAAGAACCAAGTAAACAACAGCACAATAAGCCTTCTCTGAAGCGTCCCCAAACCCATGAATAACATACGACGTAACACCTTCCTCTAATCCAGCATACACACACCTCGGTACTAACACTTGCTGCACCTCTCTCAAGTCCTGAAGCCACCTGTTCCACTGCTTTCAGGCAGACTCCGGGAGTGGTGCATCCCAATCAAACTTCTCCTGGCAAAGAGACTGAAACAAAATCTTCATTTCCACTAGTATTGGACTGAGTACTCCAAGGGGGTCAAAGAAACTTGAAGTAACCTTTAACAAGTTTCTCCTGGTCGGCTCCAAGTCTTCTGAAAGTCTCAGTAAGGCTTCAAATTTAAAAATGAACTCATCAGTAACACAGTTCCAATTGACACCAAGTACCTTGTGTTCATCCTTCATATCAAGCTTCTCCAAATGATTGACAGTAGTTTTCGCATAAGACTCTGTATCCTCCACTACAGCACAAGTTCCGACAGTTCCAACTTGGTCCTCACAAATCAATTCAAGCAATTTAGGTGAATTTGAAATCCACTTTCGCAAGTTAAATCCACCTTCCAATAGGCACTTCTTAGACTTCTGATAAAGCGACAGACACTCCTCAACACCCCTTTCTCCTGTCACCAAATCATCCACATAAAATGAATTCAACAAGTTCTGAACCAAACCAGGGTCAGCCTCATATTGACTGATATGATACTTCAAAGTGGCATTCAAAAGAAAAGGGCTAGCATTGACTCCAAACACCACACGACAAAACCTATATAACATCAATCCGGGGTTCTCTTCTTCTAAACTGTCCACCCAGAGGAATCGCAGGACATCACGATCTTCTTCAGCAACTCCCACATTGAGAAAGGCTTTTTCAATGTCTCCTACAAGTGCAATTCTTTTCTCTCTAAACCGGAGGAGAACATTGAAGATTGTTGGAGTTAAGGCTGGTCCTGAGTAAAGACATTCGTTAAGACTTGGGCTATCACTGCTGGGCCTTGATGACGCATCAAAGACAACACGAAGTTTGGTTGTAAGGGCATCCCGGCGTACTACCCCATGATGCGGTAAATAATGCACCCTTCCAACATCAGGACGCTTGGCACAGTCTACTTGCTCAATTATACCACTCTGCAACTGATCTTGTATGATGGAGTCATATTCTTTCAAGATCTCTGGATCCTTTCTAAGACGTTTAAGCTGCGTGCTCAATCTTGCTACACAGTTCTCAAAATTATCTGGCAACAGCCCATGTTGCTCCTTCCAAGGTAGATGGACCAAATACTTGCCATCTTCAAAACGCAAATTCTTTTCAAAGGCTTCAAGAACAGTATCCTTATCTCGAATGCCGACAGAATCCAGATCCCAAAATCTATCCAAATCCCCTTGCAGTGTATCATCAACAACCCTTGACTCCGTCCTCAACACGTGAGTCGATGAAAACTGAATACTTGAAAGTTTCTCCCTCGGGAGATTTTCCACCGGACCCGACAACACCCATCCAACCTTTGTAGAAACAGCCACGGGTCCACCCTGACCTGACTCCTCCCCCCTTACTGACGTGCCATCAAAGAAATCCCAGATATAATCTGAACCAATCAACAAATCAATCTGCATTGTATTGCTGGCAGGGCACACATCAGCAAATTCGATGTTTTTTAAGCTGGGATATCTTTCTTTAACCCATTCCAAATCTTGACCTTGTAAATCATTACAAATGTGAGGGACTGCAAATGCATTCAATGTTGTTTTAAAGTCTGTTCCTGATTTGGTTAAAGAAAGTTCGACCAGGTTGACAGCTTCCAGCTCTTGGTTCTGATCCCCAAATGTTGCAATTTTCAGTCTCTCTGTCCTGACAGTTTTCAATTTCAAGGTATTTACTACCTTTTGGTTGATATACGATCGCTGGGCTCCAGTATCAAAAATTGCACGTACAGTGAGACTATGAGAGAGTTTCTTCCCCGGGATTGAGACATTTACTTGAGCAGTTTGTAAGAAAACATGCATCCCAGAACCAATATGCAATACAGGTGAGGCTGTTGCCCCAGCAGGAATATTATTGCTGTCTGCCATACTACTATTACAAACTGCCAAATGGTGACGACCACTACACTTGAAGCACTGAATTTTGGTGTCACAGTTACGGGCTAGGTGCCCCCCACGGCGCAGGCAATTGAAACACCTCCCTTGTTTCTTCAAAATTTCTCTTCTTTCATCAATATTTGTTACAACTTGGCACTCAGACGCTCGGTGATTTCCTTTGCAAAACAAACAGTTTAACTCCCCACGATTTCCACTCAACAATGCACTCGCAGTTGATTCATTGCCAGGGTTAAACGATTTCTTTAATGGGGATTTTTTCTCCACAGATGTATTCATACCACACCTTTCACGGGCCTCCACTTCATTTTTGACAGCTTTTATTACAGAAGTTAGCTCCCAGTTATCCCTATGTTCCCTGCTGACAATCAATCGCAATTCTTCGGGCAACTTCTCCATGAATATAGGAATCAAAAGAGCTCCATACTGTGCAGAATCAATTCCCAGTGTTTGTAAACCTCTAACCTGAATTTCCAAATTATCGAGAACAGCTCGGATTCCCTTAACGTTAGACATGGCATTCACAGGCTGTAATTTGAGTAAGGCCTCCATGTGAGCGCTAATAATTATCTGCTTGTTTCCAAATCTATCGGTTAAGATTTCAATAGCCTCCTTATAGTTCAGTTCAGTTGATGGTAATCCAGTGATAGAGTTTAGAGCTGGGCCATCTAATAGACTTCGCAGATAATTAAACTTGTCAACATTAGTTAGCGAAGCGTTCTTATGCACCGCAGACGAGAACGAATCCCAAAATGTTTGCCAGTTTTTTGGGTCGCCAGCAAATCTTTTTATGTGAAGTTTTAGTAGCTTCGCACCGTTACTAGAACTAGATGGAACAGACCCACCTTGACTTCCTTGAGGCGATTCTTGTTTGCCATGAGAATTTTCACATTTCTGTAACTTGACAAGGGCGCCATGAATTCGCGCGCGAAACTCTTCAGATTCCTCTATTTCTGGTTCTAAATTTCCTTCGTCGATTGCGGCCAAAATCGATTCGTCCAAGGTCTTTAAGGTCGCTAATTTTTCATTGAGTGTAATAGTTATCCGTTTTATCTTGTCTTTAGTGGTATCAGACCCATCGTAATCCATGAGAAGTTCATCGACTGATGAAAGAATTTTCCTTGCGTGTAAGCGATGCGCCGCACGTATTTTCAGGTTCTTCGCTAGTTTTCCAGGCATAATTCAGCTAGTTCTGACTCCAAATCCGGCTCTTGGGACCAAATGTGATAGATTTTATTCGAAACCAATATATCTCTACAGTAACGGGCTTCTATTCCGATACACTTGCCAAAAACGATAGGGTTCCACAAAGTAACGGGCTTCTAAACCGATACACGTGCCTTCAACAAAATTACAATTCTCTAAATCGAAAAACTACTCCGTTCAAAGTGTCACATGATCACGTGTTCGAAACGTGATCGGCTACATCTAAGGTCAAAAAATGTCACGCGCGAAAAGTAACACAAAACTCCGTGACAAATTATACTAAAATACTCTAAGAAACTACTTGACTATAAAGTTAAAAATACAAAAACTTATATTATAATGAGAGTTACAATGAGTCATAGTGTATTAAGATAATCTTTCCCATGAAATGAAGTTGTGAAAACATTTAAACTAGGCAAGTTTCTAATCTCTGAGGGAATCTTGTTCCACAGAACAGATCCTCTGTAGTGTAGGCTTCCTTTTGCACGTTGTTCTCTTGCCTGTGTAGTCGTTTCCGTGCCCTTTTAGCCAAAGAAGCACAAGAGTAACGAGGGCTCCTATGTTTTCGCTTTTCCTTGTGTGTCTCTAGACTTTCTAAAAAGTCCTTCGTCGGATTTGATATGGCTTGGGACGAAAACTCTCTCGACTTCGTCGCTCGGTCTGCCGCTTCGCTCGCTCCGCTCGCCAAACTCGTGAGGTCGACTTGTAGCAAGTCTAGCGTGTCTCCCACACTTCTCCCACTTGGCTAAAAGGCAATGGAAACGTCTTTTACGCGGGATAGCTCTTCCCAGGTGGGCTTTTTGTTTTGCCATTTATGTTTTTTGTTTGGTCTTTGAGCAGAATTCAAGCTGCGTGGCGTGGTTACTTAGTACGTCAGTGGTACAAGAAGCTGAGAGAGTCTGTTCCCCCAAATGATCCCAAACTGCGAAAAAAGTTTTACGAAGACAAGGTAAACTTATTTCCCATACACACGGCAAAAAGCTGCACGTGTCTATGCAATTTGCTGATTTTTTGCCTAGCATAGAATTAACAGGTATAGAGCTTTTAAAATTTAAAGGTTAGTCCTTTGGCTTTACTTCGGGGCGACAGTTTTTCAAATATACCAAACATGTTTCGGGCAACACTATCAAGTGTAGATGCTGCCAAACATCGAGGAGATTTCATTAATGGTGCCAACACACGATTTCGTCCACATATGAAACTTCATACTATTCTAAAATTGATAGTATTACCATTATAACTAGAACTACACACTAAATGAATAGTACCACGTGAACAAGAGGTTTCATTTGAATAGTCACACCGTAGCATATCATCCACGGACTCAAAAGTTAGAACTACAACTGTACGCACTAAATATGTAGCATCGTGTTAGAGTACTGCTGAAGAGGTTTCATTTGAATGGTCACACCATCACTTGGGATTCTGTTTCCAATAGAGTACTAAAGTGATGACGTCATAAAAATGAAATTTCTGAAATTATGGGATTTGTCAGGATATTCTGAAAGAACAATGTCCAAGAGGCCTACTTGCCAAAAATGAGCATTTGGAGGCAAATTGTCTCTGAGATCGTAGCCCAGTTATACTCAGAAAACTCCATACAAACCCTTCTAATTTTTTTTGGGTCGACCCAAAAAAAATTTAGAAGGGTTTGTATGGAGTTTTGTAAGCATAACTGGGCTACGATCTCAGAGACAATTTGCCCCCAACTGCTCATTTTTGGCAAGTAGGCCTCTTGGACATTGTTCTTTCAGAATATCCTGACAAATCCCATAATTTCAGAAATTTCATTTTTATGACGTCACACTTTAGTACTCTATAATTGTTAAAAGGTTTATTTTCTCCATGCCCAGCACGTACTGGAATGTAATTGTGTGGCATGTACTGTTTTCTTTGTAGTTCCATAGCATTAATGCCCGGCTTCTGCAGTCAATGGAGGCCAGAAATCAGAGTGTTGATGAGCTGCTATCAGAGATTGACCAATCTATTGCTGCCAGTCGCCATACAATGAGGTGATGCAAGCTATTGACCTCCATACTTAAAACAATTATTAGATTCCGTCTCTGCGATATGTGGAATAATCAAGGTCGAGATTATAATGAGACAAAGCGTTTCCAGCCAAAGCTGGTACATGTTTAAACACTAACCGAGAGTCCTTAATTATTCCGGAAATCGCAAAAACCGAATCTAACAATTGTTTGGAAAAACATAACGAAACAAACACCATCGCACTGAACATAGTTTACTATATTTCAAAACGAATATAGCCTGCGTGTAGCGTCTCCACACAGGCAAGAAAAGAATAGACATTCCCCTTGGAAATAAAGCATTGCCCACGCAACCTACATTGTTAGTTTAGTCTTTACACAGACATTGTTTTCTTTTGCTTTTCGGAAATCGACGAACACGCGAGCGAAGCGAGCTCGCGAGAAAGAAAAAGAAAGAACTGTTTTTTCCGCTAGCGGTCAAACAATCCCTCGCGTTTTTTTATTGTTGTTTTGTTTTGTTTTTTTTTTTTCATACGCACGATCGATGATCTCTTAAGACAGTACATAGGCTAGTGTTATACTGTTAACTGCTTCCTGATAATCTGAAGCTTGCTGTGATTTCCAAATAAACTTATTAATTTAATTTTTGACTGGTGAATTTCGTGCCAAAGAGGTACCAAAAGTCCTTTATTATTATTTTTCTTCCTGGTTGGTTATGCCATTTGAAAGGACTTTTCATACCTGTTTGGTGCGAAATTCACGGACAATGGTGGTTGGCACAAAATAGAAAATGTATTATGTTAAGAATTCGCCCGGTGTTAGGGTTGGAAAAAGTTGTCAGAGAATTTCGTTTCAAATAGAGTACCTCAATAAAATTGTTGGAGTAGAGATCGAAGCTTTGCAGAATATCAGGAAAAGTGTGTTCCTTTACGGTTACTGGGAAAGGGTGTACAGTCGAACCTCCATATGCGATCACCTCTCGGAAGCGAGCACCTCCCATAAGCGACCGCCGATACAAAAGACACAAATTTTCCCAGTCAAAGCCTTAGAGTTAGAACCCCTAGTAAACGACCACCTCCCGTAAGCGACCACGACCTTTTTTTGGGCCTCACGGTTGATGAATTTCCATTGCTTTTAACTTCTTGTAAGCGACCGCTTGACACATTCTCTGATCTCTATGTTCGCTGTCTGCACTATGCTACTTAGAATATACGAAGAACTTTAGTGACAACGTGGAACTACACATGGCATAACTTAGACATTGATGCAATTCAATTAACTTCCATGGTTCGATTCTTGTAAGAGACCACCTCCCGTAAGCGACCACTCAGTCTTTGCCTTTTGTGGTAGTCGCTTTCGGGAGGTTCGACTGTACAAAAATTGTGTTGCGTTTTTAACTTTATTAAAATGCCTCAGGGTTGTCCTGCCCGCTATTCTTACCTTAGGGTGGGCTGGGGTGGGGTATATTAATATCCGAGGGATTGGAATATGAACAGTTCGGTTGTTAAACGTTCAAACGGGGTATGTTGAAGTTCAGAATCTACCAACAGCTTATAGATACATATTCTCTACACTCACTTACTCCCCAAGAAAGTCGGTGATGCGGTATAGTATTGTAAGTCGTATTTATGCTAATAATAGACGCATTATTTTGACTGTTTGTTTTCAGGCAGCTTGATAAAAACGCTGAGGGATTCATAGAAGGAACAGACTGGGAGCAAGTTCAACTTCAGGTGAGTGCCGAAACAATGGGAAGTTTTTTGTAGGAAACGATTTACCAGCTATCTCGGTTGGCGAGCCTTGTATTTGTTCGATGTTTGTCATGAATTAAGTGTAGCCTATCTGAAATGTTTTTTTTTTTTCTTTTTTAGGCTGTACAGCGTTGTGTGACGGATTGTCCAATATGTATCATGCCGCTTACATCCAAGGGACTCTACAAAAAGAAGAACCAATCTCGCCCCACTGTTCTGCTGTCGTGTTCACATGTGTTCCATGCCACGTGCCTGGATGCATTTGAAGAATTCTCACTCGACAGAAAACCAGTGTGTCCCGTGTGCCGATCACATTATTACAAGAAACTTCTGTAGCGGATGAAAATTCTTTTTATTCTTGTACAACAGTGATAATACTATTTTCTCGACTGATCACGATTGTCGAGAATGTAAACCCGTTTACGCGGACCGCGAGATCATGTTGTCTTCCATGTGGACAAGGAACATTGTTTGTTATTTCTTTTTCACTTATTTAGTGGATGGACAAAGAAATCTTCCCACTCTCCTCGGGTTTTGAATTTTTAATCCTTCAAGTCCTTCAAGTAGGTGGCTATACCATCTTACATTTGTTGGTCAAAATTTTATCTAAATCAATTGAGCGTTTTGCATGCAAAGTTTATGGCTAAACGGTCAAACATGCTCTTTTAACACGGTGTTGGACGAAGGTGTGTGTGTGTTTGAAGACTTGCAACATTTCTTGAGTCCGAGTTTAGCGGAAGGGCTGGTTTGCTTAAATGTTATGCATTTCTCAAAGATAATGTATATCACTAAACCGTAAGTCCTTTGATGTAAAACATTGCGACGCTTGAAGCCGGATTAAATACCCGCAGTAAATTACCAGCATTGCTTTGTTTATTTATTTATTTTGCTGTGATGTACGTTATTGTAAGCTTCATTCATATTTGGGAAAGGCAATGTTACTGAGTCTAGCTTCCTTGGCTTTGATTTTGTCTTATGCGGAGGTGACGAGAAATGCTGCTTACCTTATTCTAAGAATGATATCATCACATCGTTGTTGATTGTCTGTCGCGGCTATTCTAATCAAATTTAAAACTGAGTCGGATCTTAACTGTTTGTGCAAATCGAAATTACTCGAGGCATGGTCCAAACGTCGAACTTCTTGTGAGACGAACCACCCTTAGTCGACCTTAATTAAGTTAAGATCGTCTGTTGTGTCAGACGTCGAACTTAGGACGCGTCGAACCAATCAGATCAGTTGAAATTTCTCCCGAACGAGGCTTAAAATGCATTATCGTACAAATTAATTTTTTTATTTATTAGTTCAGTTCGTTGCATGTGCCCTGACTGGAGACGATGTTCAGCTGGACGTTCAGACGGATACGGTGTTAGACGATCGAAACGGCGAAAAGTTCGCCGTTTGGCCTAAGCCTGAGTTGCCTGTGTTCGGTACATTCTAACACTGATGTACGCGATAGTATTCCAGCTATGCTTGCTCTTCTCACAAGCGCTGTGATCCTCACGAAAAGAAAGAATTCGGTGACCCATTAATGAATTTCGCCACCTTAATCGATCAGACCTATTTTCTCTACTCTGGCCCTAGCTCCGTAATTAGCTTTTGCTTCCTTTGCCCGCGTTGTTCCCTTAATTTCCTTTAATTTTCTGTGGATAATTATCAGTAGGGAAAGGGGTCATCGCTAACACATCTAATATTCACCCTTAGAGTCTGACTTATCGCTTAGGAACTTTCAGCCGACCTCGCTTATTGCTGCACTTATTACTGTTTTACCGTCCTAAGTTGTCCTTTGTTGCCAAACCATTTTAGCCAACCTCGTTCCCATCGTTTTTCCTTTAGAAAATGTGAGGGACTGGAAAAGACCGTCCTTCCATTTTCGAAGCGAAAAGGCCCTGGGGACGACATTTATTGAGCAGTGAACAGACTTGATTTTCGTAGTGAAATGAACTGTTTTCGTAAAAGTACCAGTCAAAACATCCTATTCCTTGAATGAATTATCCATGCGTTCAGCCTCTCCTGTGTGCTTATCAAAGGCCCAGGGGACGACATTTATTGAGCAGTGAACAGACTTAATTTTCGTAGTGAAATGAACTGTTTTCGTAAAAGTACCAGTCAAAACATCCTATTCCTTGAATGAATTATCCATGCGTCCAGCCTCTCCTGTGTGCTTATCAAAGGCCCAGGGGACGACATTTATTGAGCAGTGAACAGACTTAATTTTCGTAGTGAAATGAACTGTTTTCGTAAAAGTACCAGTCAAAACATCCTATGAAATACAATTCTTATTGCATGGCTATAGCATTGTCTAACACTCTTTGTTTATTGCAGAGTTTGTTTAGTAAACGTTAGATTGGTCCTCGAAAGTACAATAACACTTAGTTATCAATTATCTTTGTTTACTCATCCATAAATCCTCGTGTTTGCATATCAACGAGTCCGTAAGCGATTTGGCACAGATTGCCATGGCAACCGCCTGGTAGTTCAGTTGATATTGTAAATTAGAGTGTAAATTTACAAAGTGCACTAAAAGTACTTCGAGGTTTGTGTAAAAATGTCCGATGATCGACTTTTTACAACGAGCTACAGATATGAAGTTCCTAGCTCAAATGCACAATTTCTTCGCAAATCGCTAGCATTGCAGCGGTCGCGAATTGAGGTAAGATCAAATTCCCAAAACCCGAACTTTGGAGGTCCTTCTCTCAATAATGAACAAACAAAAACTACTACTAGACTACTGCATCTCTAGACCTTTCTAGACCTCTCCTCTTTACGGCTCCTTTTTATAACCATTGGAAATGTACATTAAGACCTTTTCACTGCCAGAAGTCTTGGAAATTGGTTCTAACTTTTCGGTCTGAGGACACATTGCTGTGGTGTGACCATCCAGATGAAATCTGAAATCAGCAGTACTTTCTCATGGTACTATTCATTTGTTAGTATGACTAACTTTTGAGTCTGCGGACGGCAAAATTCTGTGGAGTGAACATTCAAATGATTTTAGCTTTGGTAGTTAAGTGCTTGGAGAAATTAAAGGATTTAATTAAGCGTACAATGTGCTAGGCTCGATTACCACCATAGATAGCGGCGAAATTCGAACCTAACAATGCACATAATTCAACTAATCTTAGTCTAAACTCACTTTGCGTTGTCGTTTTTAACAGACAGATGAAAAGATTGCAAGTCGTATAGACGCGGAAAACAAGTGCGTAAGACGCTCATACATTCTGAACTATGTAATCTTTCTTAAACAATCAACATTTGGCCGGGGAAGGAATGAGGGGGGGGGGGGGGGGGGGGGGCTAATATAATTGAAGAGGCAAGCTCTCTCCACACAAAATAAAGAAAACCAAAACAAACAAACAAAACCACTAAAAACGCTGATTGTTGGTTTCTAACCGCGCCCTTGAAAATAACGAATTGATTTGATACTTTACAGTTAATAAATTTTCACTCGATTTACGGCCTTTAAGCACATGAAGGGAAATTAGACTATTAAAGAGGCAGAGACAAAGAGATGCATGATTCACGAGAGGCGGCGCATAAACTGAAGAAACCATCACGGCGAATTGGCTTTCACCTGATTTTACCTTGATACGGAACGTTTCCATGCTTCCTAATGTGTGTTGGTTTATTTCCCCTTAGGGTTGCCAGCGAATTGGAGAGGGCGCGATGGTTTACCAGCTTAGAAGAGGTACAGTTATTTTTGCTATGTCGTTTAGTACAACCAATCGAGGCACTGCACAGCATTGATTCCACAGTTTCCAGAAATTGTGATTGATGCGATCGATTGATGGTCAAACCTTTGATAGTCATCGACCAAAAAAAACTAACTCTTTTGAATTTGCTTTTCAAACTGATATGCCATTGTTTGGAGTTGATATCTCATTGCAGTGTAATTCATGTTTTCAACAGGATAGTGAAAAAAGAAGAGAGAAAAGGAATTCTGAAATGATGGACAGTGAACTTAAGATGGCAAACGAAGAGTTCATGAAGGTATCAAAATAAGTATCACTATGAACATTATATATCCAACTGTTCGTGTTAGTGGTTAATCTCTTTTCAGCGTCTGTTTGGTCGAATTACATTTAAATAGGCTCTTTGCAGCACTGGGACAGAAAAAAAAGAAAGATCGCATCATGTAAAATGGTAATTTACTTACTTTTTCTCCAAGTGCTTCTCTTGCTCTCCAGCCTGAAAAAACATGGAGGTTTTGCAACCTCGTTCAGGGTTCTCTCGAGGTAAGGAAGAGAAATGGGCATATTTTTTCCTTTTGAATTTAGTTCGGCCGCAGTAAAGATCAGCGTCTGAATCAAATTAGCTGACCTAACTTATTCTGAGTTGACCTAAATTTGCCAGGCCTTACACAGTTACATACAATTCTTACATTTTAATAAAGACAAAGCTTGGTCTTATAGGATAACGTTTTCGGTTTGAATCTACTAGTTTGGTCGCGTCTATTCTTAGTTAAACAAGGAGGAAATCCGAGGGACCTAATAATAATCATTTCTTACAAAGTGGTTGCAAGCGGGTTATGATCAGCACTTACTCGCCTCTGGCCTATCCGGGTAATGTTTGCTTGTGGAATACGAAATCCTGGGCCTTGGAATTCGAAATACAGCTCAAGGAATCCGGAATCCCACTAACGATTGGATTCCAGAATCCAAGTTCCACTGACAAAGACTGTAATCCATTACCTGGAATCCGGAATCCAACGCGTGGAATTCACAATTAATCCAGGACTGTTTTGGATTCGATTACATAGGGCGATCTTACAATTATCGATACTTCATATTCAAGCAAGTATCGATGCTTTTTCGGTATTTTTCCAAATACCGATTAATATTATAAATTTACGTTTTTTTTCCTGTTCACTGTAGGTCCGACGAGCACAGTTGCAAAAGTTACTGCTGGACGAACATCTGCAGTACGAAAAAGAACTTAACGGCACAGGAAAAGCTTTCTATAAAAAGAGAATTTAGGAAACCATTAATAAAAATTTCTGATCTTACCTAGTTTAGAGACTGCTTTCCATTACTATCGGTCAATCATTTTGTTGTTAGTTTTTGGACAGATAGATCTTGGCACTGAGTGTCTATATTTAAAACTTATAACTGGATCCCGAATCGAAGGACATGATTGCGTTCTCCATATTATTGTAAAGATTTCTGAATGATGGTAACTTTTTAATCTTTGAGAAAAAATAATCCATGTTTACAAACAATTCATAAAGCGTGAGAGAGAAAGATAAGCCTAAAAAAATGTTTTTTTTCTTCAACTAACGTGATTTAAACTGCTCAAAAAATATACCTTTAATATCGATTTTTTTTTTAGTGGTAAGATTGTTTGAGGAGCACAGACGTAATTGCCAGGCATCCGCAGATAGGGTTACCTTGATGCTTATCCCAGTAATGTTAGTGTAACCACAGGGAGCCCAGACTCACAACAGGTTACTGGAAGTCAAATTACAGATTTATCATAAGATCGATAAAACGGTTAAAATGCCCATAAACATCTATTAAAGTGTACATACATCATAAAAGAGTTGTGTCTGCATTGTTTTCTTACATTAAGGCCCTAAAAACGCCATTTTAGCAAGTGAGAAACCAAAACATCAGAACTTGCTAAAATGGCGTTAAAAGGGCCGTAAACTAAAGAATATTTTGGTCCCGTAGACATAAGAATTGTGTTGACAATTTCTGTACCCCTGGTTCATGGCTAGCCATCTTTAAGCATAGCCTGATGTATATGACTTTTCATGCATTTCTGGCTGGAGTGTGAAACAAGCCTATTATAGACTACAATAATAGGCACCTAAGTGGGCACCTTACCTAGTCTTTGTACGGCGTTTTGTCAGTCCCTCTCGGTCAATTCACTTCGGTGACGTATACGAGCTTGGGTCACGTGAAGCAAAACGCTTTGGCGGTCGCGCGGAATATTGAGGCCTAAGAACTAGGCAAGCAGGCACCCAAAATCCCTACACGTCACTGATTGTAGGCCGTTTGTTGGGGAGGAGTGTGCGTGACGAGATAGAAACGGCTGCGAGGGAGACGATAGTGCATCTGTTAACGACTCCCACTTTAGGCTATTCCCTGTCGTAGACTATACTGCTTCACAACCCTACTTTTCATGGTCGGTATATACCAGTCAAATAGCTTATAGGATGATACTCCCAACACATTATCAAATACAAAACACAAACAGAGGTGATAAACTCCCGGGTGATAAACATTGTGAGCTTTCGCATTTTTTTAACTTGATGTTTCGTATACTTTTCAACATACATTTTCAAACGTGATCTGAAAGTGACCGTTAAATATAATGACGAGACTATATATACAAAAATTTTCAAGGGGTCTGGAAATGAGATTAAGAATTAAAAATTCTTAACAATATTGAATCCAAAAGGCAACAACTAATAAAGCATCTGTTTTTGACTGCTGATGTTTGACATTAATTAATCTAGCTGTTTTGCCAGATGCTAAAATTTCAAAATGATCGCACTTAATGTTATGTCCGGTGGCAGTGACACGGTCAGCAATAGCTGAGGAGTGATCATTATTTGTTAGGGACTTGAAGTGTTCAATCTTTCTGTCATGGAGCCGTCGCTTAGTTTTACCAATGTAAAAATCACTGACAATTCCAACAACAAGCGATTTAGGCGGTCCTTGTTTGAAAAGAAACATTTACGGCAGTGTTTTGAAAAAATATCTTTAAATTAACACAAGAGTAAAACTGGTAAATGCAGGATTTAGGCACTTAGAAATTTGGTTGATGGGTGATGACCTATATAAAGTAACAGAATAATAACATCCTTCTTAGGAACCATAGGTACAGGGCCATCTCGCTTGTTGCGGTTTCGTTCCAGCAAATTATTTGATGTGGAAGTTGATTATTCCTTGGGGGTAACCATTTTGAAGAGAGAGTTTTCTTAGATCATTCAGAGCAGACTGTAGCAAAGATGAGGAGAAGCAAATTTGGTAGCAACGATAAGTGAAAGTGCAAATTAAGTTTATTTTGTATTTGCGAGGAGTGAAAGAGTCCCATTCAGTAGAAGGCCATCCCCCTTTTTTTTGTTAAGCGTCGAATGCATTTCCTGATATTGGGTCGGTCGGTCGGTCGGTCGATTGAAAAAAAAAAAAAAAAGAAAAAAAAAAAAAAGAATCACAAGAAGTCGCGGAATAGGAGGCCCTGGTGCCCCAGGACGACGTTAAAAGTTGTAAAAGTTAACATTCACATATTTGGATTAACAAAATGCGCAACGGCCTCTAGTCAAAAAAGGAAAAAAATCCATCAAAGCTTAAACCCGACAACGTTAAACCATAAGCTTTAAAATCGAAAAAGAAACCTCATGTCGTAGAACAAAAAAGACCTATTAAAGCCTAAACCCAAAGGCCTTAAACCAAAGGCAGTAACATAGAAAAAGGAGCCACAGGTCGAAATAGAAAAAAAAAATACATCAACGCTCAAAGCCCACACACTTAAACCAAAGGTAGTAATATAGAAAAAGAAGCCTCTTGTCGAAATAGAAAAAAAATCCATCAAAGCTTAAACCCGACGCCCTTAAAACAAAGGCAGTAACATAGAAAAAGGACCCTCAGGTCGAAAAACCAAAAAAATACACCAGAACCTAAACCCGACAACCTTAAACCAAAGGCAGTAAGATAGAAAAAGAAGCCTCGGGTCAAAAAACAAAAAAAATACGTCAGGAGTCTAAACCCGACACCCTTAAACTACAGGCGGTAACATAGAAAAAGATGCCTCTTGTCGAAAAATAAAAAAATCCATCAAAGCTTAAACCAAAAGACCTTAAACTAAACGCAGTATTTTATGAGGGCCACAAGTTTATTAGCCTTTGGCTATTAAGTGCTACCCTCTTTAAATAAAGGCTTTATTATTATTATATTATTATAAAAAAGGAGCCTCTAGTCGAAAAAAAAAAACATCAGGACCTTAACCTGACACCCTTAAACCACAGGTAGTAACGAGAAAAAGAAGCCCCTAGTCGAAAATTAAAAAAAAACCATCAAAGCTTAAACCCGACAACGTTAAACCATATGTTTTAAAATAGAAAAAGAAACCTCAAGTCGTAGAAAAAAAAACAATCGAAGCCTTAATCCGAAGGCCTTAACCCAAAGGCAGTAACATAGAAAAAGGAACCATAGGTCCAAAAAAAAAAAAAAAAAAAATCACAATAATAAATAAATAAATCAAAGGCTTCTTTTTCTTCCCGACACCCTCAAACCAAAGACAGTAAAATAGAAAAAGAAGCCTCTAGTAGAAAATGAAAAAAAATCCGTCAAAGCTTAAACCCGACGTCCTTAAACCAAAGGCAGTATATAGAAAAAGGAGTATCAGGTCGAAAAACAAAAAAAATGTATCAGAACCTAAACCCGACACCCTTAAACCAAAGGCACTAACATAGAAAAAGACCACTGTAAAAAATTTCTGAAAATAATTATTTCAAGTGAAAATTGGTTTAACTACGTCGTCCTTTTTTTTTTTTTTGAAAATGCCAAAAATTTGGGTGGGTCGGACGACGCTAAACGGAGAAAAAAAAGACTGCTGTGCCATGTGTATTTTTCCCGGTAGATAGATGTCAGGAAGGTGGCGTTTGGGCTGCGTTTTAAGTTAACATACGCGTGGTGCAACACTGAAGAAGCCGTATGCACCCTAACAACCCACCGAGTACCCTGGCTCCAGAGGTCCATTCTCAAAATATAGTTCTAGGAGAGAGATAGAGAAAGAGAGAGAGAAGAGAGAGAGGAATAAAAATGAAACGTCTGGAACGAGAAAAGCGTGACCGCCTACAGTAGATTCCAGTTCCCATCGAACCCGAAACCCCAAGGGACTTGACCGAGGTGTGCGAGAGACTTGGCTGGCTCTCTATTTTGGCCGGCCGGTCACGAAAGGTCAGCTGGTTTTTATAATTTTATATTTTTTCAACAAGGGACTCGACGTCCTTGAAATGACAGACCCTGAAAGAAACGCTCTTCTCGATGACGAAAAATCACCTTCTAACAATTCCGGTTGCAATGAAGACAATGCCTGTTCGAGTTTTACTCAGTGCAGAGTTTACAAAAGGAGATGGTACATTCTATTTGTCTTCACGATGACCTCGATCGTGTCCAACATGATGTGGAATACGTGGGGACCTATTCAGCGACCCTGTCGGCTTGTATTTGGATGGGAAAGATGGACAGTTCTTCTACTGTCCTCGTTAGGAGCGATCGGGCCTATTTTAGGTGCTTTTCCTTCTACATGGCTAATGGACTCTAGAGGTGAGCCCCCTGCTTTAAATCTTCTCCATATCTATTATTAAGCTAAAGTGCTTGATTTCAGACTTTAGCTATATGCACCGGCAATAACCTGCACCCTTCATTGTTGTCTTACGTTTTTCTCTCTCTCTACGGGTGGAAAAATTGCAGACTTAAACAAATCTAGAGCTTTCATGGTTTATTTCATGGTTGACATCGGCGATATCATGTGATGCGCATTAGTTTCGATTTCGGTCTTTAAATGTCCCTCAGGCTAGGGGGCTTACGTGTCTCGGAGGGTCTCCCATATGAAAGGGGTGGTGATGCTCATCAGAATAGTAGACTGGTTGTTTATTACCAGTGAAAGGGGGGTGCGATTAATTTTGCTGTTTTGCTAGGGGTGGAGGGTTAGGGTTCATTTTTTTTTTTATAAGGGTGGGAACGTTCGAGCGACTGAAGCTATCTGTTCAAAGATAAATTTTAGCCGCGTTTCCTTCCAAAAATAATTTCGTCGTTTAAGCCATTCATGTCGAACGATCTGTCATTCTTAGGAGAGTGGCCACGTTTCTAAAGTTTGTTTACAAACGCATCATGAAGACCATGAATACTGTCTCGGATCTCCGCTCCTTTGTAACCATCTTCGCTTTCATATTATCATTTGATTATCGACAGTATCGACAAAAATAGTATTTTCATCTTTTACGCTTTTGTAGTTTATGAGCCAGCGGAACGAAACTTTCATTTTAGTTGGTTACATTCCTTGTTCACTTGACTGTTTCTTTATCACAAAGAAGTTACAAAGAGTTTTTTCCAGCACGTTGCACTTTGCGTGACAATTTTCTAGCAAATGAAATTTTACCGCAAACTCAAATATGCAAATTTGGTAGAACGAAAGTCGATACTCACACTGTCTTATCGTGCAACAAGGTCCTGATCTCTTTGTTTATACTTCTTCAAGTGGTGCTTTCTTCTTGATGCAGTGAGAGAAAAGTACAGTTATATTTCCCACGCATTTCATTTGCATGTGGCTAAGAACTTGTTCAACAATTTCTTCATGACTTGAGCGCATAAGGAATTCGCTTATCTGTCGTAGAATTCAACAGAAAATACATGAAACTCACAAAATTTGCATGCTAGTGAACAAAACTACTTATTTGTTCACTTCAGATAGCAATAATTCCAGGGGGTGTGTGAAAATTTTGGAAATTCCGGAGGGGAGGGGGGTACATTTTGGGGGTTGATTTTGGAAAATCTAAAGTGGAGGGGGGTCATACGGCAAATCCCTTCTGTTGGGGTGGTATGGATATTTTCTGGTTGTATTTAGTATCTTCCATGATAGCTCCATGTTGTGTTTTAACTGGTGGCACAAGTAGAAGTAAAAAGTCTATGTAACTGCATCAAAGGGGGTTTCGTTATCAATTTAATATAATATTATATTATTTTAACATCAAGTAATCATTAACGTATCCTCTTGTCCAGTCTGGATTAGAGTCACTTGAATTTTGACATGTTGTAGCCTCCTTAGATAAACATTTCTTGGTCTACTTATCTCAGTGTTTCTTTTAGTTTGCTTTTTCTTTTCTGTTTGGGAATTCAGCTCAACGAATTCTATAAATCCCCCTAATGATTGGAATCTGGAATATAATTTAGTACCTGGAATCCAGAATCTACAGTTGTGAAATCCAGAATCCAGTTACTTTGTCTTGGATTACTTTAAATGGGGGGATTTAACCCCAAAGGCATTCAAATGTTAATAATACTCACACTGTAGTAATATTAGGAATATGTTTCTGCTGCTGCCAGCTTGTCCATTCCTTGACTTTACCCTAGTCTCCCACGCAGCCATTTTTTGTCTCGTCATGGCAACCCTCCTTCCCAAGAAATCATGAAAGGGATTGCATGGTTTGAATGTGAGCAGCCATTTGCTGGGAGAAGCATTTTGTAATGAGACAAAATGGCCATGAGGGAGGCAAACTTTACTCCTTGGCCCTTTGTTTTGGTCATTATTTTTATCTTGAAATAAATCTTGTTTATTTAACTTCATTTTCGCAGGACTAAGACTTTCTGTTTTGGTGACATCATCAATGTTATTAGCAGGAAAACTTGTCCAACTGATTCCAGTTAGTAACATTAAAGCCAAGACAATTTTTATCTATATTGGTCATCTGATAACCATGCTGCCAAGCTTCATTGCTAATGGTGCTCCGCCGCTTGTTTCAAACACATGGTTTCCGCCAAATGAGAGAACGACTGCAACAGCTATTGGGGCCCTGGCTGCAAACTTTGGAGCTGCTCTGGCATTTTTCATCGGGCCATCAATGATACCAAGCACATCGGACAGCTCTGAGAATAGTACAAAGAATTTTTCTAAAAAATACATCCATCTCTTGGAGTCAAGAATTATGGATTATTTTTATGTACAGGTCGGATTGGCTGCATTTCTTTTTTTGTGCGTTGTGATTTATTTTCCTTCCAAACCACCACTGCCACCCAGTGTTGCTGCTTTTACAAGAAAAACTACTGAAATTGGCTACAAGGATGGTCTGAAGATGTTAATATACAACAAATCCTATTGGTTACTTGTGTTAGTTTTTGCTTCATCCTTTGGTATTTACTTTGGATGGACATCAGTGCTGGATCTTGCAGTTCAGCTATTCAATATAAGTGAAAAGAGTTCAGGATGGCTTGGAACTTGCTCTAGCTTGGCTGGAATAGTATCAGGTGTGATTATTGCAAGGTAATAAATTGAATTTCCATGTCTTTTTATGCATCCTCAGAAAACCATACACGCACATTGAAAACTCATATTATGGTTTGTCTCCCGTAATTACCCCTGACTATAATTATAAGAAGTACTGATATTATAAATAGAGAATGTGCAGATAAATTTTAGATTCTTGTCATTAATAGTTTGAAAGCTTAAAGGTCACAGTTTAAAAACTGTAGTGCAGACTGATTATTTTATGGTAAGTGTCAAACACTATTTAATAGTTCTTTTTGGGTTTGGGTGTTTATGATCCATGAATTTATTAAGAAGGCTGTGGCAGGGGAAAGACAGTGGAATAGATGAGTATCTCCTCTTGCCTTCCTAACCGTCCCCTCCCTCTTTGGCCCTTTTGCATTGTTCCCACACAGGACACACATGAAAAGAGAGTAAGCACCTGCTTGGGTGGCATGCAACAAGAGAGGACGCCCCAGGATGAATTTGCACCATACAGTGGATAGCTGGGAATTGTAGCTCATTGACAAAGCCTGGAATGATTCCATCAGGCTTGGTGTCAACCATGACTGCTGGAGTGCTTTGCATGTATCAGAAAATCCCTGCAGAGGGAGGGGGGGGGGGGGGAAGGGGGAGGTACTCCCATAAATTTACTATGAGGTTTACATGCTGATTTTCTGAGACTCTGGAGCATGCTGGAATTGTTCCAGACAAAAACAGATGAATATTGCAACCTGGTTGCAGACAATAATTTTAATAATTTGAATCCTATTCCTGCCGCTGGCTCAGTTACAAAGTGACAATGGGAAAGTAGTTTTGCACCTAAACTTGATTGTGAATAATCATAATAATGGCGAAAAAAATCAACTATGTTCCAGGGAGAAAATAATCAATCATTTGTGAGTTAGGATGAATATGATATGAAGAATTATGCAGGTCGAGGATAATGCCGGAAGGGGGGTGGGGGGTACTCCCCAAAGTTTTACTTAGGGAGGCTGCACCCTTAGATCCACCCCCTTACCCTTGTATATATTATTTTTAACAGAAAAGGTATCCCTTTCATATACCTTCAACTGACTAATCAACTTATACTCTGCCCCTTTCCCATACCTAGCTAGATTAGAACACTATATCCCCTTTCACTGCTTTAAATAATTCTTCTTTTTGATTTGAATGAATCACTGCCAGAAAGTTTTCTTGTCTCTTTCGCATCCATAAAATGCGTCTGTCAGTAATTTTTGGTCCTTTTACGTACAGACAGAAATGAGAGATTTCCCTACGCTTTCATATACCTCAACTAATGAAATCGATCGCTACCCTTTCATATACCTGAAGCCTAAAAAAGGTACAATGTAACCCTTTCGGGTGGACCCTCTCCACCTATACCATTGTAAGGAGTATCCCCATCCCCCAGAGCAAATGTTATCGGCCGAGGTGGATACCAGCTTCCGAGATCAGCGTAATTCTTCACATCATATGAAAGCCTAATGCAATAATTGTTTAAATATGTGTAAGTTCTGAACAACCTTACTTCCTCGTAGGCTTTCTTTCTTGATTTTTGGTACCCTTTTTCAGACAGAGAGGCAAAAGCTATCAGTGATGAGTAACCAATTATGGGAGTACCCCTGGGTCAAAATCAAACTGTCAGTTAAAACACACATGTTATTCTACAGTCCTTACTGATATATCTTAAGGAAGAGAAATACAGTCATGGGAAGCTAATTTCAAAGATAATGCATTATTATAAGAAACTCAGAAGGTTTGATGAAATTAACGTGAATTTCAAACTTTCGTGTTAATTTAAGTCGCGTTTATTTCGGTAAATGTTAATTTCCGCGAGCTTAATTTCCATTATTTTGGCCAGAAATTCTCGATACACTTGACCCCGTTAAGAAAGAGGAGTATTTTGTCAGGGTGGAGATCCGCTAGTATCAGTACCATTGTGAAGAACCCTCGAAGTGGCCAGATTTCTGCGCTTGACTCCCTTCATACGTTTACGAAAAGTGGTCACGAGCAAAGTTTCCATACGTGTAACTTTGTTCCTGTATATTGTCTCAGCAAGTTTTGTTTCTTTGTGAACGTCGCGTTAATTTCCTTCATTTTGAAGTGATATCCTCTCTTTCGCCTCAATTTCCTTTTCTACGAAATTCGCGTTAATTCAAGTCGCGTTAACTTGAATTTGCAACACCTCAATTTCATGGAGCGTTAATTTTCTATAACAAGGTTAATAATATTAATGATATTATTATTATATCTGTTTACAGATCTGCAGACATCGTGAAACGCTGGACCAAAACTATCTTGGTGGCCCTCTACGTGGGCACTGTACTATTTCAACTTATTTTCACATTAACTTGCTCAAAAATCTTACCATTCTCACAAGGACTGCTGTTCACGTCCATTATCTGTAGTGGTTTGCTGTTCAACGGAACCATCCCATTAGTGTTCGAATTGATTATGGAGTGTGTATTCCCTGTTGGTGAGGGCACTTCTGTTGGGGTGGGATTAGTTCTGGGAAATGCTGTGATCCTTTTGTTTGATGTGACTTTCATGTTTCCGATAACTGATGTTCGTTGGATGAACTGGGTCTGTGTCGGAGGTGTTACTGCTTGTATTCCTTTGTTACTTCTGTATAAGGCACAGTATCGTCGACTTGCCGTTGATGTAGAATAATGTAGAAATAGCCTTAAATAACAAACCTGGACCATTATTAATTTTTGGAATTTATTTGATCTAAAAATTGTTTTAGCTTTTAATTTTGAAAAAAAGAGAGAAAATAAGAATGAAGAAAGAAAAGAAAAACAAAACAAAGTAAAGCAAAGCTAAAATAAAAAGCAAATAGCGTGAAGAAGCCCCATTTAATTTTAAGTTTTGTCGCCACATTGAATTTATTTCAAAACAACCGAGTCAATTCTTTGTCTT